>NC_133774.1:121766567-121812770 GCF_003597395.2 Chelonoidis abingdonii
GCAAGATTTCCTGCTCTCCCGACCAGTCTTCGCATCACAATGCCACTCCCCACACAGCTAGCAGGAGAACCTGGCTCTACTAAAGATCCAACTCACACCTTCACATCGACACCGAAGTTGTCCTGGCTACGCTTGCTGCCTCCAAGCCGCTCCCACTGCTAGTCTTCCCCACTTTCGGGTTCAAGTCTCTTCACCCCTCTCCTAGGAAAAGTTGTAGACAACTGTCTCTACAGCCCCAAACCCTTTCTCCCAGGGAGTAAAAACTTATAGACTTTTCTCCCCTGCTATCTCTCTGCTTCCAATTTCCTATCTTTTGTAGAAGCCCACCTGTTCCTCACACGTGAGCTTCTCTCTAATTAGCTGCTTCATCTCAAGCTCCCCGTTGTAGAGCTAATTAACAATGGGCCTCACCTGGCCTAACTCAGCTTTGCAGGCCAGTGTGTGGGAAGACACTAACATAAAATGATTTCATTAATTCTTCCCGTACCACTAAACACCCACCAAAAAGAAATATTCTGCAGAGAAGCTGTCAGTTTATTTTCTTATTCATGTGATTACTGTCTTATGCAGATAATACGTTATTATCCTAGACGCCAGACTCTCTAATGACCATTAGCCATCTTCAAGCCAGATTTTTAACTCATGGAGTTAGGTGCTTTTGAAAAATCCCACTAGCTCTCTCCTTCATTTTAAGTTCCTAAATACCTTTACAGATCTGCCAAAATGCTTGGCTTCTAATGACTGAACACAGCTATGCGTGTCTATTTCTGTTCTAGGCCTGACTACAGAGTGATTGAGTGCTTGAGCTTCATGCTCCTTGAAGACAATAAGAGTCTGGTGGCACCTTAAGACTAAGATTATTTGGCATAAGCTTTCGTGTGTAAAAAACATCACTTCTTCACACGTGAAGATTTGTCATCTGAAGAAGTGAGGTTTTTACCCACGAAAGCTTATGCCCAAATAAATTGTTAGTCTTTAAGGTCTCACCTGACTCCTGTTGGTTTTGTGGATACAGACTAACAAGCTACTCAGTGCTCCTGGAGTTATGGTAGCTCCATGCAGCAGATGTTTTGCAGGAGTTCTCATGCATTTTGTTGTCACTGCCTCACATCAAAAAGCATCACATTTTCCAGTAATGCCAACATAGTTTTACATGCTTTCAGTTTGCTGCCCGCTGCAGGGGCAAAGTGCGCAGTTTAGGCTACTGAGCCTAAATTTGTGGTTGAGCTTGCCTCTTGGAGTCACATCTTGCCAAGACCTTTTCTTAAAACAGAGTGTCAAATAGGTACATTTTTATGTCTTAGGCAACTGAACACTGAAAAGGTTACTGGATACCTGTTACAGTACAACTGGTCAACCACAAGTGCCTACAAAGTTCTGTCTTTGCCTAACATAGCAGATTAACCTAACTGGCAAATAAATGGCACAGGTGAAATCAGATAGGAGCACGTAGCACCAGAGTTCCAGCAATTCTGCGGAAGAGTTCCTGCAAAAAGGTGCGCAAATAACAGTACAAGGGCTTCACTAAACCGGGTTCATAGTGCGTGGCATCTTGGTGTTGACACTATGACGGTCTAAGCCCTCCCGATGTGCAGCATGTGTATTGCGGTCAAAACGCCATGGCCCATCCTGTAGTCCATCAGCATCCAAAGGTCCATTATTTTTCAAGAGAATTTGACCCAAGTAGGGATAGATACTGACTGGGAAAAAAAAGAAAAAGCAGGAAGTAAGAGAAAATGTGCAAAATGTCATCCTGTTCTTCAAATAGCTCTGTTTGCGATATATTCACTACAATTATTTGTCTGTAATATTTGCAGTTATTCCATCATTTATTAGAATCGCAACAAGAAGATGACCCTGTGCAGGTAAGAGCTGAAGAAGCTGTTGTGAGTTCTCATAATTTTGATCCTTCTGCCATTGAAGTTATTCTCAAAATCCATTGACTTCAGTGGGAGCAGATTTGTTCACATACTGTGTTCACAACGGTATTATATTCCCGTCATGGATCAAAATCTTCAGCGTCTTACTCAGGCTGGATCTTTATTTGTTACATGGTTTTAAATCCAGTTCCAGTGAGCCATGATACCAGTATAAGATTCTCCTGCTCCCACCAGCCCCTGGATCCTCAAAGGAATGCAGTGAAAAGAGAAGACAATTTCTGTTCTGTTCTTTTTTCTGGTATGCTCTGTGGGCTGGAGTGGGATGAGGTATGTTCACTCCTAGCCTTACCCTTGATCTGCCCACCATCCTTGTGGCCTCTCAGTTTTCCAGTCTCCCACAATACAGCCCACACCCCACAAAGTATCTTGACAGTGATCAAAGCTGGGACAGTGCTGGGTAGCTACTGAACCCCTATCCATGGGGAAGTGTTGTCGTACATGGATTCAGGGTAAATGATCTAAGCCAAATTGTTTGATTAAAGGATGTGCATCAAAATCAACGTAAGGTGCCTGAAAAAAACCTGCGTAACAACTCCAGCTCCATAAAATAATTTGCTTAAAAATAACTCTAGCGACCTGCACTTATGATTATGGTTCTCCTACTGTTAACTGTTCATGCCAGTGGCCCAATGTGGTGCTTCCAGCTTCATAAGGGCTGTGGATCTCACTGTGTCTGAGTTCTCATCATTTCAAGAGCTGGTCCCCTTCGATATAGGCTGAGCTCAGATCTTGTCAGCGATGAGAGTTTGGAGACAGACATCTGTGGCAGAGTGAGAGATGTAAGCCAGTTCTGTATCAGACATGAAAAGCCCCGATCTGGAACATTTCCAATGGAGAGAAAACAGGAAGGCTTCTGTATTAGAATGATAGGCAATAAATGTCCCAACATATGTCAATAGGGGTTATTTTCAACATGGTGGATGAGAAACTACCAGCTATTCTCTCTTTCCTTGATTAGTATATTCAGTGCTTGCATCATTATCTTTATTCTTTTCATTGCTGTCTCCATTTGTCAAGATTTTCCCACTTTGAACTTCAGCGTCCAAAAAGTGGGGACTGCATGGACCCTTCTAAGCTTAATTCTAGCTTAGATCTGATAACGCTGCCACCAACCAAAATATATGTTTCGCACACTTTCTGTTCCCCAAAACCTTCCCTGGGAACCCAAGACCCAAACCCCTTGGGTCTTAAAACAAGGAGAAATAAACCTGCCCCTCCTTTCCCCCTCCCAGACTTCCCCTCCCTGGGTTACCCTGAGAGGCTACACTGATCCAAACTTCTGATCTTAAAACAAAGGAGGAATTACCTTCTCCCCCTCCTCCTTTCCCCCACAATCCTGGTCAGTTCAGACCCAATCCCTGGGGTTTCAAAACAAGGAAATATCAATCAGGTTCTTAAAAAAGAGAGCTTTTAATTAGAGAAAGAAAAATAAAAAATATCTCTGTAAAATCAGGTGGTAAATGTTACAGAGTATCAGATCATATAGACTAGAGGGACTTCCCACCCACCCCCAGCCTGAGATTCAAAGTTACAGCAAACAGATGTAAAATCCTTCCAGCAAATACACATTTACAAGTTAAGAAAACATACATAAGACTAATCTCCTTTCCTGGCTATATTACTATTTTGAACTTGAGAGACTGATTTTAGAAAGATTGAAAACCTGGGTGCACGTCTGGTCCCTCTTAGCCCAAGAGCAAACAATGAACAAAACAAAAACACAAAAGACTTCCCTCCACCGAGATTGAAGTATCTTGTCCCCCGATTTGTCCTCTGGTCAGGTGTCAGCCAGGTTTACGAGCTTCTTAACCCTTACAGGTAAGAGACATAACCTTAACTATTCTGTTTATGACACCATTCCTGTTTCTTTTCTTCAACATGTTTTCTGCAAGGATGATTCTCATTCAGCGGAATATTCCTCATGCCTACCTCTGACAGAATTAATTTCAGGAAAGTCTGAGAATCCTGCCCATGCCCTACAGACTATGTGGAGTGTAAATAAGGTTATATAGTCTCTCCACAAAAATCTTTGTAGGTGAACTCAGATTGCAAGCACATGACAGTGTTGCAGATGCAATATTCCTCTGAGGAATGCAAAAATTATTTAGTGAAACCCAGGAAATGCAGAGTAAGATTGTACTTTTTAAGGAAAGTTACTTTAGTTTTAATATCCACTACAGGTATGCCCACACTACAAGCACTTGCCACAGTGCAGTGCTTCAATGTACACCTTAGCCAGTAACGGAGAGGTTCTTCCAGTCACTGTAGTAATCCTGATGGTGGTAGCTATCATGGAATAATACTTTCATCAACCTAGCCCAAACTTGGTTCTCCCACCCCAGGTGGTGTCGATGAAGTTACAGTCTCTCAAAGGTGTGTATTTTCACACCCTGAGAATTAGCTATTGTCTGATGGTAAGCTTTCAGGTGACCCAGCCCGATGAAGAGCCATTATTCTGCCAAATGGAAATTTCAGTGTGTCTCACAAGTTTCCAGGGCAGTAAATATTTAATAGTCAGTCACTGGAATTTTATGGCTTTTAATTTTTGTTATCAAGTGTCAAGTCCATTAAAATATAATATCCAGTGAAGCCTTTTATTTTAGCATCTGAAATCAGTTTTAGTCAAATTATAGTATGTATGTGTCTGGATATTAAAGGCTTGATCTCAGTGACACTAAGGGCTGGTCTGCACACACAATGCACCGGGTTTACTAAAAAGTGGTGTCTTTAACCAATTTATGTTAAAACTGCGTGCAAGTTTGTGTGCAGCACTGTTAGGCCTTGTTACACTGGGGGCTGAGGAATCGATCTAAGTTTACGCAATTCAGGCTATGTGAATAAATATAGCTGAAGTCAACGTATTAGATTGAACTTTTGTGGTGGTCTTCACTGCAGTGAGTCGACTGTGCCACCCCCCCACTCGGGGATCAATTTAGCACGTCTAGATTAGACAAATAAATCGACCCCAGTGGATCGATCGCTGCCCACCGATCCGGTGGGTAAGTGTAGACATACCCTAGTTTCACTTTAGAGCATCATAGCTTCTAGCTGATCAACTTAAATGAAACCAAGCTACCTTTAAACTGAATAAGAGTGTCTACACTGGCGTTTTACAATTGATTTTAACAAAGATGCAGTTTTTTAAACTGAGTTAGTTAAACCACACAACTTCTGTGAATAGATAAACCTTAAAGCCACTTTCCACCACTCTGGTAGTGTAAATGGTCTTAGTCTTTAAAAAATAAAGGGAAAAAATCTTTTTTCTTCCTCTTTTCCTTCCTTTTTTTTCCTCCGGTTTTGGGTTTTTGTTTGGGTTTTGAGGGGAAAGAGGATTTCTTATTTAGACTAAGACACTTTACACTACCAGAGTGGTGGAAAGTGGCTTAAGGTTTATCCTATTCAACAGAAGTTGTAGTGGTTAACTTAACTCAGTTTTAAAAACTGTTTTTGTTAAACTCAATGTAAAAACCCAAGATGTAGACCAACTCTTATTTTCAGTTAAAGGTAGCTTGGCATTTAAGTTGAAAAGCTAAGCCTATGATGCTCTAAGTAACAAGGTATGTCTACCACTACCCACCGGATCGGTGGGCAGCGATCATCCACTGGGGGGTCGATTTATTGTGTCTAATCTAGACGTGGCTAAAATTTGATCCCCGAGTGGGGAGTGGCAGCAGTCGACTCACTGCAGGTGAAGACACCACAGAAAGTCAATCTCAGCTACGTGACTTCAGCTATGTTATTTCACATAGCTGAAGTTGGTAACTTAGATCGATTCCCAGCCCCATGTAGACAGGCCTAAACAGTGCCTGCACAACAAACTTGCACCAGTTTAACTAAATTTGGTTTAAAAGACACACCTTTTTAGTAACCGGTCTGCAATTGTGTGTCAGACCAGCACTTAGTTGTCCTGGAATCAGACCTTGTAATCTCCAGCCACATACTATACTATAATGGACTAACAACTGATTTCAGATTGCTAACAATAAGCTTCCTGATATTAAATATTTTAATGGACTTGACACTGATAACAAATTAAAGCCATAAAATTCCAGTGACTGGACTATTGAAAATATTACTGCCCTGAAACTTGTGAGACAAACTGAAATTTTCCATTTGGCAGAATAATGGCTCCTTCATCGGGTCTGGTCACACTGAAAGCTTACATCAGCATAGCTACATTTCTCAGGGGTGTGAAAATACACACCTTTGAGAGATGTAACTTACATCGCACCTACCACCTGTGGAGACATGTGCTAGTTGATGGAAGTATTATTCCATCGAGCTAGCTACGACCCTATCAGGGATTAACTTACAGTGATGGGAAGAACCACTCCCGTTACTGGCATTAAGGGGACATTGAAGCACTGCAGCTGTGCCAAGATTAGCATTGGTAAGTGTAGGCAGTACCTTTGTAGTGGGATAATTTAAAACTAAAAAGTACTTTCCTTAAAACAGTACAATCTGAACTCTGATCCTGAGGTTTCTAACTTAAAAAATTAATTTTGCATTCCTCAGAGGATATTGCACTGCACCACTGTCATGTGGCTTGCAAATCTGAAGTTCACTCAACAAAGATTTTTGTTGTCGAAAGACTAATAACCTTATTTACCTCCACATAGTCTGCTAGGGCATGGGCAGGATTCTCAGGACTTTCCTGAATTAATTCGTCAGAGGTAGCATTGAGGATATTCCGCTGAATGAGAATCAATCCTGAGAAAACAATGTTGGAAGAAAAGAACAGGAATGGTGTCATAAACAAGATAGTTAGGGTTAATGTCTCTTTTACCTGTAAAGGGTTAAATAAGCTCCGTAAACGCTGGCTGCACACCTGACCAGAGGACAAATCGGGGACAAGATACTTTCAAATCTCGGTTGGAGGGACAGTCTTTGTGTTTTTGTTTGTTCATTGTTTCTTGGGGCTAAGAGGGACCAACGTGCACCCAGTTGTCTCCAATCTGTCTGATCAGTCTCTCAAGTTCAAAAAGTTAAGTATAGCCAGGAAGGCAGATGAGTCTTATGTAGTTTTTAATTGTTAAATGTGTATTTTGCTGGAAGGATTTTTACATCTGTTTGCTGTAACTTTGAATTTTCAGGCCTGGGGGGTGGTGGGAAGTTCCCTCTAGTCTTATATGAATCTGAATTACTCTGTAAGCATTTTACCATCCTGATTTTACAGAGATAATTTTTTATTTTTCTTCTCTAATAAAAGCTCTCTTTTAAGAACCTATGATATATTTTCCTTGTTTTTGAAACCCAAGGTGGATTGGGTCTGAAACTGACCAGGGATTGTGGGGGGAATGGAGGGAGGGAGAAGGTAATTCTCTTTGTTTTAAGATCCAGAAGTTTGGATCAGTGTAGCCTCTCAGGGTAACCCAGGGAGGGGAAAGTCTGGGAGGGGAAAGGAGGGGGCATGGATTTATTTCTCCTTGTTTTAAGACCCAAGGGGTTTGGGTCTTGGGTTCCCCAGGGAAGGTTTTGGGGGAACAGAAAGTGTGCCAAACACTATATTTTGGTTGGTGGCAGCGTTATCAGATCTAAGCTAGGAATTAAGCTTAGAAGGGTCCATGCAGGTCCCCACTTTTTGGACGCTGAAGTTCAAAGTGGGGGAAAAAAATCTTGACAAATGGAGACAGCAATGAAAAGAAATAAAGAATAATGATGCAAAGCACTGAATATACTAATCAAGGAAAGAGAGAATAGCTGGTAGGTTTCTCATCCACCATGTTGAAAATAACCCCTATTGACATATGTTGGGGACATATTCTTGCCTATCACTTCCTATACAGAAGCCTTCCTGTTTTCTCTCCATTGGAAATGTTCCAGATCAGGGCTTTCATGTCTGAGTACAGAACTGGCTTACATCTCTCACTCTGCCACAGATGGCTGTCTCCAAACTCTCATCAGCTGACAAGATCTGAGCTCAGCCTATATCGAAGGGGACCAGCTCTTGAAATGATTGAGAACATCAGACACAGTGAGATCCACAGCCCCTTATGAAGCTGGAAGCACCACATTGGGCCACTGGCATGAACAGTTAACAGTAGGAGAACCATAATCATAAGTGCAGGTCGCTAGAGTTATTTTTAAGCAAAATTTTTTTATGGAGCTGGAGTTGTTACGCAGGTTTTTTTCAGGGCACCTTACGTTGATTTTGATGCACATCCTTTATTCAAACAATTTGGCTTAGATCATTTACCCTGAATCCATGTACAGACAACACCTTCCCCATGGATAGGGGTTCAGTAGCTACCCCAGCACTGTCCCTCCAGCTTTGGATCCTGTCAAGATACTTTGTGGGTGTGGGGCTGTATTGTGGGAGGACTGGAAACTGAGCAGGCCAAAGGATGGGTGGGCAGATCAAGGGTAAGGCTAGGAGTGACATACTTCATCCCCACTCCAGCCCCACAGAGCATACCCAGAAAAAAAGAACAGAACAGAAATTGTCTTCTCTTTTCCACTGCATTCCTCTTGAGGATCCCAGGGGCTGGTGGAGCCAGGAGGAATCTTATACTGGTATCATGGCTCCACTGGAACTGGATTTAAACCCATGTAACCAAAATAAAGATCCAGCCCTGAGTAAGCGCTGAAGATTTTGATCCATGACGGGAATATATACCGTTGTGAACACAGTACTGTGAACCAAATCCTGCTCCCACTGAAGTCAACTGGAGTTTTGAGAATAACTTCAATGGCAGAAGGATCAAAATTATGAGAACTTTCACAAACAGCTCTTCAGCTCTTACCTGCACAGGGTCACTTCTTGTTGCGATCTCTAATAAAATGATGGAATAACTGCAATATTACAGACAAATAATTGTAGTGAATATATCGCAAACAGAGCTATTTGAAGAACAGGATGACATTTTGGCACATTTTCTCTCTCACTTCCTGCTTTTTCTTTTTTTTCCCAGTCAGTAATCTATCCCTACTTGGGTCAAATTCTCTTGAAAATCAATGGACCTTTTGGATGCCTATGGACTACAGGATTGGGCCCATGGCGTTTTGACCAGCAATACACATGCTCACATGCTGGGAGGGCTTAGCACCTGCTCATAGTGTCAAACACCAAGATGCCAAGCACTAGTTAACCCGGGTTAGCTGGACAGCCCTTGTACTGTTATTTGCGCCATCTTTTTGCAGGAACTCTCCCGCAGAATTGCTTGGGAACTCTGGTGCTACGTGGCTCTATCTGATTTCACCTGTTGCCATTTATTTGCCAAGTTAGGATTATCTGCTATGTTAGGCAAAGACAGACTTTGTAGGCACTTGTGGTTGACAGGTTGTACTGTAACAGGTATCTCAGTAACCTTTTCAGTGTTCAGTTGCCTAAGACATAAAAAATGTACCTATTGACACTCTGTTTTAAGAAAAGGTCTTGGCAAGATGTGACTCCAAGAGGCAAGCTCAGCCACAAATTTACAGCTCAGTAGCCTAAAACTGCGCACTTTGCCCCTGCAGCGGGCAGCAAACTGAAAGCATGTAAAACTGTGTTGGCATTACTGGAAAATGTGATGCTTTTTGGATGTGAGGCAGTGACAAAACAAAATGCATGAGACACTCCTGCAAAACATTTGCTTGCATGGAGCACCATAACTCCAGGAGCACTGAGTAGCCGTGTTAGTCTGTATCCACAAAACCAACAAGGAGTCAGGTGGCACCTTAAAGACTAACAGATTTATTTGGGCATAAGCTTTCGTGGGTAAAAAACCTCACTTCTTCAGATGCACAAATCTTCACGTGTGAAGAAGTGATGTTTTTTACACACGAAAGCTTATGCCCAAATAAATCTTAGTCTTTAAGGTGCCACCAGACTCCTTATTGTCTTCAAGGAGCACTGAAGCTCAAGCACTCAATCACTCTGTAGTCAGGCCTAGCACAGAAATAGAACAGCATAGCTGTGTTCAGTCATTAGAAGGCCAAGCCATTTTGGGCCAGATCTGTAAAGGTATTTAGGCACTTAAAAATGAAGAGAGGCAGCTAGTGGGATTTTCAAAAGCACCTAACTCCCACTGAAGTTAAAAATCTGGCTTGAAATGGCTAATGGTCATTAGCAGAGTCCTGGCAGGTCTCAGGATAATACATGTATGATTCTGCATAAGACAGTAATACACATGAATCCAAGAAATAAACTGACAAGCTTCTCTGCAGAATATTTCCTTTTTGGTGGGTGTTTAGTGGTAACGGGGAAGAATTAATTGAAATCATTTTATGTTAGTGTCCTTCCCCACACTGGCCCTGCAAGAGCTGAGTTAGGCCAGGTGAGCCCAATTAGTTAATTAGTCTACAAACGGGGAGCTTGAGATGAAGGCAGCTAATTAGAGAGAAGCTCACCTGTGAGGAACAGGTGGGGCTTCTACAAAAGATAGGAAATTGGAAGCAGAGGAGATAGCAGGGAGAAGTCTATAGTTACTCCCTGGGAGAAAGGGTTGGGGGCTGTAGAGACAAGTTGTCTACAATTATTCCCTGGGAGGAGGGAGTGAAGAGACTTGCAAACCCAGAAGAGTGGGGAAGACTAGCAGGTGTGGAAGCGGCTTAGGGAAAGGCAGCAAGGTGCCAGGAACAGACCTTGGCTGCTGTGTAGAAGGTGCCTGAGTTGGAATCTTAAGTAGAGGCCCAGGTTCTCCTGCTAGCTGCTGTGGGAGTGGCATTGTGATGCAGAAGACTGGTCGGGAGAGCAGGAATCTTGACGCACTCCCTCCCGCATCCCCAACACCCTGGAATGGGAAACACAATAGTGACCTGGCTAGAGGGCTGAATCAGGAAAAGGATACTATAATTCCTGTAGCGAGAGAGGGGCTGCAGAGGAGAAATCGACTGGTTGTAATTGCTGGAAGGGGAGTTGGCCTGACCGAGCTAATCCCCAAAACTACCAACAGGCAGCGTCATCCAACGGTGAATACAGCAACCCTGTCACAGTTAGCAATGAATTCATAAAAATTTCCCCAAACAGCCATCAGAAGGTATCGCAAGGTATTTACGTGCCAGATATGCTAAACATTCGTATGCCCCTTCGTGCTTTGGCTACCATCCCAGAGGACATGCTTCCATGCTGATGATGCTTGTTAAAAAAATAATGTGTTAATTAAATTTGTGACTGAATTCCTTAGGAGATATACAATTCTCCCCCATTTTACCCCCATTCTGCCATGTGTTTCATGTTATAGCAGTCTTGGATGATGACTCAGAAAATGTTCTTCATTTTAAGAACACTTTCACTGCAGATTTCACCAAACACAAAGAGTGAGATTTCTAAAGATAGCTACAGCATTCGACTCAAGGTTTAAGAATCTGAAGTGCCTTCCAAAATCTGAGAGAGACAAGGTGTGGAGCATGCTTTCAGAAGTCTTAAAAGAGCAACACTCCAATGTCGAAATTACAGAACTCGAACCACCAAAGAAGAAAATCAACCTTCTGCTGGTGGGATCTGACTCAAACGATGAAAATGAACATGCGTCGGTCCACATTGCTTTGGATTGTTAGCAAGCAGAATCTGTCATCAGCATGGACACATGTCCCCTGGAATGATGTTTGAAGTATGAAGGGACATTAGAATCTTTAGCGCATCTGGCACTCAAATATCTTGTGATGCTGGCCACAACAGTGCCATGTGAACACCTATTCTCACTTTCAGGTGACAATGCAAACAAGAGGCAGGCAGCAGCATCTCCTGCAAATGTAAACAAACTTGTTTGTTTGAGTGATTGGCTGAACAAGAAGTAGGACTGAGAGGACTTGTAGATTCCAAAATTTTACATTATTTTGTTTTTGAGTGCAGTTATGTAACAAAAAAAATCTACATTTGTAAATTGCCTTTTCATGATAAAGCGATTGCACTAAAGTACCTGTATGTGCTGAATTGAAAAAATACTAATTTTTACAGTGCAAATACTTTTAATAAAAAATAAATATAAAGTGACCACTGTACACGTCGCATTCTGTGTTGTAATTGATAGCAATATATTTGAAAATGTAGAAAACATCCAAAAATATTGAAATAAATGGTATTCTATTGTTTAACAGCGCGGTTAATGTGTTTAATCGTGCAATAGTGTGGGTAGCTTTCTTCCACAGGGGGAGTGCATTTGGCTGTTTAGTCTTTTATGAATTCCTTGTTATTCAAATACTTTGGCTGGGTCAGAAGAGAGGGAAATACAAAAGGAGATCTCTGAGCACTGAAGACACCTCAGCCTTTAGTCCTTCACTACCCCTAATTATTCATTATTTGTATTCCAGTAGCCTGCAGAAGGCCCAACCAAGATCAGGGCCCCATTGTGCTAAGCACAGTACAAAAGACTAGTAAGAGACAATCTCTGCCACAGAGCTCTCACAGTCCAAAAAGACTAAATATTATTGTCCCACAGTGGGATACATGACTTGCTCAAGGCTACACAGGAATTCTGTGATAGGACAAGGGAGTAAACCTAGGTTTCCAGATACCTAATCCAGTGCCTTAACCTCAGGACCATTTTTCTTCTTGCAACCCTCCTAGGAAACCCCTGTTCATGTTTGAATAGGAGGAGGGGCTGACTAGAACGTGGCATGACAGAATCCCCTGGGCATATGAGCGATTGTGAAGTATTGCCCTCTGGGTTCTCTCAGAAAGAAAGGCACAGAGTCACTCAAGAGTGCATTCTTTCCCTCTGTGTAGATGTTTTTCCTCTCTATACAAAATATAGCCATCCAGTGTATTCAGCAAAAACACTGTGTTCTCATTGCATATGGAAATATACTATGGATGAGTTTTGCTGACACATTGGAAAACTGTTCCTATTTTAACTCTTAGCATATTGCCATTAGCTAAGTAATATATTTTTTTCAACAGGGAAAACACAAGGGAGGAAGTGATTTAAAAAAGAAACACATAGACCCAGGGCTAGTTTTTTTTATATATCCATTTACTCAGATTCAAATCCAGAATAGCTCCGTAGAAACAAATGGAGTTACTCTTGATTTACACCAGCATTACTGAGCTGAGATTTTGGCTTCCTGTCTTGGAAGGGTAGATCCTGGCATCTAAGTTATTCTCTAAATAAGAATCAATTTTTAATCACAATCCTTCAAATTCACCCTGGTATAGCTTCGGAAATTAGCTAAATTATTACAAAAGACTGTTTGATCACAGAGAGAAAGAGACAGGAAAGTTTATCACCTGTACACATCTGCCATGGACGTGAGGACAAAGTCTGACGATGAATGGGCCTCAGGAGCCAAGTAAATCTGCATCAAACGCTGCTGATATGTACTAGCACCCTCACAATGATCCTCTTTTCTGTAGGACTGTAATCCATAGTCTTTCATGGAAGAAAGAAGGAAACGGGTATTCAGTAAGGGTTATGTTCTCTCCTGAAACTCTTCCATTATGAAGTAGCAATATTAGTGGTTTAAGGGAGTTTGCTCTGTAGGCTGAGATGAGCCTTGGTTTAAAAAACAGCACTATGTTGCTCTGATTTGTACCCAAATATAGTTGTGAATACTGGAACTGCAGCTTGAATAGTGGGAGATTGTTTGATGAGGTATGACTGCTTCTTGCTACCCCTGCGGTGGTGTTTCTGGCCCAGCGTATCCAACCATAGTAGGATCATTGCAGTGCAAGACAGAGCCAGCTTATCTGCTTCTTTTCTGCACCTCCCTGCTGCCAGTGTAGGGGTGTGCCCAAAGAAAAGGGGGTGTGGTTGGGACATCCCTCAGCTGTGATGATCTCCAGCTGTGGTTCCAGTGTCTTGGACTACATAGATGCTAGGGTAAGTCAGAGCAGCTCTCAGACTCTTCCAATGTATGCTGGGGTTTCATCTAGCTGTGAAAGGGCACTGTGTTTACTTTCTGAAAGGAGAATTTGCCTTATGTCAAAGAATGGCATCAGGCAAAGAAGTCATAGAGAGTGCCATGGATACTGCTAGGTCTGATGACTGACTCCATCATTTGTGTCATATAACTGGTGCAATGGTGACATGTTAAACTGTAGGCTACACAGGATAATATAATGAGATGTTTGCTCTGGCATAGTTTACTTTTAATGAAGGCTGCTGCAGTTAGCATTTCCACCTGAAACGGTGGTTCACAGTCCTGCTGGAGCAGTGAAGGCTGTGAAATAAGCCTGCATTAGTAGGTTAGTTGGCCATGTTTCAAATTTTCATCTCTCTTCATTACCTGAAATTTTACAGATCCAACGGTCATCTATCACACAGTTATTAGACTTTAAGCATCCATGATAGATTTTATGCTGGTGAAGATAAGCCATTCCTTGGGCAATGTCTCCAGCAAAGGAAAACCTGAAAGGCACAAAATCATTATTAACAGGCTAGTTTTCCACTGAACTAGACACTCAGGAACGGATTAATCCAAAGACTATTGAAATGAGTGGAAAGACTCCCACTGACTTAAATGGCCTTTGGATCAGACCCCAGGGACTCAATCCTGCAAAGTGCTGAGGACTCCCATGAGTTGCTGAATGCTCTCAGTTCCCATGTAGTTGAAAGGGAGTGGAGGTTTCTGGGTCTCTTGTAGGAATGCACAGCTTCTTGTGGACATTCTCAGCAGTTTGCGGGATTGAACCATGTGCATAGATATTTACCAGATGAGCAAAGTACTCAGCTTTTAGTTTGTACGGAGTGTTGACTCAGACCATTTTTTTTCTTTGCTGTTGTATAGAAGCAAGGCAAACATAAAGCAGAGATAGAAGGGATAAGGGACAGTTTGCAATTATACATGATGAAGTAGTTCATATGGGAGTTCCTTTGAAATCCTGAGCCAGTTTTGTGTACATCTGTTTTTATGGGTAATGCTAATGTTGCACTTTTAGTTGTACTAATCTGTTCATGGTTGGACTATCATGAATGTGACTGTGCTGCTCTTTTACTCATCTTAAACCAGAGCATCAAAGTGTACTAAGTACAGATGGCAGCTGTGGGGAAAAAGAGAAGGCTATATGGGAACCAAGGTTTAAAATGGTGTTGCAGCATGCAAGAGATGAGATGAAAAGGTTTGGGCATGACATGGGTAGTGCTAAATTCAGGGGTGTCAGGATGTTCATGAGACAGGTCAAATCAGAAATTTGGATTATCCCTTAATCAATAGGTCTCTCTCTTTCTTCTTGCGTCTCAGAAGCATGGTATCCTCTGATATACATCACAGCACTGTCGCGTCTACCAATGGCATTACCGATAATTAACGTCCCTCTTCAAGTGTCATCTGGTGATGCTACGTGTATCTTATTTCACAAGTTGTGGTGGGTTTTTTTTTTGTTTTTTTATTTTTTACCTGAAGCCCCAGTTGAGAGGAATGTCTTCATTGAGCAGCACATCATTCAGGCTACCTTTTGGACAGTATTCTGTCACAATGGCAACATTTGGTACCTCTGTACAACCGCCGATGAATTTGCAGAGATTGGGATGATCAAGTTCTCTGTGAAAATGAACAGGCATCACACCCTTTCTAAGCCTCCCCTCTACACCTTTTGGAACTGGAAACTTAGGGCTTTTTCAAATATGCATAGAAATATGTTCAACCAGTTCCAAAGAAATGTTTTCAACACTATTTGGGAGAGAAAAAACACAAAAACAAGTAACAATGGGACAGGTTCTGATCTCCATTACACTGGTGTAAATGTGGATTGGCACCCAATGTGCAGGTTTCATTGTTTACCTCACTTGCTTTACTTCCTTGCGTATGGATTTGGACAAAGTGAATGTCTTCTTCCTTATTTTCTTGATGGCGACTGTTCTGCCATCACTGCAACAAGAAAAAGACTTTTCTAAGTGCTGGAATCCCACATGGTGAGTATGCAGTATTCTCTGTATAGGAGCTTTGGGTCTCGGGGGAAGGTGCACGGATGTGGATTTTGTCAAAATCTGGATGGGAACCTGGGTCTGAATTTCATGATTAGGGCCTCTTTCTGTTATAGGCTGGGCTAGAACTCTGTGTTAAAGCAGCCTGGAACTGTGGGCATGTAGGGAATAAAAACCCAAAGATCCCTACAAATTTTGCAGCTCAGTTCAATTTATCTCTGTGTGTATTAGAATGTTCCCCAAGTCACATGCGTCTGACGAAGTGGGTATTCACTCACGAAAGCTTATGCGCCAATACTTCTGTTAGTCTATAAGGTGCCACAGGACTCTTTGTCACCTTTTACAGATCCAGACTAACATGGCTACTCCTTTGATACTTCCCCTATCAAAGAAGTGAAGTCTTCTGTTTTCTGAAGGGGAGCACCAGACTAGTATGGATTAGATGGGAGTGGTGTGGGCAGAGGAAAGAACCAGTGGAGGCAGAGAAAGCTGCAAATCCCCAATAAAAGGGCAGGATAAAGTAGCAGGTGATTCCTTGAAGCCCTCCCTCCACCTGTAGCAACTTTGAATGCAGTCAGCTGGGGAGTAGCTCACGTTTACAGGGTTGCAGTTTTAAGGCAGCAGCCTGCCAGTCCAAGGTCTCCTCTGTGCTTCCATGTGGCACTCAGCTAAGTTGCGTAAGCATAACAGTGTAGCCACACAAAGTCAGCCAGAGCAGAGCCTTCTAGGGAATGAGAGTACTGGGGAAGGGGATGACCCTCCTAGGTAGGAGGAGCACAAAACAAGAAGGAAAGTAAAAGGAAATAAGGAGAGAGAACAAAAGAAGAATGGGTGGGGCAAGAAAGGAGACAGAGAAACTCTGCTGGACAAAGGAGAGATGGCAGCAACCTTCCTGGGACATGAGGGGACTTTGTGGCGATTGCAGTGTCCACCAATCTCGTGGAAGCTGGTGCTCCTACAAAAGACGTTTAGGAGCCAGGGATACATCTACTGTCTCTGTGTACAGGTAGGTCACTACCAGGTAGGGGTGTATTCCAAACCAGTGAGCTAGAGAGGAAATGTGCCATTCCCAGTCTTGCAAGCTGGTTTAAGGCCATAGATTATAATGGGCTGTCGTACAGTACATGATTTTCTGTGCCAAATTGCTTACTTGTATTTTACTTAAATATTAGAGATGGACCTGACTCAAAACCTTAGCTCCAACTAAACTTGAATGCTGTGGATGTTCAGAAGCAGAGTCAAGTTTGCAGCTCAGTCCCACGAGCATTGAAATCTCAGCAAGAGAAGGAAAAGGGGCGTCCAAAAATAGAAAACATCAATGTGCTTCTGAGAATATCCTTCAGCTTGAGTGTGTTAGGAAGGCCAAGTTAGTCCCCTAACGTTCCTGGCTCTGGCCCAAGCAGAGGAAGACTAACCCTCACATTATTTCCATGTGATAATACAGCAAGAACTGAAAGTTTCCTTCTTGCATGGGTGTAACTACAATACACAACATAACACAAAGACTGACTGACATATAAGCCTACTATATCCCTGTCTGGGTGAAGTGCTGTTTCCTGGATGTGTTGACAGCTGCTGTGCAAGAACTCAGGGCAGTGATACAGCTGGCGTTGGAGTCGCTGGGTGCATGGGCTGCACTAATGATGCTGCCCATTGCCGTCCGTAGCATGCGATCTAGATAAAAAAATACTGAACATGATATTATATATTAAAGCAGATGGGACCTTTTCAGCAATACCTTGTGGAGGCAGGACTACAATTATAGAGTCAGATCCTCAGCTGGCGTAAACCAATGAAGTTCCAATGACTTCAGTAGAGCTACATTGATCTATAGCAGCCGATGATCTGGCCCATATATTTCTCCAGCATATGATAGCAATAAAAGACATGCTGAATTACAAGCTGTACAGCAAATGTACAGGCTGTATGACAAACTACAATAATGCTCCCATGTTAAAAAATGTCCAAGTGAAAAACAAATATAATTATGGTTTTACACATTAGCTAAATTGAAGAAAACTCAAGTGATGATGAATTACTTCAGGTACGGATAACACACAGTGGGACAAATTAAGCACTTGGTTACATCTGTGCAAATCCAACATCGCTCCACTGAAGTCACTTAAAAAGAATATGTCAGATCATAAAGCAACTAGGGCCACCGCCATCTGTTGTGCCCATTTTCACATATTTCCAGAGGGGATTTATGTATTTTTGATCTATTCCTTTGTCTTTTATTTGTAAATCACCATAAATTACAGGAAAAAAGCCCTCAAACCATATGTGGGAAAAAAACACTGACCTTTACGCTATGTCTACACTACTACTTATGTTGGTATAACTTACATCACTCAGGGGTGCGAATAAGCCATATGCACACACACCCAGTGACTTAAATTACACTGACCTAAGCAAGATGTGGACAGCACTGTGTCAGCAGGAGGGTGCTGTCTCCTGTCCGCTTAGAGCAGCTATACTAGAAGCGCTGTAAGAGTTAGTGCAGCTGCACTGCTGTAAGCTCTCTAGTGTAGCCATAGCCAAAGTGTTCAGATTAAAATAACATCCTCAAAGGAAAACTCCAGTGATCAGCTCACAGATGCTGTGGTGACCGGCACCTATCAAAGATAGATCCTCCTCCTTTAGGTCAGACCCTTATGGAATGTGGGTATATGTCCGTGTGTGCTTCATTTACACAACAGGATGTGCATTGATGATAAGAGCATCAAAATTACAGTCTTTACAAACCTTGTTTGATGCGAGAGAAGTCTATAATCCAGCTTTCATCCCAGAACATCTTTTGCTTCTGATATTGAAACCACTGCAGAAAGCATAACAGGCCAAATTCATTTCTGGGGCAACTCTATTGGCTTTAGAGGGGTTGCACTAGGGATGAGTGTAGCCAATAAATGATTAGTTGTACGGATATTTTCAGATATAAAATCCTACAGGTGTCTGAACAAGAATCACCATTTTAGCCTCCATCCTCTCTCAACATCTTATTGAATTACTTAGAAGTAACAGATCTGGATCTAACACCAAAATACAAACATCAGTAATTCTGAAGACTAAAGAACGTAACATTTTGTAGTGGACAGGCTGATAGTTTCAGTCCATGTTTGCATTTTTGTGCACTGCACTTAGAACCCAACTCTTACCCCAGCGATGTGGTGAACATCATTAAACATCTTGGAAATATCCAGTGTTTAAACAAATTTCATTTCCCCCCAGATAAGCAGCAGTTACTGGTCATACAGGATCTGACAATCAAAATCAAGCTCCAGAATAGCAAATTAGATGGCACATTATTACACAAAGTACTGTCGCTTGTATAACATTAGATGGGACACTGTCACTATTTTGTAAATAAGATGTATGTCTAATAACTGATTTACCAAAAAGTTGTCAAGTACAATAAACCCATTTTATACAAGCACATACTTGTCTGTAGATCAAAGTTGCAGGTTAGCTATGATAAAATAACAAAAGACAATTTAAACACAAATATTAGATGGTCAGCATTTTGCCATCCATCTCATATTACCTTCAACAGCATGCATTGGATGGATGACAAGTAACAAAGACCTAATCTACACGAGAGTTCTTGTGACATCTTGGGAAGTGGTGGCAGAATTTTGGGAGAGCTCTGGGCCTGATTCCGAGCCTAGAAAATCAATGGGAGTTTTTCCACTGATTTCAATTGGCCTATGCTTTCAGGAAAAGATGTATTTTAGTGTGCAAGGACCATAATCAAACAAAGATGATAGGACTGATTCAGTACCCACTGAATTAAATGGAATCCTTTCATTGACTTTAATGGGGGCTGGATCAGACCATATGAGAGAGAGGATCATTGGAGCATTGTGCTTTTGCTGTATACTGAAAACTGAATACAAGTGACTTTTTCAGCTCTGTTTGTAAAAACAAGTTTATACATTGACTAAGCAACAAGCAGCAGAGAATGCTAAATAGCAGCTACCTACAGAAGCTAGGTAGATGATACTTAGCATCCACTACAGCATAAGAGGAAAAATAACAGAGTCTCTGCAGAACAAAGAATATCTGAGACTATAGGTAAATTAGATTTATTCTGGAGGACTCACAGCTAAAACATGCATAAATGAGAAGGGGGCTAGCTGTTTCCCTAACTTGTACGATGACTTTAAAGTTATGCACTGAAATCTGGTTGTAGGAGCTTGATTGAACTCCAACCTGTCTTGCAAAAGAAGTGGGAAATGGAGGGTGAAGTGGTCTGCGGTGTATTATATTGGAAGATCCTCAGTAAAAATGTTTGAATAACAAACTAACAGTGAATCAACATATGAGGTTAGAATCTTCTGCTGGACCTGAGCAGTGCCTATTTGCACCACCATGAGAACTGGCTCATGGTAATGGGCTTAGGAAATCTCAAGATATTCGTCCAATTGCAATAGTTCAAGGGGCCAATGCTGTACTCCACTGTACTACAGTACTGACCCTCTCACTGTGATAAGAGTTTTGTCCAAGGAAGGCATGCAGGATCAAGTCTACTTTATGTTAATACATTTGATACTGAAACATGTAAAGAGGCTTAACAGCTGTATAACTGATACCTTTCTATGATGTAATTAATTCATTACATTGGCGTGTTTTCTCTTAGAAAGTAAAATATTCTGGTGCCCCACCAGAGACTCTGGACACATTTACACGGAACAATTTCCTTCCATGAAAATGCCTTTCAGAAACGTAGTCACAACTTTCCAGTTCCCATCTGGAGTCTCTCAGCACTCTTCCCAGCAATGTCTCTCTTGCCACTAGAAAAAACTGGCAAGAACAAAGAGGTCTTGCATTGTCACCTGAAAGGTAACAGATCTGGGTTGTGGCAATCTGAAGCAGGAAGCTAATTCGACTGTTTTATCTAATTATATGGCCTTCAGCATGGTAGTATCTAAGTGTCTCCCAGGACTGTGACTTTAGATTTATTCTCACAAGAGCTCTGTGAAGTAGGTACTTATATCCCTATTTTACAAGTAGAGAACTGGTGACTTGCCCAAGTTCGCATAGGAAGTATATGACAGAACGAGGAACTCAATCCCAACTCAGTGCCTTAACCGTATGATCATCTTTCTTCCCCTGAGCCAGAGCATCCTGACTTCATTCCCTTGCAATTAACCAGGGGGTGTTAGACTGAGCACTCCAGATGTCTCAACCACAGCAGTGTGGCATGAGGAGAGAAGTGATCCCTGGCATAACAAACAGCCAATACACTTATAGGTTTATAGGTTAAAACCAAGCAAGTTATCCATAATGTACACAATCAATACCATGACTATACATCTGCAAATATTTCCCTGGCAACAGCTTTCTATAAAGTTCAGAAATTAATTTATGTACCTTCAGGTACAGAGGAATCTATAGGAATGCAAACAATAGAAGGGCCTATTCTGCAGAAATATAGTAAAAGAATAAGTAAAAATAATACATCTTATATTTATCCAGCACTTTTCATCCCAAAGGATCACAAAGTATTTTCCTTATATTGATCTGTCCTTTTATGTACACGCACACACCTTTCTGTATTCCCCCAGTGAGTCTGTTATAATAATTAACTACTAATATTAAACAAAACCCAAGGACTGGATCTCCTAAGTTGAGGAGAGGCTCCAGCTGGTGTTAGGATGCACAGTCAGGCATGCCAGGATCATTACAGAGAAGGTGTCATCCTAGCTGTCAGCCCCTTGTGAGCCATTTTCCAGCAACGTGGGGTTGCTCTAAACTATACCTGGGCTGGTGTAGAAAAGGCCCCAGAATCAAGAAGCAACTTTTCCTCCCATTTCTCTTCTTCCTCTTTGGAGCTACCTGGGGGATTCTGTGTGTAGCAGAGAACCTGTTCTGATGCTTGTAAAGAGCTGTGTTTAAACAATAAAATAATGGAGACACCATGATGGAAATAAAAGAGAAAGAAGATTTCATTTGACACTTACCACTATTGTCAGAATGAAGCCAGCACAGACTAAACATATTGGTAAAGCAATTGCTATCCTGGCATCAGCTGTGAGTGGGCATTCCCCACAGTCAGCTGGACATGTGGAACAGCTTTCATCTTCTTCACAAACACCATCTCCGCAGACTGGGCAAAAAGGGATGTAGAGAGCAAAATATTTGAAAATAGCTCTATCCACTCTTAGGACTCAATTCAGTAACAAATACATTGGGCTCCTGAGCTGGGGATCTCCAGGAGTGGCCACAGAATATCTGAAAGAACAGGTTTTGAGGGATTCTAGGATCTTTGCCCTGCAGTTGAAAGCTGTGGATTTTAAATGTAATCTAGGGACCCTTAAAATACACTGACCTTAGATTAACTGTGGACATCGGAGCTTTTGACATGTTGTTGCAGAAAGAAGCATAGATTATCAGGGTTGGAAGGGACCTCAAGAGATCATCTAGTCCAATCCCCTGCTCAAAGCAGGACCAATCCCTAAATGGCCCCCTCAAGGATTGAACTCACAACCCTGGGTTTAAGCAGGCCAATGCTCAAACCACTGGTTGTTGCCTTTTGTCTGTTTATTTCTTGTCACCTGTCTTGCCTGTTTAGACTGTAGGTTCTTGAAGACAGGGACTGTCTCTTACTGTGTATACTCAGCCCAGCCCTTGGGAGACCCAGGGGTCAGGAGAACAGAAAGCCATCTTTGCCCCCTTTCCTTTCAATCAGCAGGGCTGGTATTCAGTAGTATGAATAACTTCAAGCAAAATGAACAAACCAACCATGCTTGGAGGTGTTTCAAATGAAAGCTCATGAAAATTAGAACCAATGTCAGTTGTAATATAATTTAAATGGAAGTTGCTCTGTTTGAGAAGCCCAACATCAGCAAAATGATCACAAAATTGAAAAATATCCTCGAAAGACATGATCTTTACAGATGAGATGTTCAAAGAGCTGTCTGTTTTGTTTTGTAGGCAATAGATCCAATGGTAAATGGTAACTTCATTAAATAATCACTGTTTTCTCATTTCATTTACAAAAACATAATCCCAATGGGAATTTCTTTAGATACTTTAGAGTGAAAGTCAATGGCAAAACTCCCATTAATTCCAATGAGGTCTATATTTCACCCACGGATCTTCACTACTAGAAAGCTGTACCTCAGATTCTCAAGCAGGAGAAGACTTAGTGCCACTGAGATAAGCGAAAGCACAGATCTCCTAACTACCAAAATGTTTTGGAAAAAAATTGGTAATAATTCTGCCTGCTTCAGTTCTATTCCATTATAATCTGTGTTCCAGTACTATGCCCATCACAGAGGTCTCTGAATGCCTAACAAGTATATTAAAATGAGCACAAGAGCACTGCATTGGGCAGTGTTTTTTTGGTTTATATGAACAGTAGCACCAGGCTCAAGAATCACTTGTGTTTTCACGTTAGCTGTCATGCCTCAATCTAGCCTGCTTCCTATCTGATGATGAGTGGCCATATATTTCCTGTCTGATGACGAGTGTCCATATACTGGAAAGAGACCATGTGGTAGAACAGTTTTGCATCCCTATGACATCCCAACAAGCCCTGTAGTGCCTGAAGCTGCTGGTTCTGGTATTTGATTTCAGCTATTTGACCAAGTGCAGCCTTTTACAGGGTTCTCATGTTCTACACAGGCAATAAGAAGCTGGAAAAACTTTAGAGATTTCAAGTGGTTTGAAAAAGAATTGTGGAACTATTTGATGGGGTACATTCACTTGTAAAGGGGCTATGAGGGTTTTTGTTCTTCTAACCTACCAATACAGTTGGAGGGCTGAGTAATTCCTGTTTAAAATATGAGAAGTCTTTATTTCATACTGTACCTACTGCAGGTAGAACAGTGGTTTTGGCTTCCAGAGCAACTTGCATTTTCCCAACCCTGATGTGTGCGATGAGAGAGGTCACCCCCACATGAACCAAAACGACCTGCCAAACAAACAGCCATTTCTTTAAATTTCATACATTGGACTTTTTAAACACCAATAATCTAATCTCCTTTCCCCTAGATTTATTATTTCACCTTCTTCCTATTTGCAGGCAATGGAGGTCTCATAATCTTCCCATCAGCCTATGTCACAACATGATCAATTGCTCCAACCCTCATTGGATATTGTTACCAGAATGGATGATAAATGGCTACTCAAGATCTCTGTCTCTCCACGAAGAGTCTGTAACTCCACCCAAACCTACTGCTGCACATGCAGTTCTGTTGACTAGGTCAGCCTCTGGGAGAGGCAAAGTCTATGTTCTTCCAAGACTTTTGGGCTGCAGATAGCCTCAGCTATTTCCATAAATGTTTTTGACACATGTTGGCGAACCTCACGGAGCTGCCATGAAGTGAGAGAAGTGAGACAAGCAGAAGTAAAATCCAGTCCTCTGGAAATAAGATCCTAGGTGCACTCAGTTCCCAGTAAAGTCAGTTGGAAGCTGAAAGCACTCAGCACCTTGCAGTATCAGGCCTTTATCCTGCAGCCTTTATATGCACATAACTCCAAATGAAATAAGTGGGCGGATTTCCTACCTAAGGACTGCGGGATCTGGCCTGCTAGAAAAAGGTCTAAAGCATAGTATGCCGTAAATGTACTATACCTTGGCAGTCCAGTTTGTCTGACTCATTTTTCCAGCTGTAGATAAGGTGTGAGTAAATATCTGGCCATCATCTGGAATCCACGGGCCACATATTCCACCTTTCCCCTTTACCAAACAGAGTAGTTATATCAATAGATAATAAAACAAGGAAAATTCCAAGCCTTAATACTCTGAAATTTAGTGCTCTTCAGAGGCCTTGTGCTTTATTCCAATAACTAGCAACGTATTATTCATTATGAAATGCTCAGTCATAAATGACACCATTGTGAGCTAAAATAAAACACAAACAAATGGAAAGGAGCACATGGACTGATAGTCCAGTTTAAAATTCCACAAAATTCTCACTCAAATTCCATGAGCCATATTCTGTCTTCATCTAAATCTGGAGTAACTTTATTGAAATTAATGGGGTTATTCTGTATTGACTTCACTATAACCAAAAGTAGAATTTTGTCCACAATTTTTAATTCTCTACATGGTAGATTCACTGTAGCTCTCTTTCTCTCCTTTTTCTTTTCTTTTTGACAACTATGGGATATGGTGTCTCTTTCATGAAACTTCTTATTTCCAAAGCATTTCTCGTTAAGATTGCATCAACTTTAATTTCTCAGCAGCTGCAGCCAGTGAGAATTATAATGGCTGTCTGAGGATCATGGGTTTTTAAATGGCTTAATCTTTCTTGCTAAATTTCAGATATGTATTCAGGGATTTCTGTTCATGCACTTTAAAATACGTTATGCAAAAAAGAAATGGATTGCTCATGCTAGCTGAGGTAAAACCAGGAGTAATGGTCTCAAGCTGCAATGGGAGAGGTTTAGGTTGGATATTAGGAAACACTATTTCACTAGGAGGGTGGTGAAGCACTGGAATGGGTTACCCAGGGAGGTTGTGGAATCTCCTTCCTTAGAGGTTTAAGGTCAGGCTTGACAAAGGCCTGGCTGGGATGATTTAGTTCGGGATTGTTCCTGCTTTGAGCAGGAAGTTGGACTAAATGACCTCCTGAGGTCCCTTCCAGCCCTGATATTCTATGATTCTACCTAAAAAGATGACACCGTATTGAAAGCCCCTGCTTAATGGAAAGAGCTTTATTTGTAATTATCCACTCACTAGCACAAGCCCACTTTCCTACAGCAGTTTTGCTCTATGGGGGCTATTTTATAGATGCTTGCCTTGTCTAAGCAGGAAAGCTCAAAAATATTTCAAACTTTAAAAGCAAGAGGCTGGGTGGTGCCTTTGTGCTAGAATCACTCACAGATCTCACCATCCCCACAAGGATTTGGGGGTAGAACACCTCCACAACAGAGGGTGGTGTGTGGACACAGGAGTGATACTGAGGGAGGTGGCAGCCAGTGGGCAGACTGAGGGAGGACTGGGCATGCTGACAGGATGCATATTGTGCTGTGCAGTGCCAATGGAGATTCCAGCCAAAAAATTACACAGCCACAGGCTGGATGATATTTCTGTAGCCCCCTTCATTTAAGGGGGAGTCAGCTGGGGAATCCCTAACAGAGTGGTTCCAATCGAGCTGTGCTGACAAGGAGCAGGGCTACAGCTGCTGTGGAGGCACAGGGGCCTTGGTGCAGCTGGGTGAGATGAACATGATTTATGGGCTAGACACCTGCCTTCTCTCCTGCTGAAAGAATACATTTAAAACGTAATGAGTGGACTCTCGCAGAACTTCCTCTCCTTTCTGGTCCTATGGGTCCCTCTGTCCCTCCGTAAATACAAATAGACTAAACTGGAGCCATCACTTTAAATATAGTAAGTACGCAAAGTGAAGAGGAACAGACTCTCCCCCTCTGCAATTTAGCACAAACACCCGCCTTGACTTCTGTGAGCCAGGATTTCACCCAGTCTGTTTGAATACAAGTACCCTAACAGAGTCCAGAAGAAATGGATGCTTCTTGCAGGGCAAAGTCACCCATCAGGAGCTTATTGTCTGGCCTTTGAATGCTTTTTCTACCTTGATCAAATATGATAAAATCAGTTCATATAGGGCCCAACCCTGCAAGCCACTGAGCAACTCCCACTGATTGTAATGGAAACTGCTGGATGTTCAGAACCTCTGAAAATCACGCTGTTTCGCCTGCTCCAAAGTCTGCTGAAATCAATGGCAGTCCTTCTGTTGGCTTTAATGAACTTTGGATCTGGCCCTAATATGGATTTAGGGGCCTAATTTTAGGCCTTCATTTTTCATTATGTTGACCTGGCTATTAAAGTATCGCATCTCGCATGCAGAACAGACCCACCCGACGTACTAACCATGAAGGCCAAAGGGCACGAGTGGATGTTGGCGTGATGGATGCAGCAGTTCTCTTCGTTTGCATCTTTCCAGTTGGAAGGGCACTCTTGTTCTTCACAGAACTTCTTGGCTGCTGCAGCATTGCTAACCATTTTTTTTAAAATACAAAGAGAGGATTTTATATTCTTTCTCATTCCTAAAAATTTTTAACGGGCACGTAATGAAGTCCTGATCTTTACATTGCACAGATATACATAGCAGGAGACACACTGCTATTTCTTTATATGGTTTTGCTGTTTGTGGAAATAGCCCCACAGCAATGGATTTCTGCTGTCAACTGGGCCACCATCTGGTCCCAGGCAGAAAAGGTCTGGCAGCTGTTAATCCTCCAGCAGCTGCTGACTCCTCAGCCTGGCCCTCCACCCTGACACCACCACCAGATGGGGAATCTTGGCCACACAACCCCTGGCTCAGATCCTCATGCCACTTCTGATGATGTCCATCTCTACTTACAGTCTCTGCACCATCTCACATGAGTGATTGTCTCTCTGAACTTCAGGACATTCAATTGTAAACATTCTTTACTTCAAAACAATGTAACTGATATTTTTCAAGTGTGGCTTACTTTGTAGATATGACTAAGACTTAAAATCTAAAGACTTTATATAGTATACTGTTCCTAGATTCAAAGCTCTATGAAAAAACCAACAATTTTTATCCCATTGCAAACTGTATTAACTGACAAGTAATTTGTAGTGTTATAAAAGGAGAATACATTTTAAGGGAACAGAGTTAAGGTTCACCTAGGGTAAATTTTTCAAGAGTGTCTTAAGGGCAGACTTACAAAGGGGTTTAGGCATCTAAAGATGCAGTTAGGTGGCTAGTAGGATTCATAAAAGTGCTGAAGCAGGAGAGGCACCTAACTCACATTGACTTCTCCTAGCTCCTAACTTGGAGATAGGCACCTGACCTGCTCAGCACTTTTGAAAATCCCACTAGCCACTTATATGCATCTTCAGGCACCTAAATACCTTTGAAAATCTGGTCCCTGGGCACTTGTTAACATTTTACTCCCTAAACTCTAAGATCTCCATTCAGCGAAGCACTTAAGTACTTGCCTCATTCTGGGCACAATACAAAGCCCTGAGAAGTCGATAGAATGATTTCTGTCCACTCCAATGGCCTTGGGATCAAGTAGTTAAAGCCAGGCAGCATCCCATTGATGCTAATGGGACTTACATCCCTGTTTAAAGAAAGGCACATACTTAAGCATCTTGTTGAACTGGGTCCTAAGGGTCTTGTCTTTGCATGTTTGATACCTGTGTGTATTATTAATGCATTCAGAGTGAGATTTTCAAGCATTCCTAAATCATTTATGAGCACAAGTCCCATTGGAAAGACTGTAGCAATAATCCTACTTCCAGCTACTGGAGAAAGTTTATTTTATGGCTATGTCATCACAATACTATAATTTACTGCTATGACATTATAGCTATAGATATTTTTGGGAAAATGTAAAAAAAGTTTTACCATTACTATTATAGATCATTACTAAAGTTTATCCAAAAGCCCTCAGTACCCAAATGAATGAAATACAACTTTATGATTAAAGCCACCTATACTGTCAAAATTCCTCCCCCCCAACAATCTTGAATATCAGCTTTAAATTGTAAAGAACATGTAAAAAACATTCTCTCTGAAGAACTACTCTCACAAATCGAACCTTGTAGAAATGAACACATGGGAGGGCACAGGAACATTTTCTGTGTAATCTGAATTTTTTAATTTACCATCTTTTTTAACCCACCAAATAAAAAAACAACATAGAAAATGGTGAAATAAGGTTAAGGCCCCAATCCTACATTGCTCTGCATGGATCACAGTACATGACGGGAGCCTAAATATGCATCTCAGTGATCCTATGTCACAAGCTGCTCAGCTTTTACACTTGTCTTTCCAATGGCATCATGTTAATCCCTCGATTTTGCCTTATTATACACCGTTACGTTTGTAGAAGTCTCTGTAAGTGTGTTGATATAGACACATTAGGAAAATCCTGGCTCCATTGAAATAAATCAGAAATTTATCATTGACTTCAGCAGTCACAGGCCTCGGTCCATACTGTAGTTAATGTGTGTGTTGGACATTAAAAATTATTATTAGTATTATTATTCATATCAAGACCTATAGGCCACAACCAAGTTGGGTCCCAGACTCTGAACAAGCATATCCCTGCCCCAGTGATCTCAGAATGCAAAAGGTAAGACATAACAGTGGGATGAAACAAGCAGGCTGGGTTGAGGATGGGAAAGATGAATAACAAATATAACAGCACGTGCACCACCCAACTATTCAGCAGCGGTGAATATTATCATTATTACTTGTCTTACCACAGTATGTTTGAGCCCCAGTCATGAACCAAGGCCCCACTGTGCCAGGCATTGTACAAAGAACAAAAAGGAGGCCCCTGCTCCAGAGAACTTACAATATAAATACAAGACAAGAAACAACAGATGGACAGAGAGCACAAAGGGAAGTACAATTAAACAATGAGACACTATTGGTCAACAAGTTCGGCAGTGGTCTCATCACACCAGTGGCCTACCCAATCCGAGGAGCTTAATCCATTGACACTTTGTCTACACACAAACCTGCACCTGAAGGTGGTACCTGTGAGAAAGGAGTCCCTTTTGCACAGCATAGTGGTAAAAGTGATCTGAAGCAAAGACTGCATATGTTACATTGAAGAACTCCCCACTCACAGCCTTTTCTGGAGGTCTCTGGACCCAGGCCATCTGAAGACCTAGAAATAACATACAGTTGTGGGTCAACATGTTTGGTTAACTTACTACAGCTATATGCAACTGGACAAATTGTTCTGGAGAAGAAATCCAATTGAAATGTAAATGATTTCATAAATATTCTTCCTGTCATTACTGCTGGCCAAAGGAGTTCCCCATGTATAGTGTACAGGTAGTTCCAAAATAAGATCTATTGGAGAAGAAGTGTTTTTAGATTTTTTTCCCCTACAGTATGCAAGCTAAGTAATCAGAGCACGTGGAAACTTAGGACCAAACCCTACTCTCTTTTCTTAGGTGGGCCTGATCCTCTTCTGACTTGTATCAATTTCACTCCAGTGTAACTCAGCTGACTTCAGTGCAGTTATTCCTGATTTACACTGTTTTCCTGCTAGCAACAGTTAAGAACATAAGAATGGCCATGCTGGGTCAGATCAAAGAACCATCTAGCCCAGTATCCTGTCTTCAGACAGTGGCCAATGCCAGGTACCCATCCCCTGTCATCCATTCCCAGCTTCTGGCAAACAGAGGCTAGAGAAACCATCCCTGCCCATCCTGGCTGATAGCCATTGATGGACCTATCCTCCATTAATGTATCTAGTTCTTTTTTGAATGATGTTATAGTCATGGCCTTCACAACATTCTTGGGCAAGGAATTCCACAGGACGACTGTGCATTGTGTGAAAAAAATACTTTCTTTTGTTTGTTTTAAACCTGCTGCCTTTTAGTTTCATTTGGTGACCCTAGTTTGTGTTATGAGAAGAAGTAAATAACACTTCCTTATTTGCTTTCTCCACATCAGTCATGATTGTATAGACCTCTATCCTGTCTCCCCTTAGTCCCTTTTCCAAGCTGAAAAATCCGAGTCTTATTAATCTCTTGGCTATGTCAAGCCATAAATACAGCCCTTCTTTCTCAGAGGGTATATTACTGAACAAAGTAGTAGGAATCATTAGTACACACAAAGCCAATTCCTGAAAACCCTTACTCACATGAATAGTCCTTATTTAAGCAAGTAGTCTTCTTAAACAGGACTACTCATGTGAGTAAGGGTTACTATTTTGTAGTGATTTCCTTTTCCTTATAATTAGATGTGTTTAGAACTTATTACACTGGAGTTTTCCTTTATCACAATATTCTTCCTTTGCATACCGCTTGGTGATCTAAACAATTTGCTTCTGCACGTAGTTCCCTTTTCAGATATAAAAGGGTTAATTATAACAGAAACAATCCTTTTGGGTCAACGGCACTAGAGGAACAATCATAACAAATCATTAATAATGAATATAATAGAAAAGACAAAAAAAAGCTCACTTTATATATTATTCTAGCCAGATTTTCACAAATTATAAAAAGGTAAAATAATTGTTTAGGTTGAGAGTATTTCATGGCAGCTAGGTGAGAGGTCAAATAAATTTCTTAGAGTAAAAGGTTTTATTTCCTTGAAAAAGATTCACAACAGCAGGAAATCCCTTTATTTAATTCTATTCACACATAGATACATATGCACACCAAGAACTAGTGTTTGTTTCTAATTTATAGCAATAAGAGCCATAATATGTGTCTCTAACTCAGTTTTCATCCGCATCTAGGACATTGGTTCTTAAACTTTTGTCCTGGTAACCCCTTTAACACAACAAGGCTCTAAGTGCTATCCCCCCGCCCTTTATATGTATATAAAATACCATTATAAATGCTGGATGCAAAGCGGGGTTTGGGGTGGAGGCTGACAGCTTGCAACCCCCACCATGTAATAACCTTGCAACCCCCTGAGAGGTCCCGACCCCCAGTTTGAGAACCCCTGTTCTAGGAGCAGGTAAAGGTATTTTACAGAAACTGTACAAAGTTTAAAGATCATTCTAAAATTGGTTACAAAGGGCACATATTAGTTATTCTTCAGGGTTGGGGAAAACAAAACTCTAGCTCCCCTCCCCTTCCTGCTCTTTCTTTCCTATTACATTCATTTTGCATTTTGGTTCACTGGTAACTTTGCTAATGCAATTGACTTTCTTGAAACAAACAGCTGTTTTAATCGTGGATAACAGAGATGCTAAACACGCCAAGATGGAGAATGTCCAGTTTATAGTCAATATTCTCTGAACTTCACCATTTAATCTGAACTTTGAGGCAATGTTAACACTATTATGTTACATTCTGAGCCTGAGCCTACGGTCTGTACACAGACTTCGATGGGAGTTTTACCAGTTTTTTATAGCTTGTAGGATTGGGTCCTGTTATTTCTCTTTGCAGCAGTACATCAAATGTTATATTTCATCCTAACCTTTTCCAGCATTTATATAACCGTTTATTTGCATTAATTATTTAGCTTCTTATTTCTGATTACTCCTAAACAAAAAAAAAACACTTTGAGTTTCAAAGTTTCAAACAAGTAGCCTTTACATTTCTGATTCTTTTGCACTAGAAACTCATCTTTTAAAGTATTATACGTAAGTGTATAAAGATCTGAGATTAGTTATTTGTTTCTATTGAATAGAAGTTGGGGCCGGGGAAATCAAAGCATGAAAATACATAAGGAGAGGCTCCACTTTTTAGCTTAGTGTTTAAATGAATCCCATCCAATCTGGAGCTGGCACACTATAATTGAACCAAGTACTAAATACAATCTGGCTGCAATGCAGAGCTGTTTGCTTTGTTTTGTTTTGTTTAGGCTGCATTATTTTTTTCTAATGTCAAACAAAATTCCTTGCTTGAAGATAATGATTTCATTCTTTTTTAATCATCTTAATTATGTTCCCTTTGGAACAGATATGCTCCAGACAAATATTTATTCTGAAGTGTATGTGTGCTGGCCACTTTCCTGACTTAATTCATCTGGAAAGAGACGTTGCTGCTGACTGAAATATTTTCCACTGGGTTTGAGACCTGAGATGTATTAGGAATTATTCTGATTACTTAAATGTTCATGTTCTCATCCATTTTCCTAGCAGGCAGAGATGATCTTCCCTGAGCAACTGTGGGACCCGCTCACCTCCACAGTCCAGCATGTTATACTCATCTGGTTTTTCCAGGGGCCAGCAATCATAGTCACTGTTATCCAGGTCGTGCCACCCGTCCACTAATATCACCTGCCATGGAAAAAACATACCAAATAAGCCGGTAAAACAGAGGAATTTGTGTCTACAAAGTCTGTTCTCTTAATATAAGAAGTCTCTCCAACTTTCTGGAACAAAGATCACAGCAGGAATAACCTAAATGCTCAGAAACTAGATTACAGGTTCATTATATTCTCACATGCTCCTCCCCCTCCCCCCCAAAAAATTATTTCTAAAACAATAAGAGAAACTCAGCTAATCCAGTTGTACTTTAGGTTTAAACAGAGCTCAGCGTGTGTGCTTTTTAAATGTCATGCTCCAGCCAAATCTTCTCTTCCTTTTATTTTTAATTTTAAATAATTTTTATATAAAATACCCTTAATAAAATAAATATAAACATGTTTTATAACATGAGTTATACTGACTTTTTTTTAGAACCTATTTTTTCTTAATAGTATTTTATTAATGCAACTATGTTCTATTAATAAAAGTAGAATATATTCATCAACTGATGGGACTCAAAGTATATAGCAGAAAAACAGCAGGATATATTATGAGTTATATTTCACTTTATATACTAGAATAGAATAGAGTAATATAGTCTGCTGTTTTTCTTGGTATTAGTAAAAGAATATGATAGACCATGTTCTTCTAATATATTCTGCTAGTCTATATATTGGAAGATTAGAATAAAATACAATATGATATATTCTTCTCATATATTCTGCATATTAGTAAAACAGTAAATAGAATAGAATATAGTCTTCAAATGTATTCTCTAATTATTGTTCCATACATTTAGTAAAATAGGATCCAACATATTCTTCTAATTATTTTCCTATATATTAGCAGAATAGAATATTTTCTTCTAATAGATTCTGTCATTAGTCTTCTACATAGGAGTAGAAGAGAGTAGAACCAATTGTTTCTATCTATATTAGTGAAATAGACTATATTAGGAACAATCTGTAATTAGGAAGTATTAACAGCAACCACTGCAATAAAATATTATTAATTTCTTGACTATGCACCATATAGGAGCAGGATCTATGCAGTTTACCTACCAGTAAACTGAGGAGGTTTTGGAGCCCAGGGACAAGTGTTTTGGCAGCTCCCATGGTCCCAAATAGGCATCAAGCCCAGTTAGCTTCAGGGCTGCTGCTGTTGCAGCTCAGCTAGGTTCTTCCCTCCCTACAGGTTTCCAGCCAACCAGAGGTTTATCAGTGCTCTAGCTGCTGCAGTTATTTGTCTTCCCTCCTTTCCCCATCCCTTTGTGGAGTGGGAATCTCCCCCCTATCCCTAGCACCTGGGGGGAGGGAGCAGATTGTCATCTCAGCCACAGAGCAGCTCCCCTCCAAATGCCCAGGCACTGAGGGAAGTGTTTTCTCTCCCCTCAGCACTGGGAAGGAACGGGAGTGTGAGGACTTTAGTCCCTCACCTGTGTTGCTTCTGACCCTCAGGTCTTCTCTGTTCCCTGTTAGGAAATTTCCCTGGAGGGCAGATAAGACAGTTGCAGAAAAATACAGGCTGGGTCTGGGGTAAAATGGATTCATAGATTCTAAGCACAGAAGGGACCAATCTGATCTAGTCTGACGTCCTGCATAACCCCAGTCATAGAATTCCACCCAGTTACCCCTGCATTCAGCCCAATAACCGTGTTTCCTAACACCCTGCTTCTGCACAGGCAGTATGCTATCTATTGATTTGGTGGGCCTAGGGCTATACTAAAGCTCATTTCTGCTGCACTCAGTTTCACTCTGTGTTTCACTTTAAATTCTGACTGCAAGCCCGATAGCTCAGAATGAAATTTGGCCACCTAAGGGTTGGAAATTCTTAAGAGAAAGTTTGTGTGGGCAATCTCAGAATTCAAATTCATACCTGACGGTGAAAAGAAAAAAGGGCCTTGAGAGAAATCTCAACAACATACTTCACACATAGCGCTGTTTATCTTTAAAAAAACAGAGATTTGTATACAGTAGGAGTGTTTATCCTGTGTGTTTTGCTCCTTATTCTGGTTGCAAGTTATCTGTAAAGAGACTGATTTTTATTAACTTAACTTGTCATTTGTCACTCAAAGCTGTTTTGATTATCATTAGCAGAGCCAGCTCCTCTGCTGGTGTGAATCAGCAGAGAACCATTGACTTCATTTAGTGACACCAGTCACAACAATACTGTTCTGTTGTCATTCAGACTGGTCCCTTTAAAGGGCCTCTGAATGATTCAATGGAAAAAGAAACGTATAGTGACTTCAATGAATTCAATGGAATTACATATCTATGTCTATGGGTTGTTTGCAAACTGCTTGCTATGTCTTTGGGTATTAACTAGTCATTATTTGTGGCGCGCAGCTGGTCACTTAGGTCACCTGGCACTGCTTCAGTTTCCTAATTGGATGGCTAACTTTTAGAATAAAACAGAAGGTAATTAAAGAGATTTCAAGATCGATGTTTGAGTAAGTCCCGTGTAAATCTTTATGTGGACACATTCACACCAGCATTCATGAGACTCAATATTCTTGAACAAAGCAACATGCATATAAATGTTTGCAGAAAAAAATAACAATGTTTATAAATATTGCTGAAGGAAGTTTGTGATGTATTTTAACATACATATTGTGCTTCCTTAGAAGATTTACCTTAGAGGATTTAGTTGAAATATACCAGTAGATTCAAATTTTGGAATATTTATAATTCTGCAGATACCAACATTTAGTCTGCAGCTTTCACTGTTGAAGTCACATGTAAAAGAAAGGGTAATTAATAGTGTTTGGCTTGTTCTGTTACTCCCGCCTAGTGGCTTTAGGCCAGAACAACAGCACACAGAAAAGTACAGTTTTAACTTGGGTATAGATTGAGCTTCCTGCTGCTTCAAATGCCATTGCAAATGGAATGATTAGAACTTCAGCTTCAGGCAAGTGATACGTGCCAGCATCAGCTGGACTGCTGTGTATTCAGCAAGGCTGCGTTTAGGGGTTGTACAGCATTCATTGAAGAGAGACAGTGTGGTCCAATGCATAGGGAACTGGACTGGTATTAGGAGACCTAAGGTAACATTTTTGTCATCTAAGTGATTTAGGAGCCCACAGTCCATTTTCCAGAGATTTTGATGCCTTTCTCATTGAAAGTCAACGGGACTTAGGGAAATGGGATTGAGGGTCCTAAATCACTTACATCCTTTTGAAATGTGTGCCTGGAACACTATTCCTGGCTGAGCCACTGGCCTTATGCAAGTCAATCCAGCTCTCTGTGCCTCTGTTTCCCCTCCCACTCTTTATCTGTCCTGTCGATTTAGATTGCAGATTGCTCCAGTCAAGGACCTTCTCTCACTATGGGCAATGCCGGGCAGAATGGTATTCTTGGCTGGAACCTCTAGATGCAGTTGAAACACAAATAATAGTGACAGCTAGATTCACAAATGTGATTAGATTTCTTACATGTTTCTTGGCAGATACATATTTTAAAGACTTAATAGATTGGGGTAATTTGCATATTAAGTGGATAAATTGGGTCTTGATCCTGGGGGAGGGACATGGGGGGGTCAAGTGCCTCCCCCCCAGATTGGCCTGCCAGGGGCAGGGAGGGAGAGGGGCTCTACCTTCTATCCCTGTGTCTCCCCCTCACACCTTTGGCTAAATTGGCTGCTTTCCCTGGCAGCCAGGCAAGGAGCAGAACAGAGCCACATCTGCCTGAGGGAGCCTGGCTGGGAGGCAGTGGCAACCCTCTCTCTGCCTGGGTTTGCCTGGAGGAAGCAGGGCCCGGGCAGAAGCAGCCTGCTACCGCCCTAGCAGCCAGGGACAGAAGCCAAGCGAGCCAGAAACATGCTGGCGGGGGGGAACTCTGGCTCTCTCACCCCTGTCCCTGGCAACTGGGGCGGCAGCGAGCCACCCCCCATCTGGGTCCTGCTGCAGGACCAGGGTCAAAGTGAGCTGGAGCCCCGCTTCCTCCCCCCAGCAGTTGAGCCCAGGCTGCCTCCCAGCCACGCTCTTTCATCTCAGCCTGCAGAAGGTGCTGAACATCTCACAGGATTAGGTATCAAGAGCACTGGGGGATCACAGCCATGCTCATGAATGCACTGTTGGGCCCAGATCCACAGGATGACTTTAATCCTCAGTTTTAAGTCCAAAATTTAATCCAAACACCTGTTCAGTTGCCATCTCACTCTGGAGGCACCTAAATTTTGCCATGAAGGTCCTCTCAGTGTCTGTATTTCCATTGCCTGGCATGCACATAACGCCTCAGTCAAGGCATCTATCTCAGTCCTAAGCCCCAGTGACTATCTTCACCTGATTGAGGAATGCACTCCCCCATCTATCTCACCTGCAGGGCCTGACTGGCCAGCATTCTCAAAACATGCCTAACTCTACACAAAGCAGCAGCAGCAGCTGCTCCCCCATATAACCTTTAGCCTGACCATTAGCGCACTCACCTTGAATGTGGGAAACCCTGAGAATTCCTCCCTCTTCCTTATGGGGAGAAGGAATCTGAATATGGGTTTTCCATTTCTCAGGTGAGTGCCCTACCACAGGACTACAAAGACATGCTCACTCTCTCTGCCCCACTCCATATTATTTCAGTATTTATAGACAGTGGAACAGCTTCAACACATGAGACTGCAAGAGGCCTATATCAGACTATCCCAGAGCAAAGTGGTTTGGGCACTCAGCTGAGAGGTGGAAAACTCATACTGAAATCCGTTCTCTTTAGGTAGAGGAGGAAAATGAACTGGCGTTTCCCACATCACCAGTGAGTGACCTAACCACTAGGTGAAAGTTATAAGGGAGAAGGAGGCATTTGTCACTACCTCGCCCCCACACCCTCTTATATATTTTGTGCAGAGTTAGGCGTGAGCTTCCACCATTCATGCAAGAAACAGTTTGACTCCAGGAGAGCTTTCCCAGCTGTGAATCCCAACCAGAGATAGGTGCTTCCCTCCCACCCGGACTCAGGTGCTTAACTCCCTGACAAGGGCGAGATCTAGGGGACACCCTTCTCCTCAACCTCTGCTTTTGGCTAGGCTTAAACAGCTCACCACCCAGCATGTGGCTTTAGTAGGTCCCATTCTTCGGCCATTATCTCTCTCCATGCATTGTATAGGTAGCCTGGGCACCTAACTCAGACTTTGTGGATTTGGCTGGATGCCTAAAGGTCAGGCATTGGGATACTCCACCCAAAATCTGAAACGCCTAGGTGCTTGTGTGGATTTGGGCTTTGAACATGCAGCTTATTTATTTCTCTCTCTCAAACGTGTGTGTTTGGGGGTGGAAGGTTGCCCTGGGGATGCTCAAAGGAAAGAAGCAACCATAGCTTTAGAATTAGAAATAAAAACAAATCCACAAAGGTTCCCAGTTGTTCCAAGAGATCTGAAATCTTGGTTTTAGTTGATTAATGTTTGACGACAGTTTAACTCAACTGTAGCAGAAGGAACTGAGTACTTAATCAGGCTTGCAAACAGTACATGTTTTACACAAAGGAATAAAGCTGACAGGCAGTAAGCCAACATGACAGCTCAAAATAAGGGCTTGTGAAGAGATAATTAAGGAAATTCAAGACTGTGGAAAACCTGAACAAAACAAAGAAGGTAAATATACAATACTAGCACCCAGGATATCATGTACATAAATATAATGTGTAGTTATAGACTTCAGAACGATTTAGACTTGCACCTGCATTAGTATGCCACACCAACAATTAACAACAACAATAACAATAATAATATCTAGCTTTGATCCAACACTTTTTTTGGCCATTGATCTCAAAGTGCTTCACAAAGAAGGTAAGTATAATTATCCTGATTTTACAGATGGAGAACTGAGACACAGAGAGGTGAAACAAATTGCCCAAGGTCACCCATAAATCCAGCGGCAGAGCAAGTCATATCTCAGATTAGTGCCTCATTGTGCTAGGCACTGTACAATATATGGTAAGAGAGTCCCAGCCCTGAAAAGCTTACAGTCTAAATATACAAGACAAACTAAAGGGTAGGAGAATAAGATCCCACAGGGTGTCTGTGACAGAGTCACAAATGGAGCCTGGATCTTCCAAACCACCCCCCTAGTGTCTTAACCACAAGACTATTCTTCCTCTTCACCTCCAGTTTGGTAGATCAAATTCAGTCCTAGGTGGTGGCAGCTGGAGGACATTTCCGTCTGACAGTTCTTTGCTTCTGTACATATGTGACACATGACCAGAAAGAGTAAAGCATCCTGCAGGATGAATGACTCAAATTCAACCCTTAAGACATGGGGAAATAATGTTTGTGGTTTTGTGTATTTACATATATATGGGTGGTGGTGAACAACGTAATTAACAATCCCCATCTATGCTGTATTCTGTTAATTCGGAGATCAAAAGAACACCCTAGCATTTAAATGAACTGTAAACACAGGATATTTCTGTATTCATCTCTCTTTGAAATGTGTATCCAATCACCTGCGAATCATGGAAAAAACAGGGAATTGCCTTATGTTAATTTGTATAACTAATTACTGGTGATGGACTTACTTCAAAGTCACCCTGATTGCCCATTTCAAGCTGAGGGACTCAGGCCTGTCAGAGAAGGCCTGAAATTGTATAAAAGATTTTGGGGTCCTGATTCTGTCATCTCAGATCTGCTTGAGGCTTCATGCAGGGGAAGCTTAAGCCATAAGGCCTGAGATTCTAGTCCTAAACTGGAACACTCTGAAATGATATTGGACATTGGACTATAATCTATGGACTAAATTCTAAAAACTCTTTGCAGCTACAAATCTCACCATCTCTGCTATGAATCTGATCCTCAAGAATTGAACTCGTGTCTATGTGTATATTGATCTTTTAACCATACTCTCTCTCTCTCTTTTCTTTTTAAATAAATTTTAGTTAGCTAATAAGACTTGGCTGTAAGTGTGTATTTAGGTAAGATCTGGAATATTTATTAACCTGGGAGGTAATGTGTCCAATCCTTTGGGATTGGTAGAACTTTTTTATATGGTGAATATGATTTTCAGTAACTTTCATCATACTGACTTTGGTATCTGGGTGGAGGCCTAAGGCTGGGTTACTTTAAGGGAACTGTGTTGTAACCAGTGGGATAATAAAGAAGCTGTTTTGTGCTGGCTTGGTAAATCTAAGGACATGGCTACACCTGGGTATGTAGAGTGCTGGGAGTTAAACCAGCCTTTGGAGACCACAGTGGGAAAAATGCTGCCGTGTGTTTACAACAATTAGCTGCAAGCGCAGTGGTGTGGCCGCGATTAGCAGCCCCTTTGCACGCTACAAAGAGCAGTGCATTGTGGTAGCTATCTCAGTGTGCAAGTGGCTGCAGCATGTGCTTTTCAAATGGGTGGCATGGGTGGGGGTGTGACAGGCAAGTGTGGTTTGTATTTTGGGGGAGGACAGTGTGTTTTTTGGGGTGCTGAGAGATGTGTCAGCATGCAGTCTTGTAAGTTCAGACAGACAGCAACCCAGCAACAAGGGCCGGGTTCAGTATCCAGGGGTTCCGTTTCAGTAACACAATGCATAACCGGCTCGAGCCCCACCCAGTGACCTGGGACACTTACATACCACACCCTCCCTGGGCGCCTCTAGGAGGCAATACTTCCCCTCTCGCAAGCACGGAGTCTGAGTGTAGCAAAACCTTTTTAATAAAGGAAGGAATCAATGCAGGCATCCCATTGGAGAAACACCACAAACAGAGTTATAACACAAACCATAAACAAAAAACCCATACCCCCAAGTACATTTGGCAATGTCCTTTTCCCCTTAGGGTCTTAAGTCCAATCACTCCAAAGTCCAACAACCCAAAAGTCTCTGGTCAATGCCACCCCAGAATTCAAGAGTCTATCTGTAGAGGTCCCTCCCCCCAGCCTGGTGAAAGGGGCACCTTACGTGGTCCAGGGCCAACTGCCCTGCATCTCCGTGGGTTCTGCTTCCGCCTTCTCCACGAACTGCTCCCCTTACCAGCCGCTCCACTCTGCTCCTCCAGCCGTCCTCACAAACTGCTCCGCTCCAACAGCTGCCCCGTGAGCTGCTCCAGTTGTCCCTGCAAACTGCTCAGCTCCGCTCGCTCTGTGGGCCACTCCACCCGTTCCACAGCTACTCCACTCTGCCAGCCGCTCCGCTCCACCAGCTGTCCCGTGGTCCGCTCCAGCCATCCCCACAAAACTGCTCCACTCCGCCAGCTGCTCTGTTCTGCAGTATAGCTTCAGGCTCCCCCCACTAGTTAGCACAGTACTCAGTGCTCCCAGCTCAGTAATTTCAGCTCTTTTGTGATTTCAACTCTTAGTGATCTCAGCACATAGTAGGGGAGCCCCAGTGCTAGTGCACCATTTGCCCAAAGTGAGTTCAGCTCAGTAACCTGTATCTAGATTCTTAAGGGAATAAAAAGTCAACTCTGACATTCCACAGTGGAGAGAGGAGGGTGGAACTGGTGCATCTGGCTCCACAAGGAGACTGAACCACCAGGCACAGATACCTGTCCCCACCTCTCTCAATTCAGTGGGTTTTGGAACCCATGTCCCTTGTTCTAGCAAGTACCACCAACTGAGGTTGAGTCATTTCTGTCACAAAGCAGTCCCACAGCTCCCCATTCACACAATCATGGTGACAAACTTTTTTTTCCTCCTGCCCCAATAACGAAGAAATTGGGGATCCCAGAGCTGATAAAATCACCATCCCAAGCTGCTGTGGGCTTATGCTAAGTTGAGGGTGGATGCCAATGCAAATCTGTCCAACCCTTTTGAGATTCTTGACATTCTTTCCCATGCGTGCAGCGGAGTTTAAAACAATGACCAGAGTGGCCGCTTGACTTCAAGGGATTATGGGACATTTCAGAGGCCAGTCACAGAGGAGCAATGCAACACTTTTTGTTCAAATGATGCCAGGTGCGTTTCAGCCTGGCTGCAGCAGCTTTACGCTTCTCATGGAGGTGGATTACCAGGAGTGCTCCAGCTGCAAAGTCAAGTGCATTACGTGCCTTGATGCCAGTGTGGATGGGTCGGGAGTTAGGGCACCCAGCGCTGCTTTAAAGCGCTTTAACTTGCAAGTGTTAGCCAAGCCCTAAGTACTGGAATATCCACCAGCTTGGGGGATTTGTCTGCCCCATTCTTTGAAGTTTACCCGTACTTGAGTGACCTCAGCTGGCTGCCCAGGGATTCGGTCACAACATAAAATAAATGTGTGACCTAAATCTATTCCCTCACCTTCATCACAAAAACTGTGACCACAGCTGGTACTATCTGGCATCCTCGTAGACAGTCTTAGCCATGTATTGAATTTGCCAGGATATTGATCTACTCTCTCACTGTTACAGCTGATTTTTTCATATGAGTGAGGCATCGTGTGGAAGTTGGTCCTGATGCTACAGTAGAGACTTTAATCTCCAGGATGGTCTATCCATTCCTTTAACACAGTATTTAACTCACTAAAAAATTAGAAAAACAAAACAAACAAGCAAAACCCTGAATATTAATTTATAGTGTGAGATGCTGAGTAGGAGACAGGAATGTCCTTAGGAAGAAACTTCTTCTGTAAAGGAACACACATTGAATTCCTCGCTGACATGGAAGGAATTAATTCCAGGATTTTCATGGTTTAACAGGAAAAATAGCTGTGATTTTTGTCATTTTGGAGATCTTTAGATGTTGGTTTAGTTGGAATGATGGTAACCGTTAAGCTAATCTGACTGAGAAATACTGACAGCCCTAACACTCGGGGCTCTGTGAGAGGATAACAGACTGTGAAGGAACAGAAGGGCTGTGGGGTGACATTAAAAGGGAAAGGGGCATTGTTCTTACTAATTTCCTTCCCCACTCTGAACTTTAGGGTACAGATGTGGGGACCTGCATGGACACTTCTAAGCTTAATTACTAGCTTAGATCTGGTATCACTGCCACCATCCAGAATTTTCAGTGTCTGGATCACTTCCTGTCCCCCCAAAACCTTTCCCCTCCCTGGGTAGCCTTGAGGGACTTCACCAATTCCCTGGTGAACACAGATCCAAACCCCTTGGATCTTAAAACAAGGAGAAATTTAACCATCCCCTCCTTTCCCCCCACCATCCTGGTGAGTCCAGATCCAATCCCCTTGGATCTTAAAACAAGGAAAAATCAATCAGGTTTCTTAAAAAGAAAGCTTTTAATTAAAGAAAGAAAAGGTAAAAATCATCTGTAAAATCAGGATGGAAAATACTTTACAGGGTAATCAGATTCATATAGCCCAGAGGAACCCCTCTAGCCTTAGGTTCAAAGTTACAGCAAACAGAGGTAAAATCCTCTCAGCAAAAAGGAACATTTACAAGTTGAGAAAACAAAAAGAAGACTAACACGCCTTGCCTGGCTGTTACTTACAAGTTTGAAACATGAGAGACTGATTCAGAAAGATTTGGAGAGCCTGGATTGATGTCTGGTTCCTCTTAGTCCCAAGAGCGAACAACCCCCAAAACAAAGAGCACAAACAAAAAACTTCCCCCACCAAGATTTGAAAGTATCTTGTCCCTTATTGGTCCTCTGGTCAGGTGTCAGCCAGGTTTACTGAGCTTCTTAACCCTTTACAGGTAAAAGAGGCATTATTTCTCTGACCTTGGCAGGGTAGATGCTGCCACACCATCAAAGTGCAAAAGCCCCTTTGAGAATACAGGAAGGCGCAACTTGGGAATTCCTTCCTGTGGGGTACCCTCAAGCCCTTTCACCACCACACACCCACCACCCCCCCCGTGGGGAAGAGCTGAGAAACAAACAAAGGAAATCAGCTGTTGTCCACCAGCTCATTAAACAACATGTGCACAAACCTCTTAGGACACAAAAAACCAATCCAATTATATATAAAAAGGTAAATTTTATATAAAACAAAAAGAAAAAAATACCCCAGCAGTCCAGGCCAGGAGAAGGCTGTTCAGGCCACTCCGGCTACCGTCTCGGTCCAGGCCGGCTGCGCTGTCCCAGCCGCAGCTTGGTCTGGGCTGCTCTGGAGTCAGGCCACGCACCAGGGCCGGTGCAACCATTTAGGTGACCCATAGGCAGTTACCTAGGCGCTAGGATTTGAGGGGCACCATTTTCCTTCAGCAGCGACAGCGGTGGCTGGATCTTCGACCACCCTGGTTGCCGCCGCATTTAGTCGGAGGGAACTGGGGCAGGGGAGCGCAGGGAGGGCTGCTGCAGCAAGTAAAGGGAGGGCAGCACACAGGGGAACTCACCGCCCCAGTTCACCCCTACCACCACCTCTCCCCGAGCACGCATGGCTGCTTCACTTCTACTGCCTACCCAGGGTGGGGGGCGGGGAGCTGCCATGGAGAGGGGGGGCACCTCAGGGTGGAGGTGTGGAGTTGCCGCGCAGGGGGGGGTGGATGGAGCCAGAAATGAGGGGTTCAGAGTGCGGGGGGGTGCCTCTGGGTGGGGGCTTGGGGATGGCGCAAGGTGGAATTTCTCCTAGGGCGTGAAACATCCTTGCAACGGCCCTGCACAGCACCCCAGCTGCAGCAGGTCTGGGCCGCAGGCTGACTGAGTTGAGGCCAGAGGAGGGGCACCCCTCAAACAGCAGGTTGGGAGCTGGGCCAGGTTGGGACTGAGAAATGCCTGCATGGTGCTAAATAGGCTGTTGCATGACAGTGCAGCTTATAGGGAACTTAGGTCATGACCCTGTTTTAATAGGGTTGCCAGGGCTAGCGTTAGACTTGCTGGGGCCTGGGACTGAAGCCAAAGCATGAGTCCCACTGCCCGGGGCTCAAGTTACAGGACCCCTGTTCGAGGCTGAAGCCCTTGGTCTTTGGCTTTGGCCCAGGCTTGGGCTGGGTCAGGCTTCGGTCCCCGCTTCTGGGATCGTGTAGAAATTTTTGTTAGCAGATGGGGTCACAAGGCAGTGAAGCTTGAGAACTCCTGCTCTAAATGCTTTTGAGTGGTCTTGGAGTAGGCAAATGATATGGGTGATTTGGCATGGGGCACAGTCATTGTAGATCACTGATTGCATGCTTTCATCTGGATATTACATAGCCTTTCCCTGTGAGGCCACAATGCTAGATTTATCTCAAACCTTATCTTCAGAAGGATTTCACTGCAGGCTAAGGGCACTTAGCACCTCCATGGCCACCCTCCGAGCCTTGCATGATTGGTCCATATAGTGCTTGGATTCAATGGCAATTTGGCACATCATAAGACTGGGATTTTCACAGGAGCCTAAGGGAATTAGGCATCCAAATAGCACTGGCAATTCAATGAAAGCTGAGCATCTAATTCCACTAGGTTTCTTTGACTTCCTCAGGCCAAATCATTAAGGATTTGATTCTGCAACAACTTGTGCTGAACTCCCATGGAAGAGAAAACAGAGAAACCATAGGATGAAGCCGAAAGTTTTCAGGAACCTTTAAGTGAATTTTGCAATTGCTTTTGTTGGTTAATTCTCTTAAAGGTGACCTGCAAAGGATTTTTTAAAATCATTGGCCTCATTCTCCCATTACTTTTATCAATTTTATTAAAGTCATCAAATGCATTGGAGTCAGTGAAGTCACACAGACCTCAAATCTGTGAAAGGGAGTGGCGAATCAGGCCCTTTTGAGCGGGTACCTATTTTTGTTTCTTTATGATGAGAGGAAAGGCATTGTTTCCTTCTGCTTGTTTTTTACGTTAGAAATGTCAGGCATGTCCAGTCTGATCTTTCCAGGTTTTGCTGGAGACCTTTTGGGGTAGTCTCAGAGATGTGCATTGTGAACTTACAAGGTAATTGAAGGGATGGGACTGTTGAAGCTTAAAAAACAAACATATTCTTTCACCCAAGGGTCTATTAGGCACTGCAGTTAAATAGGTGTTAACAAAATCAAAGAATAAACAAATCAGCATAGCTCCTGTGAAGTCAATGGAAACACACCAATTTATACGAGGTGTAGATCTGGCTATAATTACAGTAACATTGAAGGAGAAGAAAAACAATTAAAAAGCAAAGCGTGCAGGACCCTGGGGTAGATGAAGAGTGGAATCTTTTATTGAGATGTCTGTGGACATCACTGTGCAAATCTAAATGACCACTGTAGATATACCAGTGATGAATGCTAGAGGAATAGCTAAAATAGACAGATTATAGAGAAAAGAGATATGGGAACAGTGTAGACACCCTCCTTATCTGCTATTTATGCAGAATAGTTCTATAGGTTTCAGTGGTGTATTACAATCAGGAACAGACAAGAGTCCAGATTGTCAGCTAATGTAAACAGACATAGCTCCATTCAAGTCAATGGAGCTACACTTATTTACACCAGATGGTTCCAATTCCCTCCCTTCATCTCATGTAAAATGAAGGCTCTGTACCTGCAAGCTGCTCTGTATGGACGGGGGTCTGCACTTGTCAAGAGCCCCATTCATTTCAAGGGGGTTCCATGTGGCCATAAGAACCTGTCTTATAATAGCATTATAACAAACAGTGCTTTCATAAGTGCTGCATCAAAGAGAAAGTGATTTGAAACATGCCCTAGTTAGTCTCAGACACAGACCAGCCTGAGATGAAAGGGAACCTTCTGTTCCAATGTACATATTCGAGTCCCCATGACTCTCCCTGGCATGCCAATCATTCCTGGAGCTAGGGACTCTGGGAACCATTCTGGTCAGTCAGCTAGCAGTGGCTGATCTTTCCCTTCAGAGATGGAGTAAGTTTTCCAGCCTGCATGAGACACAACAAAGCCACCTACTGAGAATAGTAGGTGGCTTTGTTGTGTCTCATGCAATAGTAAAAGGTTCTACAGCCTCATAAATAAGAAGAAAACAAAGAAAGAAGAAGTGGGGCCGCTATACACTGAGGATGGAATGGAGGTTAAGGATAACCTAGGCATGGCCCAATATCTAAATAAGT
>NC_133774.1:121814527-121947285 GCF_003597395.2 Chelonoidis abingdonii
AGCTTGAGGTCTTCAAACCACAATTTTGAGGACTTCAATAACTCAGTCATGTGTTAGGGGTTGTTATAAAAGTGGATGGGTAGGGTTCTGTGGCCTGCTTTGTGCAGGAGGTCAGACTACATGATCATATTGGTCCCTTCTGACCTATGAGTCTAAGATGGGATTCTGACTTTCCACAATCCTATAAGACAAAATGTAACACAGCCCCTTGTTGCTTTTCTACTAGATGATGATTCCATTCTGAGAAAGCTTCCTGGCTTGAAAAATGCGGTGTGTGTGTGTGTGTGGGCAGTTGTTTGAAATTACATCAGGGATGAAGTTGGCTCAGCATGTGGTACTTGTTAATAAATATCCTACAGAAGGTCAAACGTTGGTTTCATGACAGAAAGCCCATGTTCAGACTACGTATCAGGCAGTCTGCGCCAATGTTATGGCAATGGTGGAGTGAAATGTCTGGCTCGGTGTTTCTCAAACTTTTGTACTAGTGACCCCTTTCACATAGCCAGCCTATGAGTGTGACCCCCCCTTATAAATTAAAAACACTTTTTTTTATTTAACATTATTATAAATGCTGGAGGCAAAGTGGAGTTTGGGGTGGAAGCTGCCAGCTCATATCCCCCCATGTAAAAACCTTGTGACCCCCTGAGGGGTTACAACCCCAGTTTGAGAACCCCTTCTCTAGCTAGATTAGGCTGAAAGGTTTCTGATTCAATACTCAGGTGAATCCCCAGTAAGCACTAGGATCAGGGAGCCTCACTGCTGCTCTCGGCTTCATGGGGCGGGTGCACCAGCCACAGATCAGCATAATGGACTATACTGGGGTGGGCTCTTATTCAAATGCCTACCTCTGAACCTGCTCCTGGGATTCAGGTTTTGCCCTTCCCCAGCACTCGGCCAGCACCCCAGATTGCACAGGGCTGTGGAGTGGAAGAGTGGCATATTAGCTGATTTACACCTGCTCGGTGTCACCCAGGCATGCCTCGATGTCAGAGGAATCCTTCACTTGGTACATCTGCCAGCTGGCAACACAGCATGTGCAATGTACATTGCAAAAAGGCCAGACAGAGGCGTGGGACTGTCTTTCATCTTGGCTTCCCACCATTGCATCCCTCTCCTTCATGTGAACATGTCTGCATATTTGAAAGGCAGAGGTGTGACCCTTCACAGTAGGCAGGTCAGTTTGTTTCTTGGCAATAAACAAGTTTGTTTCTTTTCTTCTGATAAAGACCCCTGATCTCAGCTGGTGTGAACCAGCATTGTTCTATTGACTACTATGGAACTCCACCCTTTTTACGCCAGCTGAGAATCTGGCCCTAAATAATTAGGATTTGGCATAATGACCTGTAGAAAGCTTTCACAGGCCAATGTTATTTAAATCAGCTCTGATGCTGTTCTAAATTAACTCAGTGGCTGATCTGAGGACCAGGGGAGCTGGAAAGGTAGTATAAAGCTACCTTTGCCCACACCTCACCGTTGAGGCTGCTCCAGCACCCAGAAGAGTTAGCAGGCATTCACAGCAGTGCAATAGTGCTAGGACAATATAAAAGAGTTACAGAAGTTAAGTTGTCTCTGCAGCATAGGAAGGGAGCCATGCCGTGCTGAATTTATCTTTCCTCCTCCTTTAGAAGAGACACAACGTATTGAATGTAAAATCTTCCTGGGGGTTGTATTCTCTGTGAGAAATTAAGCACCTTAAAGTTAAGGGGCCTGATTCTTTTTTCAGTTATACTGGTGTAAATCAGGAGTAATTCCACCGATGTCATTCTAGTACAAAATGAGGGTGTCTGAGAGGCGTATTACCTGATTCTGCTCCGACTTTGGTGTAAGTATCAGAGGGGTAGCTGCATTGTTTTTGTGGGTAAAGACTAATGAGGATTCCGGTGACAGCTTAAATACTAACAGATTTATTTGAGCATAGGGAATAGGGACTGGGTATGACTGGCTCACTACAAAAGCAATTTTCCCTCTCTTGGTATTGACATCTCCTCATCAGTTATTGGGAGTGGACCACATCCACCCTGACTGAATTGGCCTTGTCAACACTGGTTCTCCACTTGTGAGGTAACTCCCTTCTCTTCACGTGCCAGTATATTTATGCCTGTAGCTGTAATTTTCACTCCATGCCTCTGAAGTGGGTTTTTTACCCACAAAAGCTTATGCCCAAATAAATCTGTTAGTTTTTAAGGTGACACCAGACTCCTCGTTGTTACTTTGGTGTAATTTCGCTGGCTGCAATGGTGTTACTCCCCTACCGCCCCCCCACGCCCTCCAGAGCAATTCTAAATCAGGCCCATGGTATGCTTTTAACAGTAAAAATTACTTATTACATTGTAGCAAGCAGTAAAGAGCAGTGGTATCTAAATTTTTCATGTATAAAACCCTCTTATTACAAGTTCATGTTATATTCCCCATATATCACATACATCACTGGTTGGAGTAAAGTCCATGAGTCAGCATAATCTGACATACCAAACTTGGAGGATCACAACACATGTTCTAAAAAAGCAGCAAACCTCAAAATTAAGCCAAGGCAACGCACTAAAAAGTAGAAGCAATGACCTTTAAAATACAATGTATAAAGTGCTGCTTAAATATATTCTGTAGGGTACTTTAACTATTATAACAGCATGACTCATATTAAAGTTATGCAGCTCTAAATTCCTCATTTTGTTGTGCCAAAAGTGTATCCAACACATATGCTTATACTTAAATTTTAATATACAAATCTTATAACTGATTACCAAAGTGCTCCAAAATCCACATTAGAAAAATAAAATGATTAAAGAACCAGTCTAATCCAATTACAAAATGGTTCCAAAGGAATCATCTGTGTTAAAGTATGTCATGGACTGAATTGAGTTTATCTAACAGTTGTCACCTAATGTTTGTCAGATAACTTGGATTGTAAGATCTTTGGTCCATGAACACTGGGTCAAATCCATGCACGGAATAATTTCACAGGCTTGATTTTCTCTTTGTCTGTCAAGCAATCCACGTTTGTAGCATGGTATATAGGTGACTAATAATAATACTAAATACAAAAACATCCTTCCTAGAACCAGATTTAAGAAAGGATGTAAAGATAATTTTGCTTTCCATTCCAAGTGAACAGGGAATGCCTTTACCTGCGAAGATCTGCAGTTCAGACTTACAAGCATTCAACAGGAGAGTACTATGCAGGTAGAGAAATGCTCCCTATGTAGAACTGGGACCCACCCTGACAACACAACTACATAAGTAATGGTAAGCTTCTTAAAGGAACCATTTTTCTATTGACAGTTTAATAGTTGAACCAACCAGCTGGCCTGACCTACTTGCTAAAACCCACAAGCAGCTTCCCTTTTGTGGAAACTTTATTTTACATACCTACACATTAACATTTCAGTGTTGAATCAACTGTTTTGTCATCCTTCTCCTTCCCATTCCCTCTGCTGCCATATTGTGTCTTGTGTTATCTGTCCATGGGAGCAAGATTAGGCCATGATCCTACAAGTTGGATGATTAGCTGGTTGGATCATTAGCTTGCCCGGCCAGGGCCGGGTACTGATGGGAATTGCGACATGAATGCTGATCCATTCCCCGTTAACGGGCTGTGGAAAATTACTATGTGACACAACCCTGGAGCAAAGGAGGCGATAGAGGGGGAAGTGTGACCCTAAGGGTCTCTTGTAAGTGTGGTGCAACTATTCATCACCCCTTCTTAGGTTTGCCAGGCGTTTGGTGTGAAAAATTGGGATGGGGTGGTGGGGTAATAGGCACCTATATACGACAAAGCCCCAAATACTGAGACTCTCCCTCTAAAATTAGGACATCTGGTCACCCTACCTGCACTCCAACCCCCCTGCCCCAGCCCAGTGAAAGTCAGTGAGGGTGAGGGAGAGCGAGCAACTGAGGGAGGGGGGCTGGAGTGAGTGGAGGTGAGGTGTCAGAGAAGGGGCAGGGCAGAGGCGGGGCCTCAGGGGCAGGGACAGGGCAAGCGTGTTCAGTTTTGTCTAATTAGAAAGTTGGCAACCCTACTCCTTCTATAGGGCTGTGCCTAAAGATATGACCTAGTCCTATATATTTTTTGTCAACCTGTTTGTGTTTCTAACTCCCTTAAGTATTTTTGAAAATCCCACCATTAACTATGGCTCTGTTGCAGGGCTGCGAAGTGTTTGGCTGTGCTGGCTGAGATGAAAAGATTGCTTACATAAAAACGATTGGTTCTAGTACATATAAATGAGCCCAATTCAACCACCAGTTTGAACTGGAATTTTCAAAGTAGCACTTGTAGCCTTCGAGGGAGGCCTTCCTTGGTGTTTCTTCCATGGATCCTATAGTCTCATAGTTCAAGGCTTTGACAAAGCCAAACTGCCAAATTATAATGAAAATTGTATTAATTATTGATTATTTATATTATGGCAGCACCTAAAGGCCCCAGTCAGGACCAGGCCTCATTGAACAGAACCTAGCATGCTCACAAAGTCTCTGCTCTGAAGAAGTTAGTCTAATCTGAGCCAAGTTGCAATAAGTCTCAATGACAAAGGGAGGGGATGGAGGGAGGCAGGAGAAGAGTACTGAAAACAAGGTCACACAGCTATATAAATAGCTATTGTGTAACTTGTGGTCCCTGATGTTTTGTCCTGGGGATTTGGGATTGTTTAATTGGCTATCCCCGGCTGATCTAGTACCAAGCCGACATTAGCTGGATGATTGCTTGTAGGTGTCACCGCAGAGGCAGAACGTGAGGATCTGAAGGACAGGGTCCTGGTTTAGTGCAGTAATTCAGATATGGGGCACTAAGGAAGAAAGTACAGAGTTAGCTCTGGGAGAAGTTGACAAATGGATGGACTGTTGAAGGAGCAGAGGAAACAGGCAATAAGGGAAAATGTGAATAAGGGAGGAAGGGCAGAGGTGTAAAGGGCCTTGAAGCGATGGGAATCTTCAGCTCGACTCACTGAAGATAAGACGCAGTAGAGGGATTCAAAGAAGGAAGTGTGGTCAGAGCAAGACCCAAAGGAAGATGATGCTAGCTGCCATGTTCTGAGTGGCCTTGAGGGGAGTGATAAAGGCCAGAGAAAAGAAGGGTTCAGTAATCAGATGGGAGAAGGTGAGGCCCTGAACTAGGGTATTAATGTTGTGGATAGAAAACAAAGACTGAATTTATGAAATGCCCTGGAGGAGGAAGAAACAGGAATTGTACTATGCCTGGATGCACTGGGCAAAGGAAAAAGGGATCATGCAGGTTACGGGTCTGGGTGACCGGCAGGATGGTGGTGCTGCGACCAGTGACAGAAAGTGAAAGAGAGGCAGGGCAAGGGAAGGAACATAAGTTCAGTTTGGGTCACATTAAGTTTAAATTACAGCAGGACATCTGGCAAGAGATTGCAGAGAGAAGATGAAATTGAGACGAGTCTGGAGTTAACCCTGCTTGTAGAAATGTATGTTAGACCGCATGGGGTATTCAGTACAGCAGCAAAAACTTTCAAGTAACCTTTTACAAAATCGTTTTCTCCTGTGTGAAATGCTCTGGCACTTCCTGGTTTATCAAAGAGATTCCAAAATGCATCATTTTGTGTCATGCTGACTTTATTCGTTCTGGGACACTTAAAGACTCCAAAAAAGTTAGCCCTTGTTGCTGTGTTGAATTATGGAGGGGTGTAGTCAGCCAGCTCTCTGCCTGCGCCTGGCTGCTGTCTTTGTCCCTTCAGAACACCCACTCCTGAGCAAGCTCACTGTTCCCTGCAGTAGTTGGGTTCATTCCTGGAGTCCTTTCTGAGTCTGATTATCTCCTGTCCTTGGCACTGCTCCGCTGGGCACTGGAAAGCAGATATCCAGAGCCTCCTCTCAGGGCTGCAATGTCTGTCTGCTGAATGCCAAGAGGCGGGGGGGAAGAGAGGAGGGAAGGAAAGGCTAATCACTGCCTTGGGCTAGGTTCCTCTGGATACTGGGCTCTATCGCAGTCTTTAACAGCCTCTCTTCTTGGGCCAACTTTTCTTCCTTGCTTTGTGGCCAGCTTCAACTTTTTAAGCTGCCCTCCTCCCGGCAGAACATGCTCTGCAGGCACAGCTAACTGGCACTGCCTGAGTGCAGGGATGCTTGCTGTCAGTGGGAAAGGAGGTGTGCCCCATCACAAGGACACATAGTGCACCTTTCTATCACTAGCATTGACTCAATTGTCTTTGTTAATTTTGCTTTTACTTTCAATTCAGATTTGGTTGAATACCGGAACTATTCATCGACTAGCATTTGTCCATCTCTAATGTCCTTTTCTCTGTAGGACAGTACCACATTTTTAAATCATTTCTCAGCCTGGCTTCATGAATTAAACTTAAATCTTGCATTAGCAATTTCAGTTGTGGCTGAGATTTCCCATGCACCAAGAGTCTCATAATTGTATTCCTCACAGCAACTGCAAACACATCCGTCAAGTTTGGGGGGACAAATTCACTGCTGGGCCTTCAAACTTCTGTGGACAGAGACCTCAGAAGGCGGCCAAAGAAATAGTCCACTGGGAACAGAGATGTTCCGATGGGGTAAAGTGGCCACAATCTCCACTCCACTTGAATGGAGCCTATAGCAGCCAGTGCAGCCCACAAAAATCCCTTGGCGTGTCTAGGAATGGAGGGCCACCAAGGAAGAGATGGGAGGTATCGATTCAGTGCAACTCTTCAACAGCGTCTTTGGACAAGCTCCTGGGGTGAGGGAGAGCAAACAATTGCATTTTTGCTAGCGTGAAAAACCCAGGGAGAGTGGGGAGCTGGAAGCAACCTGGCCTGCCTTGTGACTGGATGAGTCACCCCATCCTAGAGGCTGCAGGGAGGTCAGTCTGAGTTTGAATTTACAGCTCATGCTCCTGAGACATTAAAGGGAATAGTGTACAGAAACACCGCATCAAACGCATATAGAGGGACTGGAGGGGTTGATTCTAAGGCTGATATCAAAACTAGCACTTGGAATTTGCTGTCTTTTCTGCATGCTTAGTGAAGTTTCAAGCACAGTGTTGCATTAGCTCTTTGCTAAGACCATTATCCAAGGCATAGTGGGTAAAATACATTTCATAATGGTTGATCTTGCTTCAAAATAAAATCTTTGCCCAATTTTTTCATAATGGGGGGCGGTCCCTAAAATTAAGCCCCTATATGTTTACTTACAGTCAATGAGATGTTTGTCAGGGGGAACTGCTGGACACGCATCACTTTTGAAAAATTGGGTGACTTGCTCAGGTATCTCAATATGTGAATTTAGGAGATTAATTTGAGGTATCCAGATTGTAAGAGCTTGGCATTTTATCTTTCAGTAACTAATTCCCATTTCTAATTAAACTTCCTATGTTGCGATCAGCAGCTGGCCTTTTAAAAACTCTAGTCAGAAAATTTCATGCCCTATCTGTTCTGGAGATCCTTGGTTTCTGTCGATATATGGTATAGAGAAGGACTGGGTTCAGTGGAAGCCAGGTCACTGCAAATCTGTGTGTGTACAGCTTAAAGCATTGCTATGAACCTGTGCTGTATAATGTTTTAGCTCTGATTTTTTTTTTAGGTGGATGGTGAATTTTCAACTGTTGCTATCTGTCAGATGAAAAGATTTGGGAGGGTTGCGAACCATCGCCATATAAAATGTACAGTCCCTCATAAACTTATTTATATGCTTAAATTTGTTAAATCACTAGTGATAAGAGAGAAAGAGTTGGAATTTTTAATGACAGTATTAACCAATATCAGTACTAATTCTGGGGAATGGCTATCCCCATTTACTAATGCACTTTGAAGAATTCTTGATGTGTACTATCTCTGCAGAGACTTGCCCGAAGTTTGAAATGACAGCATTTATTCTTAGCATAGAAAATGCAATAAAAAAATTTCTATGGCAATTTAGCATCCTTTTATGTGTAATCACAAAGCAATTCCTTTGACATGACTGAGTAGGGCAGTTACTGTGTAATCCTATGAAAACTTCTCGAGCAATGATAAATAGCGCCCTATCAAATTCATGGTCCATTTTGGTAAATTTCATGGTCACAGGGTTTTAAAAATCTTAAATTTCATGGTTTCAGCTGGTTGGGGGTGGGGGAGAAGGGGAGGTGACCACAGCACTCCCCACTCTCCAACCACTGCACCCTGGGTTGTCACCACCTGTAAGGCCAGCCCTGCCTGCCCCAAAAAGTGATTATTCCCCCCACCCCCAATACCATGATGCCTTCACCTCTGTGCTACTACTGGTGACAGTGCTGCCTTCAGAGCTGGGTGTCCAACCAGCAGCCACTGCTCTCTGGCCACCCAGCTCTGAAGGTAGTGCAGGAGTAAGGGTGAAAATACTGCAGCCCCACCTTTCAAAGAGTGAGTTTTCATGGGGGAGACCAGATTTCACAGTCCATGAATTTGGTAGGGCCCTAATGATAAATTTGCAAATTACTGCACAAAAGACATACAGTACTGTAAGTTTATCCTACCCAGAATGTAACACTTTTCTTTTAGTCTGTGGCATTCAGTGAGATGCTAAATTTCAGTTCTTGTGCCTGGAAAAGGCAAGAAATACAGTTTGCAGTCTATGCTCCATTCTCACTTTGGTCTGTATGTGGAGTTCCCGTTTGCATCAATGGTGAATCTACATACAAAAAAGGGGTAGGCTATGGATCACAGCTTTTCAAGAACTTGACTATGGAGTATATAAGGAATCACACAATATCAGGGTTGGAAGGGACCTCATCTAGTCTAACCCCCTGCTTAAAGCAGGACCAATCCCCAGACAGATTTTTGCCCCTGATCCCTAAATGACCCCCTCAAGGATTGAATTCACAACCCTGGGTTTAGCAGGCCAATGCTCAAACCACTGAGCTATCCCTCCCCCTTTAGGAGGTAATTGTTTATGCACTATATACATTATTTAATTGAGATGTTATCACCAGGGTTACGTGCTTTGTTCTCTACAGGGCCCTATATCCAGATACCAATGGTCTTTAAAGTGCTGTGCATGGAGGGGTTTCTTACATGGAGCTGGGCTGACTGATGAGAAGAGAGCCTGCAGTGAATAAGATGGGCTAAGGAGGTTTGATGCTTGAGAATTTCTCTGAATTCAGTAAGCCTGATTCTCATTTATACTAAGGCCACACTGTACCATGCTGGTAGTTTAAAGAGGACTTAACATGAGCACAAACATAGGGTCTCATCCATCTCTAAAGGCCCCTTTACACTGCCAGAATGGCAAAAGGGGCCTTAGCGTAAATGACAATCAGGACACATATGTGGATTCATGTTACACGCTCCTCCTAAGGGCTTCCTGACCAAAGGGTCAGCCTGCTAAAGTCAGCAGGGACAAGCATACTAGTCACAGCAGCTATGTGTGTATATGTGACTTGCAAGAGGGGCTGCAGTATTGGGACACATGCTGTTGCCTCCTAGTAATGAAACCCAGAGTGCCTTATAGCATTCAGTCGCCAGCTACCAAGCAGTGGACTGTTCCAGCAGCTACTGATCACTAGGGTACTTCAGCACTCAAGTCATGCCCCTCTGTGCTGAAGGGCATAGGGGAGGATCAGCTCCAAATCACCTGAGGATTCTCCTAGGCTGAGACTTCCTCCTGTTGGCCATTTAATCCTACTTTATGGCCTCTTTGCATCACAGGTGCAACACAGAGGCCAGAGCTAGGTCAATGCTCTAGCCATATGCTTTTAGCTCTTCTAAACTGCAGTTCTGAAATCTATTTGGGAAACTTCCCCTTCCTAGCAATCTCTCCTTTATTTTAAAGAGGTTCAAAAACAAATGCTGATTCCACATTTCCTAGTCCTTCCTTCCTTTGGAAGGCAGCAAGGTCTAGTTTGGTGATTCAAGAACAGAACTGTGAGTCAGGAGACTTGAAAACTAGCCCCGAGTCTGCCATATACTTTGTGAATCTGGGTAACTCACTGAATTTCTCTGTGCTTCAGATTTCCCCATCTATAAAATAAGAATAAAAATACCCATTAGTATAAAGATCTTCAGATGAGGCAACACAAAAAATGATTGGGTTGCCCTAGTCACGTGGTTTAGAGCGAAGATGACATAGCATGCAAAATATAGCGATGCATATTTGTGCAGTGAATCTTTAGAACTCAGCACCATGCCTATTAAACAACTCTCTGGAGGGAAAGTTGAACAAGCCCCTGGAAGCAGCCCTGCACTCAACTACATGCAGAGACTTTAAAAATAAATCTGTCACTGAGATGATTAGAGCTTCCCCAGAGAGCACTGAGTCACTTCTTTGGACTGGGGCTTGCTGTACACTGCTTCTGATCTGACAAAAAAGGGTATCGGAGCGGCAGTGCAACATGCTGCTAAGTGAAATGCTGTTACCTCAACACTCATGAAAAGTTGTGTTGGGATCTAAAACGGTACATTTCCTATTGTAACAAGAACTACTTGTAAAAGTTTGGTACATGTTACTTTCTTGTCTCATGATCTATTAACAGTGATAAAATAATAAAAAGCACTGATTTGTGTATATAATATACAGAGAGCGCCAGATTCTCCTCAGACATGGCCAGAATCTCCTCAGCCAGTGTAAATTGGTGCACCTGCATTATAAAAATCTGACCCATTTTTTTTATTTCTTCAATTTCTACTGTCTAGAGAAAAGGTCCTTATCCTTTGTTCTGAGCACCTTTGCCACAAATTACAAATATAATCAAAATAAAACCAGCAGCCAACCCATGATAAGAAAATTCAGCCAACAAAACTCCCCACTCCTGCAAACATCAGCCTTATCAATCTCCATCTTTAAAGGCACATGTAAATAGATGCCTCTTGTAAGGATGTGGACAAATTGGAGAAAGTCCAGAGAAGAGCAACAAAATGAGTAAAGGGCTAAAAAACATGGCCTGTGAGGGAAGGCTGAAAAAAATTGGTTTGTTTAGTCTGGAGAGGAGAAGACTGGGAAGGGGGACATAACAGTTTTCAAGTACATAAAAGGTTGTTACAAGGAGGAGGGAGAAAAATTGTTCTCCTTAACTTCTGTGGATAGGACAAGAAGCAATGGGCTTAAATTGAAGCAAGGGAGGTTTAGGTTGGACATTAGGAAGAACTTTCTGTCAGGGTAGTTAATCACTGGAATAAATTGCTCAGGGACAGGGGCAGCAGGTTTGTATAATTTTTGGTGGTGCCCAAAATGGGTCCAAGTCCCACCCCCTCTCCCCGCCTAAGGCTCTGGGAGGAAGTTGATGTGCTGAGATACCACTGAGTCTGCCTGTTCTGCCAGCGTGGGCCCCCTTTAACCTGTCTTGCTGAGCCAGGCTCTTAAAACCTCCTCTAACACACACAGGCAGGGCCACACCCAGCTGCAGATCAGCTGTGCGAAGACTCAGCTTAAGGGACTTGCTCTAGCACTCGGATGTCCACCTCCCTTGGAGTGCAGACCCAAAGATATATTATGAAATTCACCCCCTTCCTCAAAGTGGAGAGACGTGTGCACACTTCTTATGCACCCCCCCACTAGAAATGACAGAAACTGGATTTAATAATAAACAAAACAAATTTTATTAACTATAAAGGGCAGATTTTAAGTGGTAAAAGGGGTAACAGAACAAAGCAGATTACCAAGCAAATGAAAACAAACACGTAAACTAAGCTAGTTTCACCAGAGAAATTGGTTAAAAATAGTATTTCTTCCCCTAGGTATTGTTGTAGGCAGTTTGCAAAGTTTCTGTGGTTCAGAGTTCCAGTTATGTTCCTTTTCAGACTGGACTCTTGTCTCAGTCTGGACTCCCCTCTTGCCTTCCCTTTTCTAGTCTTTCTTCTTGTGCAGACAGGCTATGGAGAGGCGGAGTCCTGTTTGCCTTCCTCCCCACCCTTAAATAGGATTTACATGAGGCAGGAATCCTTTGTTTCCCAAACTTGACCCCTCTCCCCCTTTTCCCTTACAGTGGAAAGTTACAAAAAGTCCCAGGTAATGTTTAGTATATCAAGTGACAAGACCACCTGATTGTAGGATCACAGCATCCATGAGTCAGTGGCAGTGTGGAGCGTCTGCAGGAAGGCCAAGCCTTTTCACAGTCTATTGTCCTTGCCGATGGGCCATCTGCCCTGTCTGGCATCACTCAAAGCAGCACAGTTGAAATACAGCTACATGGTCAATATTTCAGACTTCAGATACAGAAATGATACAGACATGCAAATTAGATAATCGCATTCAGTAAATCACAGCCTTTCCAATGATATCTCACATCTCACATGAGCCATCTTGCATAAAGTTTATCTCAGTTATATTTATCAATGTAAGATATTGGGTTAGATGTTATATTTAAGTAGTGTGGTGTATCTAAGCGGCACTTGACTTACCTGAAGCGGGTGAAGGAAAAATGGCTTTAAGCAATCTTTAGGTGGAGCTGATGGTGGGGCTAAAAAACATACTGTAGTGTACTGAAAGGATTTCCCATTAAAAGGGTGATCATACCTCACATACCGTAAGTTCTTTCTCCTTTAAAAAAGCAAAGGTTATGTTCATTTGATAAACATCAGTGTGCCAATGCAGGATGTGCTGTACAGTGCTTTTCAGACATGGGGAAGATAAATGTGGCCGTACCAACTCCATTTCTCCCAGATCCAGTGATGTTTGAAGACAAACTTCTATGATATAGAAAAATCCTATGGTACCTTAGCATGCTTGCTGCAATGTGTGTATGTCTACTTATGTGGCAAAACTCCCAGGTGGCTGGGAACACAAAGTTAAAGTAATCAGAGAACTGACAAGACAAGTGATCTCTATTTAACCAAAACAAACAAGCCAGACTGGCTGATCAAGACTGAAGGGTTCCTACATCCAAAGGAGGGACAGCTGTCCTGTGAAGTTCTCGGTGTCATATTTTGCTACACTGGCAAAGAAAGAACATTTCAAAAGGTGTGAGGCCTAGAACCTGTTGTGTTTATGCCCATCAGATTTTGCTGCCTAATGGAGCAGGGGCATGGGAATTGATGAGAACTGCATTTGAGGGTTGGGTGTGGGGGAATCACAAGTTGCTATAGCACTAGAGGCAATCATGATTGCTTTGGGCAGTGGAGAATGATAGCTATAATCACCAGATTTTGCTAGCAGAAATTAATTCTAGGTGGAAAGTGAGAAAATTGTAGTAGTTTAATCCCATGACATGGTTATTACTAGCTGAATTATTTTGTTACTGCCATCTAGTGATTATAGGCTAAAGTAACAGAATGGAGAATGCAGACATATCATAGACTCATAGGTCAGAAGGGACCAATATGATCATCTAGTCTGACCTCCTGCACAAGGCAGGCCACAAAACCCTACCCATACACATTTATAACCAACCCCAACCCATGACCTCTGAGTTATTTGAAATTCCTCAAAATTGTGATATTGAAAAACTCAAGCTGCAGAGGAAACCCCAGCAAGCCAGCCCTTCACTTTAACTGAGGTGACTTGTCACAAATTCAATTTTATTCAAGTTTCAAACTGTTTCTGATTACAACAGGCTGGAAACATATAGGAATACAGTATAACCTGTTATTCTTACTCAGACCTATGGAGAAAACAATTAATAAACCAGATAACTAATATATATACACATAGTCTCAATCCACACTCAATGATTTACACACTACAGTACGCAGTCCTATCTGCCCATGTTCCGCATGATGCAATAAGCAAGACAGTGCCATAATAAAGTCTTTATCACGACTTCTATATGCTTTAAAATATACCTACAGAACATCACACCTATTATCTCTTATAAATTATCAGATGAACATCAAAGCCATTTGGACTATATTATTTCACTGCCTTTGTTATGCTTGCTTTCACTGCGATTTGCAAAAAGTTCTTTCAATACCAGCCCACTCTGGTGCAAATTACCAAGGTCCACTTAAACTGACAACTGAAAATGTAATTGACAGTTTCGATGATACTAGACAAAGGACACTGGACTCTGGAGACCAATTTTGTTTATGGGTCCAAGAAGAAGGAAGCGTGACCTTTTTTCTCTTATGCACTTACGATACTCTTAATGAGACTTTCTATCAAAATTTGAATAAAATGGTAGTTTGTCCACTAGGTTTGCGACCATCCTACTAGAATGTAATAGAGAATTTATCCTCTGCTGCAGAGTTCCATTCTAGGAGGGTTCAGAATACTAAGAAAGATATATTCTTGAAGCTCAATAACCTTTCGAGTAATTTTCACAGAGTAGTTTCATCTGTTGTTCCTAGGACGATTTCCAGATAGACACTATATGTGTTCTCCTAGTTCAACCAGCGTTATTAAAGGTTTGTGTTCAGAGGCTCCTCAAATGTCTATGTTGTATAAAGTATATTTTTGGTACTAAGAGACCTTCAGATGGTAGATTTCTCCACTCGATCCAAGCGCAGAGTCATGTGGGCAAGAACGAACTTGAATTGGTTCGGTTACTGGGCAGACCTGACAACCAAAGAAAATGACATTTTAACAGTATAATGTGGGCAACCTGTCTTTTTGCTGACTGTGAGAGCATGTCAGACCCTTTTTGCTCCATCCTTTGAAATAGAGACCTGCTAGCTATGGGGCTCAGCCCTCTCTGTTTGTGTGTGGGGTGTGTGTGTGTGCGCGCGCACATGCCGGCTCACATGTGTGGAGTGGACATTCCAGTTGAAAATTGTTAATGGATTCCACAGGGCTAAAGAACCCACTAAGGAGGGAAACTGAAGCAAGAATGTATCACAGTGATGGAGTGGAAAAGAACCCTCCAGCCAAACTAAAAGCTCCAATCTTTCTAGGCTAACAAATGTCCAAAAAAAATACATGGAAGTCCATAAACCTTCTCCCAGGCTTTTTCAGTTCAGTCCTCCCTTGAGGATCTTCTGCCTTCTGTGGGATACAGCAATATCCACTAAACTAGACGAGAGCATGCTATACCTCTTCTGTGAGCTCCGGCCCTGGGGTCCCAGACCGATGAAGCAGTCCTTGGCTCTGCCAGCAGAATATCCTCCTCCCACTTCTCCATCCTCCCAGGGCCATTTCTCATGTTCTTCCTCTCTTCAGGATACTCCAAGAAACCCTCCAGGTGCTAGCCGAAGCCCTGTCTGTCTTACGGCTTAGTCTACATAAACTTTCCCCTTCTGGGGGTTCCTCAGCTTTCAATCTAGAAACTTCTTCCCAGTCCCTTCCCTGTTCAGTCTTCTTCCAAAACCCCTTTTATATGCATCTTTCATTTTAATTAAATGGAAGATAAGTAAGTGTCCTAAGCAGCTTTGGAAATCTCAGTGATTGTGCAATTATTATTTATTTGACCCATGCCAGTGAAGCAAGAATTAATGTAGCAGAAAATATTCTTAGGACAGACAAACTAAAAAGCTAGTATAATTTAATTCAAAACAACATCCAGATGACGACACATTTTACTAGAGTTGGCTGAAAATTTTCCATCAAAATGTTTGAGGAAAAATGGCTTTTTGACAAAATAGAAGTGTTCCCATGAACATTTCCAATTTAACTGAAACATTTCAGGTTTTTTGGCTAAACAATATTTGTTCTCCCAGGTTTTGCTTGCCAAAATGTTTTGGGGATTTTTTGTGGGTTTTTTTTCTGATGACACTTTAGCCTTTTTTTAAAACACAAAAATAGTCATTTTCATTGACATTTTTAATAGGTAACAAAGTTCCCAACCGGCTCTAATTTTTAAATATAGTTCAGTGTAAAAGACTACAATTGTATGTCATATGAAAGTTAGTATGAGTCCATTCAAAAGTCATTTGTTGTATATGACACTTATTTGTGTAATTCAGTTCAAGTAAGTTTGTAGTTTTATGTAATAAACAATGTTGTATTTAAAATAGGTCATGTTTGGGGGGGCGCAGTTGGTTTTTTTTTTTTTTTTTTACTGATTAACAAAAAAAACTAACCTTGGCTACAGAGGTCTAAAAATGCGGTGGCATTTTGTGAAGTCACTCCAGTTCTTAGTGGACAAATGTTCATATCCCAGAAACTGCCAACTAACTGGAACTAACCAGGTTGTTGGGAGGTCAAGGACTGAATAGTTCATGGAGAGTGAACAATTCTCTCCCCTCTGAGAGGTGGACCCTCTGGGTCAGACCTGAGGTACATTGGTGGGAAAGGTTTGCATTGCCACAGCCTGTGCTCTACCTTTTTCATGGTTTGGCAGTACCTGAAATGAACATTTTTCATCTGACCCCTCTCACATCCATTAAAATCTCTTCTATAGTATCCTAGTCAGAAAGGGGGAACTCGTACCTTGTCAGCCAAATTGGCTTAAGACTGCTTTAAGGCAGCCTAAGAGGGACTGAGGATCTGCCCCATTAGCTCTGATATAGTCAAACTAGAATGTACAAAAAGGCCAAACTTGTCCATTGTGATGAACTTAACAGAGTAGCTTTTCCCTTGGTATTCACCAGCAGATGGCAGGCTCGCATAACATATTAGTACAAAGGGTGCTATGTGGCCTGTTGAAAACCCTCCTTCTCCAACAACACTTGAAGAGTGGGACTGTAAATCTCTGTTTCACAGTTTCCTTGCTGAAAAGCAGGTGTTTTCCTGAGCAGTAAATTACAATATATTCCCTCAGGTGTTTATACTTCAATTGGTATCACTTCCTCCGGTGGGAAGATACAATAAGGCAGCAAATGGATGCTGCAGGCAGGGGAATTAAAGGACTCAAACTCTGTGAGGAGAACCTGAGCTGGGCCCATAGACACTAGGTGCAGGTGGGGGATGGAGGCAGGGGGTGGGAGTTTCATCCCAAAAGCAAGAGCATCCCAGGGAAAGTGGGAGATTTCATGACTCTGGGTGCAGCATTAACTGAGGTGCAGCTATGCATTCAGGGAGTGGGTAAGCCAGTGCTTAATTTGTGCCAAAGCTTGCAAGGGCTGCTGTGTCACCTCAGGGCTTGCCGTGTCAGTTACAAAAGTGAAAAAATTGAGCGCTGGCACCTCTTACATTACAAATTAAGCTTTGGGGCAAACCTCACCAGAGGGCTGAGTGCGCAATGCAGCGGTCCCAGTTCAAGGAGTCTATGTTTCAAATGCTGCTGCTGTACGTTAACATGTAAAATAGCATTAAATGTACAATTGACCTCGTACTCTCAGGTTTGCTGAGTGGCCCCCACTCCCAGGCTCCATCCACTTGCAGCTGCTTCTCACCTTTCACACCGATCCCTGCCCTGCTGCTGGGCCCTCAACTGTGCTGGCCCAGCTCTCAGGCAGCCTGTTACCTGGCCTTCCCGCTGTAGCCAGCTCCAGGCTGCCGCTCTGCCTCACACACAGAGCTCTGGCCTTCAGCCTGATCCCTTCTCCCCTAGCACAGCACAGCACTTTGCCAATTCTCCAAGCACCAAGGAACCCTCTGTTAGCCGAGGGCAAAACAGGCTCCCTGCCTCTCTTCTTCCCAGAATCACCTATGGCTTAGTCCTTCCCCTTCAGCTCAGTCTAGGGGATTGGCTGCCTACTCATGAACCAGCAGCACCTTCATTACATTGTGAGGCAGGTTTTCTGGCCTATCCCAAGCTCTTTGTGCCATTCCTGGGTGGAGAATTTCCCTGTGGGCATGGGGATTAGGGAGGTGTGTGCCTGGGGCAGGAAGGAGAGGAGGCGTGCACTTGTACTCTGGTGGTGCTCAGCTAGCAGGCACTCTATTTTCCATATATCTTAGGTACCGGTGTGGCCACCATTACCCTCCCCACACCTCTGTGAAGCAGGGTGCTCTCCCCATTTTACACAGGGGGAACTGAGGTATAGAAAGACCAAGTAACCTGCCCAAGGTTGCATAAAATTTCTGTTGCAGAGGAGGGTCTCCTGAGTCCAGAGCTTCTGCTCCAACCCCTGGACCATGCATCCTTGCAGGTCATTGACAGCTGGTGCAACTGAGGGTAACAAGCTGCACAAATCAGTGCCAGAGCTGAGGCAGAAAAATCAGGGACTGCTCTGCTGTGCTCAGAAAATTCGGCCCTCTGATGATTTCCTCAGCTTCAGACTCCTCAGGCCCTGGAAGCTTTGCATGTAGCTCATAGTACAAAAGTGAGTGCAGCTTTAGAAGCTGTGCTCACATACACAGTAGCAAAGAGGGAAAAAATACATTTTTTATCTATGATCTTCTCAGGCTGGAGGGAGAGACACAGTGATGAGAGGGGATGCCCACTAGATACACCCTATTACAATACAATAAAATATTATTGTGTTCTCATCCCTGTATACTATCTAGCCAATATATGCAAAAATGTATGCTCTGCACTGCAGTCCGTCATGTAAGAGTCTTCTCTGGGGAAAAAAAATTCCACTGGTTCTAAAGCTCCTATTCTAGAATACCAGAAGTTTTATCAACTGCTACAACTCCAGCTGAACAAACCAGACAAGACAATACCAAATATAGATGTGTCATTTATAGACTAAGGTACAAATATAACTGCAGTACAATAACTGATCCATGATGATTACAGTGACTTCAAGTAAAATAGCATGATAAAAAAAGCAGTATGAGCTATCCAATTCTCTTATAAAGGCATTTTTAACCATCTCCACAGTTGGGTAGTTCTCCAGCTCTCATTTCTGGGAATATTCCAGACAAGTGTCCCATAAGAAGAAAAAAGATTACTCAATGAAACAAACCACTAAACCTCATCTCTCAAAATAGAGTCTTTTGGACTATCTTGTGAGGAAAGCGACCGCAGTGTTAGAAGAGTTCCACAGTTCACGGTTTTAAGGCACTGGCGTTGGACTCAGGCGATCTGGCATCACTTCCCCTCTCTGTCAGAGGCTTCCTGATATATCTTGGCCAAGTTGTTTAGGTCCAGGTCCTCAAAGGTGTTTAAGATTTCAATGGAAGTTAGAAGGCTACACACCTCTGAGGAGCTGGGCCTTCAGCACTCAGTTCCCCATTCTGTCAAATCAGGATCATAATACTTCTCTTCCTCACAAGAGGGTTTTGAGGGTAATTCCTAAGGGTGAGGCACTCAGATTTCATTTGCTTGTGCAAAAGTCCTACGTACTCAAGTGGTTGTGGGTGGATACTTGGATGAGACCCCCCTTTTGAAAATTTGGAACAAAAATATCCAAGATAAATAAATACTTTATAGCAGCATTGATGACCCATTTAGTATTATATATCAGCCATGGAAGGCAGTTTAGCGTAGTGGTTAGTGCACTAGACTGAGATGTAGGAGCCTTGGTGTAAGCCACTGGCTTGTCTACACAGTCCTGGAAAACCTACTATATTCTCCTTCAGGGCACATCTTTATTCTTCAAACATAAGACTCCAAGTAACACCAAAACAAAGCTATTCTGTGGACCTAAGCAGGTTGCAGAGGCCCAGACGTTTTGGCTTGCAGCAGAAGCCTACCTACACCCTATCATGCTGTCAAGGTCTGATTCCCACTTTGAACTTTAGCATCCAGAAAGTGGGGACCTGCATGTACCCCTCTAAACTTAATTCCTAGCTTAGATCTGATAACGCTGCCACCAACCAAAATATAGTGTTTGGTACACTTTCTGTTCCCCAAAAACCTTCCCTGGGGAACCTGATGTAACTCTCTCAGACTTCTTTGATCCTAAAACAGAGAGGAACTAACTTTCCCCCCTTCCTCCCCTCCCAGACTCTCCCTAGAGAGGACATCAATCCAAACTCCGTGGATCTAAAACAGAGAGAATTAACCTTTCCTCCCCTTCTCTCCCCCCACCACTCCCTAGTGAGTTCAGACCCACTCCCCTTGGTCTTACACAAGAATAAAAAAATCAATCAGGTTCTTAAAAAGAAAAGCTTTAATTAAAAGAAAGAAAAAAGTAAAAATTATCTTTGTAAATCAAGAGGGAAATGTTTACAGGTATCAGCTTTACATAGACCAGAGGACTCCTCCCCCTTAGCCTAAGTATGAGTTACAGCAAACAGAGGTAAAATATCCTTCCAGCAAAATACATATTTGCAAATCAAAAACAAATATAAAGACTAATTTGCCTTCTATTATACTTACTAGTTAGAACATGAGAGACTGTTTCAGAAAGATTGGAGAAACCTGGTTGCATGACTGGCTCCTCTTATCCCAAGAGAAAAAAGAATAACCCCAAAAGCACAAAGAGTTCCCTCCACCAAGATTGAAAGTATCTCTGTTCCCGATGGTCTTTGGTCAGGTGTCAGCCAGGTTCACTGAGCTTGTTAACCCTTACAGGTAAAAGAGTCATTACCCTAACTATCTTTAGACCTGCCGCTCAGGTGCGCTTTTCAGCCTTTACAGAATTACCTGACCCTTCACAGCAGTGTCTGATACTCTCTTCTCTCACGAGCTACGTCTGTTCTGCAAAGCGTATGTCTCACCTGACCATTGGCCCTTAGGAAATGCCCCTCAGTTTAATTCCTGGCTTTGCCATGGACCTGCTGTGGTGACCTTGGGCATAACTCACAGCTCATGCCTCAGTTCCCCATCAGTAAAATGGGATAATGATAAATGCCTAATTGTAAGTGCTTTGAAATCTATTGATGAAAAACACAGTTTGGGAGCTAGTACTATGGATAATAAATGATGAACATCTAGAACAAGGTTGGCAACTACGGCCCACAGGACTGTCCTGCCCTGCCAGCCTTGAGCTCCCAGCTGGGGGCTGTCCCTTCCTCCCTGCTCAGCCTCAGTTGCCATGCCGCCAGCACTCTGGGCGGTGGGGGCTGCAAACGTCCTCCAGGCAGCACAGCTGTGAGAGCCACCAGGTGTAGTGTATTAATGTCACTCCCTAGGAATGTGCTACTTACGAGCACCAGGACTGGCAGCTATAAGTATACACCCGTAAGTACCACATACCTACAGGAGTAATTAATACACTACACCCAGGTAGGAAGCTGTACCTCCTCAAATGCCTGCCCCTGCCCCTATCAAATTCCTCCACATCTTGTCCGACTTCCCCCCTCGAACCCCCACCCATCCCATACATCTACCTGCCCGTTGGTCCCTGAACCGACCGCACTCCCAGGTGACCCCCCCTAACCACCCCCTGGAACCCCACCTCCTATTCAACCCCCCCTGCTTCCTGGCCTTTAACTGCCCCTGGGACCCCCTACCCATTATCCAAACCCCACACTCCCCACCCCCTAGCCATGTCATTCAGAGCACCAGGACTGGCAGCCTAAGTAATACACCATAAGTAGCATGTTCCTACAAGAAGCAATTTAATACACTACACCCTGGCCCTCCATACAGTTTCAGAACCTCAATCTGGCCCTCAGGCCAAAAAGTTTGCCTACCCCTGTTCTAGAATATTAAAGGTTCTTATCTAGCTGTAACGGGCCAGTTGCCCCACTTTGGCAGAGGAGGCATTAAAGCAGGCTGGAGGGAACCTGTGCAGAACCCAACCAATCAGAGAAGGGCAGAAAGGCAGCCAGTCAGGGCCAGGCTGGGTCTTATATAAAGGCTGCCCAGTAGAGCAGAGGGGAGTCTCTCCCTGACAAGCAAGGGAGGAGGGATGGTTCCTAGGGATATCACCTGAGCTAGAGCTGTGCTAGGCTGCTTCAGGGGAGCAGAGGGAAAGCTCCAGACTGATACCTGCCAGGCTGAGGCCTCTGAAAGAAAGGGCTGAGAAGGTGCAAGGACCAAGGGGAAGTAGCCCAGGGAGCGTGAGCAGTAGAGGGGAGAGAAGAAGGGTAGGATTTGGCTGCCACCAGAGGGTCCCTAGACTGGGATGCAGAGTAGTGGGCAGGCCTAGGTCCCTCCCTGCCTCCCCCCTTTCAATGTACCTGGCTGTGGAGGAGTGTGGCTTGCCCCTGAGGCAAGGGGCTAGACTCTGGGGCTGCAGTTGGCTATGAAGGCAGGTACAGACCAAGGACTATGGATACTCCTGGAAGTGAGGAGAATAGAGCAGGGGTATTGCTGGAAGGCTGTGTCCAGAAGAGGATGCTAGGGAGTAATGTGGGTCCTGGACAAACAGCAGAGCAGACAATGGGTGAGACACCACCCGCAGAGGGCACTCCATGTCTGGACAGAGCTAATTCCTGGAGCACCAGCAGGAGGTGCCCTGATGGTGAGTCTGCAATGTGTTATACTAGACCTGAGTATTTTAACTCTCCTAGATAATTTACTGATGGATTAAACTTCCAAACCTGTTGTTGATCCAAAAGGAATTTTTAAAGCTTAATTCTATACACCAACAATTGCAGATTGCAGCTTTTTTTCTTCAAAGGGCTATGTTGCAATTTGAACAGAAGGTAGACTAGGAAATTTTACATCGAGTTCATATATAACCTGTAGGCCCCACACTGGCTGTAGTGTTGCCAGCACATGATATAAGGCTTATTTAAGGGAACTGCAGAAATGTCCTGTGGCTGTGGAGAAGTCCCAAAGGCCTTTTCTGGAAATTCTGTCATAATAGGGTGTTGAATCAGGCCTAGGTTTAATCATACTTGTCAGTGCTATTTGACTCCACTAAGTTCTCCATGTTCATCTTGGAGTCACTTCTACTCCCATGCCTATGTTACAACGTATAAATCTGAAACCATTGACACTTTCCAGATTGACAGTTGCTCATGTGTATATACGTATGTTTGTAAACGTTCATCTATATATACAGATTAGTGCTTAGAAAATTAATAAGCAAATTATTTTAAAATATAGCAACATTTTTTTTCTCATCTGCATGCAGTTGATGGGCAGTTCAGATTCATTTGTGATTTTGATAACATTCTGTTCTATCTATATATCAAAGGGGCCAATGGAACTATGAAAACACAGCTGTCTTATTGATTCCTCTATTGGCCATTTGTTGTGCTTATGGCCTCAGATTTTACAGCCTCACAGCATTGTTTGCATTGCATTGTAACTCAGTGCCATTTGTTACATAACTTCAGAGCTGTGAGCAATAGGAGTAATGTTATGCACTGAAAGGTATCCAGCTATCTGTATTGCCCTTTCAGGTTGAATACTATAAATCCCAATAGCATGAAGTTAGGAAGTTGACTATGAAATCTGGCCAAGTAAGAGTAAAGATTTGATATCCTGCCTTATATCCTGTCTTCCTTTTTGGCAAATTCTGATCATTTGAGATATAAAGAGAATGCAAAACAGACTGCATGCTGCATGCAGAATACTCAGCTCCTCTTTGAAGGCTTACTGAGTATGGGCAGACTGTCCTGAGTTTGTCTGAATGGAACAAAGAAACCCCATGGTGAGAAAAATCCTTTCCTTGTTCCCTGGTAGATGCTCTTAGAACAAAGCGAGACTAGCTGTATACATTTTGCACCATGGTACCAGCATAAGCAGAGAGTTCACCATATTCTTAAGTAGGTAGCATGTTATGAAATTCATTAAACGCTCTGTACCCATTCATAAAATATGTTGTTCCCATCAAATTCTTTTCTGTATCTGTCATCTGAAAGGCTTAAGACCATCCTGGAAAATCTGCTGCAAGAACTGTAGTGGAAAATCTGTTGGTGAATACAATAATTGCTTTTAAATAAAGAGTGAATTTTCAGCATATTACTACTCTGCATTTTGACCTTTTCACTAAATACTCAATACAAAAAGCCTAATTGTTTCTCTTTGTGCCTTTTCTATAAGTGAAAAGGTAGTTCAGTTTTCATGGCCCATTCAGCCCTGTTCTTTCTGGGGAGACTGCCAAAAAGAGTGCCAATTAATGATAAACGGTGGCAGTTCATTTCACACGGATCAACAGAAAGCCATTAGATGATAACAGCTTTCACTCTCCGCTGGGCTGGGCTGGACTCCAACTGGCACCGTTGATGTGAAAAGGCCTTTAACTGCTACTTTGAATCTGTTCACCAGAATTGTTTTAGCCATATTGGACTTTATGTTCCACAGTTGTACTTAATTATTGCCACAAATGTTTGTATCAGAGTTTGCATGTGTAAGTCTGCATTTGTGCATACAGAGGTGCATTTAGATGTGCAGCTGCTGAATTTGCACATCCAAATATTGGGCGGGGGAGGGGATTGTTTTGGTTAACAATCTAGACAACAACGTTATGAATTAATAGTGTGGACATTGTGAGTTTGACAACTTTATCAGAAGGAATGTCAAAAATAACATTGTGAGCTCAATCCTTTCAACCTCTGCATACAGAATTTCCACAGACATCAGTGGGAGATAATCATGTGATGGCCACCATCTTGGATTGCACATTAGGGCTAGAATCTGGGACCCCAGGAGCTGGAAATATGAGCTCTTATATCTTGAGCTATACTGCCAAGGTTTTCTAGGTGGGATTATAATAGACTCATATCTTCTGCCAAACATGTAACACACTCACCAGTGGGTTACACTAGCACACAGATGAACTGGCCTTTAAGTTTTTAATCTGAAGAGCAGGCACATTACCATGAAGGTACTGTGGAGATCTGCAGAGGTGCTTGAGCTGGCTCCATCTCAGTGTGTGTATACATAGGTATTATCTGGAGGACCCTTCCCCTAGTTCTTGTGGTAGGAAATAGCCTGCATGTGTGGGTCTCCAGGGCATGCTGCAGGGTACATCCCTGTAGGAGGGCTGCTGAAGAAGTAAATAGTCACAGGGGAAACGGGAGTTGTAGATTATGTTCTGCTGCCTGGCCAGTTCAAGTTTTCAGAGAGAGCTCAGCTAGTTGGAGACTGAGCACTTGAAAATCTGGCCTGTAGTGATATATATGTTTTGGAGTTGCTGTTTGTTTCAACATATCGATTTGCTGTATGTTGAGGTATGTCGGGTAACTAGAGTGTTCAGACAGGCCTTCCTGGTCACTTCAGAAATCCAAATAAATACAAACAAACGAAGAGCGTTATGTGCAGCAAACGACTTTTGTAGTTCTCATTCAGTTCACAACTCTAGTGTCATTTGGGTTCCATTTTGGGGAGATGTAAAGACTTCCAAAAACATTAGTTTTGAATTTTAAAATATAAATAGGTTTCATGACTTTATCCAGCACTTGAAGAAATGGGCTGGCAGCATGTAAATGTACTCTAGTCATGAGCATTGCATAGTACTTGGCTGAGATAGCTCTGATGTTGCAAATCCCACCGTTTTACCAGCCTGTTGCTTTTCTTGTTGGGTTGCATTACAGGTAGGGAGAGGAGAAATTAATCTGAAGATGGATTTGTCAGTCAGACTAGAGCTTTCCTGTTTATGCACATGATGCTTGCAGGAATTGGGGGTCAGAAAGTAAGCTGGGGCTGCCAGAGGCAGTCAGGGTGATGCTGCAGCACAGGAAGGATGAGAGAAGCCAGGAGTTGGGCTTAGAGCCATGCAAGCTGTGTGTCAAATTGTTTCCTGCAGAATAACATTGTCATGCCTGTCGCAGGACCAAACTGTTACTTAGTGTGGAAAATAATGTCAGAGCAATCTTGCTTCACCAAAGAACCCAAAGAGCAGATTCCTGAATCCAGGCTATAATACAGGTAAACACTTAACTGTAGTATGTTGAGTGGAACTGAAGATAGATGGTCAGGTTTCAGAAAGGACATACTTTCATGTTGCACCAGGGGTTCAGGAAAGCATGCCATGGCTGGGCTGCTACCACTGAAAGAGTAGTTTCAACAGCATACAGGGGTGAAAGTAACTTACAGGACTTACGGGTACTGCTGGAGTCCTGAGGAGGCGTGGCCTTAACCGGAGGAGGCGTGGCCTGAAGATTTAAAGGCCCTGGGGTACCGGCTGTGGCTGGGAGCCCCAGGGCCTTTAAATCAACCCTGCAGAGGTGGCTGGGAGGCTCAAGGGCAAACAAAAAAGCCTGGGACTCCGGCGGCCGCAGAGCTCTGGACCCTTTAAATCTCCACCGCAACTCTGGCCTCTAGAGCTGTGGATGGGATTTAAAGGGCTCTGGGCAGACTGCAGCCATGGCAGCCCAGAGTCCTTTAAATCCGGCCCCAGCCTGACTGCGGGATCTGCGGCGGCGGGAGGGGTGTTAAAGAGCTCTGGGCTGGCCGGAGCCGTGGCAGTGGGGGGAAGTCGGGTTAAATGGCTCTGGGCTGGCTGGAGCTGCGGCAGACCAGAGCCCTTTAAATCCGGCCCCAGCCCAACCACCCGAGCCACAAGCGGGATTCAAAGGCTCTGGGCTTCCCGCTGCGGCGGGGAGCCCAGAGACCTTTAAATTCCTGCGGCGGAAGCAGGTGTGGTCCAGCACGGCGTACTGGCTCTTGCCGGTACGACATACTGGGCCGGACCGGCTTACTTTCACCTCTGACAGCATGTAATACTGGCTTCTCGGGATGTTTAATAAAGATCTCTCTTCTACAACTTTCCCTGCCTGCATCCCTTATTTCTAATGAAATATTAAACATTGAACTTTAAACTACGGTTGCCAACTTTCTAATTGCACAAAACTGAATATCCTTGCCCCACCCCTCCTCAAAGGCCCCACCCCTTCTCTGAGGCCCTGCCTGCCTGCTCGCTTACTTCATCTGCCCTCCCTCTGTCACTCACTCTTTCCACCCTCACTCACTCATTTTTACCAGGCTAGTGCAAGGGGGGTGGGTTGCAGGAGGGAGTGAGGGCTCCAGCTGGGGGGTGTGGACTCTGGGTTGGGGCCAGAAATGAGGCTCTCATGGTGATGGAGGGGGCTTTGGGCTGAGGCAGTGGGTTGGGATGTGGGAGGGGGTGAGAGTTGCAGATGCAGGCTCTGGGGTGGGGCCAGGAATGAGAAGTTTGGGGTACAGGAAGACACTTTGGGTTGGGGGGTGGAGCCAAGGGGTTCAGAGTATGGGAGGGGGCTCCAGGCTGTGGCAGAGGGTGGGGGTGTGGGCTCTGTCCTGGGGGTGCAGGTTACAGAGTGGGGTCAGAAATGAGGGGTTCAGGGTGGGGCAGAGGGTTGGGGTGTGAGGCCTCTGGCTGGTGGTGCAGGCTCTGGGGTGGGGATGGGGATGAGGGGTTTGGGATGCAGGAGGGTGCTCTGGGACTGAGGGATTCAGAGGGCAGGAGTGGGATTAGGGCTGGGGCATGGGGTTAGGGCATGGGGGTATGTGTGAGGGCTTCGGCTGGGGATTAGGGTTTGGGGTCCAGGAAGGTGCTCCAAGCTGGGATTGAGGGGTTTAGAGGGTGGGAGGGGTACCAGGGCTGGGGCAGGGGGTCAGGGCATGGGAGGGGATCAGGAGCGTAGGCTCTGGGTGACCCTCACCTCAGTCTGCTCCTGGAAGCAGCGGCATCTCCCATTTTCACCTCTTATGTGGAGGCACAGCCAGGCAGCTCTGCACACTGCCCAATCCACAGGCACCACTCTCTCAGCTCCCATTGGTTGCAGTTCCCAGCCAATGGGAGCTGCAGAGCTGGCACTTGGGGCAGGGGCAGCTCCCAGTGGAGGGGGAACATGCTGCTGCTGCTGCTTCCAGGAACTGTGCGGTGCCATTGCAAGCAGGGAGTCTGTCTTATCCCTGCTGTGCTGCCCACTGGACTTCTAACAGTCTGGTCAGCCGTGCCACCAGGGTCCCTTTTTGACCCAACGTTCCAGTCAAAAACTGGATACCTGGCAACCCTCCTTTAAATGCATACTGCTTAAGGCTTTCGTGAATCAGGGCCCACACCCTTTAAATCAGGGGCGGCTCTAGACATTTCGCCACCCCAATCACGGCGGCATGCCGCGGGGGGTGCTCTGCCAGTCGCCAGTCCTGCAGCTCCGGTGGACCTCTCGCAGGCATGTCGCCGAAGGCTGCCTGCCTGCCACCCTCCCGACGACCGGCAGAGCGCCTCCCGCAGCATGCCACCCCAATCACATGCTTGGCGTGCTGGGGCGTGGAGCTGCCCCTGCTTTAAATGCTGTGAAAGCTAGTGCAAAGCTCATAATACCCTGTAACAAAGCCACCATGATTCCAAAGCAAAATGTTGGGATTACCAAAGCACCAAAACTTATGGAAACTTGTAGTAGAGAATCCCAAAACCTTAAATCATAGACACACAAATACTAATAACAGACTCAAACAGAGGCTCCAGATTCACTCACTAAATAAATTAAAAAAACCAAGTCTTTAGTAAGTTTTTTCCTTAGGGCCAAATAAACTGAACAGTAAGTTTCTGAGGGACTGTGATAAAAGGATATATTGTAAGGTTTAATTTTAATATTTTTTTTGTTTCATTTTGGTTTTAAATAACTGTCTAGACAATATAAAATGGAGCCATGCTCGGCACTAATGAGAGACAGAGCTGACTGAGGGGCAGCCGTTTATTTCCTTACCACCAAATTTCTGTCCTCCTTAAGGTGCATGATCAGGCAGGAAAACCTCTAAGTCAATGGGAGCTTTGACACGAGCAGAATCAGGGTCCTATGTATCTCAGTGATTACTAATTACATTGTGAAATAGATACTTGAGTTATTAGAAGGTCCCAGAAGAAACTCTGGTAACTGCAAAGCAAGAGGCTGACGTTCTGGGATGAATAAGGCATTAGAGTAGAGCTAGGTGAAATAGTTTCCACGAAACTTTTTTTTTCTGGATAAAAATGCAGATTTGGTAACACTGAACCACTTCACCAATTCATGTCTATTTTTGCTAAATTGTTTCATCCAAAAACAAAGCTAAGAAATGCCCCCAAAATTACGTTTGCTTTGATGTTTGAGCAGGCAATGACTTTTTGATTAGGAATTTCTTTTAATTTTATTATTAAAAAATCGAAATCTTTAAAAATGGATGACATCAAAATGAAATGTTCCATTTTGGGTCACGTACAATGTTTTCTCCAGCCACTAATTTTTTTTCCACTTTTCGATTTACCGAAAAGTTAATTAAAATTGTTTTGGACTGAATTTTTTATCAGTGAACCAAAGACCCATTATTTAGCCAGCTCTATTCCAGAGTTCATTAGCTGGCTAACTACCTGTTTATGTAATATTGTTAATCCTCCATTAAGGTCATTATTAGTATATTTCAAAAGTCAGGTCAAGATACTTCCCAATTTCATTGAACTTTACAAATATGTATTTACCCCAGGGCACAGCCACCTTTTTCACTAGTGTTGTTGAAGGCAACAGTTAGATATTTATGCTCCAATGAGTAGGCGTCAGTTTTCCTAAGTCCCGTATTAACCAAAGCCTTAAAATCTTTTGACCTCAAAATGAGAAATGTAGAATTTGAAATGTAATGCGGTTTTGTAATAAAAGAAGGGGAACCCTTCAAGGTTAGTTTAAGGACCATATTTTCATAAAGTTTGAGGATTACACAAGTGATAAGGGCATTTATACATCCACGCTGCTGGAGGGGCTCAAGAGACATAACTCTGTGCTGTGATTTTTTTTTTCATCAGGTAATCCCTAATGATGATTTGTCAAGTCGTTTTGCTACTAATGCTGAAACATTTTCTTCTGTAATTTTTTAACTTCATTGCAGTATAATAATATCTTTGCACTTCCATAGTTATTTGTACTCAAGCAGCTCAAAGTGCCTTACAAACATCCTGTCCTCCAGTACATATCCCATTTTGAAAATGGAGAAACTGAGGCACAGATCTTGTGATCACCAAGTAATGATTCTTTGTACCTACTTGGCAAAGATTTATTAGACTTACTCTTTTTGAAATAATTTTGCCAAGTGACTTCAAAAAACCTTCTGAGGAGAACCTCCACCTTTTCATGAGAACATGGAAGGTTGCCAGGCTATGTTTGTATTTACTTAAGCAGATTTACTAAACTGACAGCTCGTCATTGACCAACTTTGAACCTGATCCAAAGCCTATTGAAGTCAACGGAAAGACTCCCAGTGGGCACTGGACTGCCCCCTTGGTCACCAGTACAGAATGACCATGTGACCTGCCATGTATGAAAAGCGATATTCCATTCAGTTATTGTCCCCTAGAGCTGTGCTATTTTAGTGACCTTCAAACCTGGAACTATTTCTAACCGCATTGTGCTTTGGATACAAGTATGGTAGCAGTGTGCTTTTACAGAGATGAAACTTTTACTCATTTCTGAAAGTGGCAAGTCAGTTGTTGTATTTTCATCAGTTTCTAAAGGGTTCTAGGCCCCTGTTCAGGAAAGCACTTAATCACATAATTTTAAGCCTATGCTTAAATTCTGACTTCAATGGAATGTAAGCACATGCTCATCTGCTTTGCTGAATACAAACAGAGTTGAGCACATGTTTAAATACTTTGCTGAACTGAGACCTAAATAAATACCCTAGCTATTCAGTGTTTGCTGTTAGGATACTTTGATCTGCTAGGATACCTAGGATCTTGCCTTTAAAAAAAAAAAAAAAAAAACAATCTTGAGCCATACAGTTTATAACAAAGGCACTTGAGACCATTCACATATTCAAATGAGAATAGCAAGCACGACATCTATTCAGATTTTCCAAGTCTGCACTGTGGCTTTGACAGGTTATGCCAAAAGAATGTGTTGTAAACATGGAGACATCTGGTCCTGTGTTCCAATGATATTTAATACGGTGGAGTTATATAGTCACAAATACTGGTCACATATGAAAAACAGGAAAAATATTTACATTATTTTGTAGTAATTTAATAAAATGAGTATGTGCGTGTGATGAGGGTATTAGTGGTTTGGAAAAAGGGAGGGGAGGTAAAATGTGACCTGATCAAACTGGATAATGGACTTTATGACCTCTTTGCCTGTGGCATTTGAGTTAGTAATACTTTAGGTCTGGATACAAGCCATTGTTCTGTAATAACCCGAATGTATTACAAACTCATTCTGTGCTTACAGAAATAAATTGGGACATCGTACTGGGAAACACATGAACATATGCCTATTTGAAAAATCAGAATAGATTCAAATTTTTTAAATTTTATTATCAATGTTCTAACAAATCAGTCATATAAAACTCTTTATTTGGTTTTCATTTTCCTAATGGAACACTGGAGTACTGTAGTTCTTGGTTTTTCAAAACAATGTAAAAGATACAGGATATCTTTAATTTCTATCATTTCAATAATTTCACTAGTGTGATTCACAGTCATCTTAGAATCAAGACAGATCAGCTAACTGAGAAGGGAACTTGAGTGAGGTTTGTGGCTCCTTTCTCTATAAACTGACGAAAGTTGTGCAACCTATTTTTTTTGTTGTTGTTGTTGTTACAGTTAAGGCCTTGTTATGATGATTGGCCTGACATAGTTACCCTACTCAGTGAAATGTGAGTAGAAGTCCATAAAGTGTCACCATAACCAATAACATATTGATGGGGAAAAGGTGCAACAGGTGACAAAGATGGAATTAGTGCAAACAAGATATAACTTAAGGATGGTGTTAAGATCATGCTTGGTAAACAAGAGATGTGTGGAACTGGAAATCAGTGGATCAAAATTGGTGTTTCAAAACTAGGCCTAAGTGATGGACAAAATAATGAGCGGATTGAGTATTCAACCCATCACTCCCTTTTGGGGTCCTTGAAAAGAGACTTTGGATGGACAGATGCAAATTCTGGCTGAGTGAAAGATGAAAGAGAAGCAAAGGGGGGAAAGCAAGCTTCAGTGTCATGGCCACCACCCCACTGTCTCCTAGACCACCTTCTTCATCCTAATCCTTAGAGCAGTGGTCTCCAAAGTGGGATGTGCACAAGACAATCCATTGGGGGGCACAGTGGGAGGAGCACCACTGAGTAAAATGGTGGTGAGGCAGGAGGAGTGCTGCTGGGGGGAGGGGGGAAATAAAACAAAGGTCAGCCAGAGGAGGCAGGGAATGAGTGAGTCCCCCCCTCCCCTCCTGCAGGCAGGGCCACCTGGAATGCAGGGGCTTTAGGGGCTGCAGGGCCCTGAGCTAAGGGGGCCCTGGGTCCCTGGCTTGCAGCTGTAAAGCCCCTTTCAGAATCTGGCCCTGTGAGCACTGCCTGGAGGACTCAGGAGGAGCAGGGGCAGCCGCACAGCCAGTGGCTGGAGAGAAGCAGCTCTTTCCCCTTCAAAGCTGGCTGGAGAGAAGTGGCGCTTTGAAGGGGAAAGCGGCGCTGCTTTCTGGCCGCTGGCTGCGCAGCTGCCCCTGCTCCTCCTGAGTCCTCTGGGCCATGCTCACAGGGCCAGATTCTGAAAGGGGCTTTAGAGCTGCAGGCCAGAGCCCCAGGGCCCTGCAGTCCCTAAAGCCCCTGCGTTCCAGGTGGCCCTGCCTGCCGGTGGGAGGAGGGGGCAGCTCCCAGAACTGTCGCTATGGAGGTGGTGCCACGCTGCACAGAGCCACCTGCACACCCCCTGCACCAAACAGGAGCTGTCCCAGGTAAGTGCTCTGCACCTCCTGGCTTCCCCAGCCCTGAGCCGCCTCCTGCAACCCCACCCTGAGTGCTCTGCTGCACCCTAACTCCCTCCCAAACTCCACACCCCACCCTGAGCCCCCTCCTGCACCCTAACCCTAATCCAGACCTTCGAATAACTGTGTCACAAAGTGTTAAACCAAGATGTTCAGAAGTAATGAAGTATATTCAACCACACTTTATGAGAAGATTTTTGTACCATTAATAAATAAAATATCTCATCCCTTTTTAATTTCTATATTTTGTGTATGTTTTATAATATACCTAATATATTAGTATGTTAGTAAATGTATATAATTTACACATAAATAAATATACATATATTGGGGGTGCATGCTTAAAATTTTACTGATGGGGTGTGTGATCAAAAGAGTTTGAAGACTACTGCCTTAGAAGTGTCCTGACCAGACAGGGCCAGAGGGAGGGAGACGGATGACATCACTGACTCCAGATAAATCCTGAATACCATCTGGGATGTGGCGAAGAGGTCAGAGACAGTCTTCCCTATCCCTCTCCTTTTGCCTAATATTTAATTAGTCTGACTTAACTGGCCAAGACTGTATTTTGCAACACTGCCATGACCCTGGGACTTCAGAGACTGCTCCAAGCAATACCCTGAGCAGCCTGATGCTGGTACAGGGTTGCCAGGTCTCAGAATGACTAATAAAATTATGTGCCTTTTTCTCTTTCCTCCAGCAGTGAGGTTGTAAGTGAGAGTCAACATCAGAAGCAGACACAGCATTTCCTATCTCTGCTGTTTCTCTTGTTTGGTCTGCTAGGAGACAGGATTGGACTTTACCAACACCAGCAATAACAGCTCCAGCCCATCTCAATTAACTTCTCTTTGTCCCAAAGGACAGTTATTAATATATAAGGCTTTGTCTACACTACATGGCTTTTAAGGACACAGTCATTTACACTGCCACTGCAAAACCTTTGTCTTGGGGGAGGGGGCTTTTTAAAGCACTTGTGAACGACAAAACTTCTGTCGTTCAATTGGCAGTGTAAAAGAGAGCCTAAGAAACTGTCAAATAAGGGGGTAGATAAGTGTTTCTTGATTGGGCACTTACTTAGAATAGTCCCTTCTCAAGAAACTGACCAAATGCTTCACTGAGGCTACTTAAAATCAAAACACATTGATACACAAGTACATAGCCGATATTCATCACTTCAGCTACAAAAATGATACATCCATAGAGATAGTATAATCATAATCAGCAAATTATAACCTTTCCGTAGACACCTTACATGACAACCTTTGTACAATATTTGCTGCAAATATATAACAGTGGTTGCAATAATCTATATGATCATAGGTTATGTCAATAACATCACATAAAGTTAGACAATATTCATCACAACAGTAAAGTAACTCTTATGCTATCATTCTCTCATCACCCCTCGCCATGTAATCCGTGACCACGCTTCCATTTTTTCCCCTCAGGAGACACCCTTCCATCCAGGGTCCATGTCACTTTCAGCTGGGGCCCAAGAAATGAATCCCTATTTTAAGAGTCCAGGCCTCTTGGGAAAAGAGCTTTTGCGGATGTAACTGATTATTAAGAGGGAGATTGATACTTTTTGACAAAGTGATTTAGGAGCACACCCCTAATTAAAAGTCCATGTGATTTGCAGTCCTAAGTCACTTAGGTGCTTTTGAAAATCCCCCCCCCCAAAGTCGTCATTCCCCATACCACCCCTTGGAAAATAAAATTGGAGTGTTGGGGGTGGCTTGAAGCATTCTGGGGATAGAGATGTCTGGGAGTAGGAGAAGGCAGGCAAAGAGGCAGCAGGAGTAAAGCTTGGTGAATAATGAATTTTCCGTTCACTGGCAATTCTGAAAATCTTTCCTATCCTTCCTGCATTAAAAATAAACCTTTGAAAGAGAGAGATTCTTAGGGCGTGTCTACACAGATACTTGGTGTGCATAAAATCTACAGCACACTAACCTGCTACACATTAACTGGCTGTTTGGACCTGCTACACTGGAATACATCAAAGTGCAGGATGGGATTTAGTGCATAGTAGCAGAGTCCACTCAGCCAGTTATTGAGTGGCAGGCTAGTGCACTGTAGATGTAGAAAGAGAACATATACCAGGAGTCAGATACATTCTTTAAAAAGAGAGGAGACTCTTGTAGCCAGGAGGACAGACAACCTGTGTGCCTGTCAGTAGCTGACCATCTCTAAGAGCTTCAAAGTCATTAACACAAGTGCCTGGCTGAATGGCTGACTATGCAGCCTGCCAAGGAATCAGATGCTGCCACTGATCTCTTGAGATTGCCATCGAACAAGAGTTACCGGAGGGGAAGTTTTATGGTGCACACAACTGCCCACCATTTGTTTACACTGTCACCTACAACAGCTTTCTCGTTCTTTATTCCAGCTACACAAAGTTATCAAAACACTTTACAGTTAAACACTGTAACATGATGTAGATAGCCAAAAACACAGTAGTAATTTCATATAAGGGTACTTTAAAGTAGGAGCTCATTTTAAAAGCCATTTGATTTGTTTTCAGAACACGTTTTGAGGTTATCAGTAGTGTTGCATTTGTTTATAATGGTCTTATAGTGTTTATATTTTGTGGGTATTTTTGGGGGGGGGGAGGAAGGGGGAGGCAGTTTCCCCTGGGATACTTATGAGTCTTGTCAGGAAAAAGCAGGGCTAGTTTATTTACAAGGAGCCTGGATTCAGTTACAGGTACTTTGTCAAATGGAATAGGCCTATTAAACATAATATGGGTTTTACTTAATACAATTAATGCCCAGTAGTACTGTTTGTGTTACTAGCAAGCTTGAAATTTGCTGAAGACCCAACTAGGCAGTGGTGCTGGAACAATTTTTTTTATAGTGGGAGGGCTGAATGTGGAAACCAGGTATATGGGGTTATTACTACTTCAAGCCAGGGGGTGCAGCAGCATCCCTAGTTCCAGCACCAATGCCATTAGATGCCCCAAGAAGGTCTGCCAAGGTTGTGTCCCTGCGTTTGCTAAGTTGTCATGAACTTCAATGACAGCTGAACTAGGCTCAAGTATAGTGGTGTGTTTGTGTTTCTTTTTTTTCTTTTTGTATATGACACATGGTATAGTAACCAAAGAAATCAGTGTCAAGTGGGGTGTCAATCTTTGCAACCCTGACCTAGGTCATGTGACTGGGGCTAATTAAGTTTTAGTTTCTTGCCAGGACTCATTGACATCAGATCCTTCCTGCAACACAGTTCTGGAAAGTGGTAAAAAATATGCTTCTCTCCAAGAAAATATAAAACATTACAAAGCCATGCTATTTAATTAAAATATGGATTCACCTTAGCCTCTGACATTAATGAATGATTTACTTCTGGGGCATCTCATGCAGCAAAGATCAAAAGCAACATTGTAAGGGAACTATTTTGGGGGGGTTATTTTAAAAGTTTATCTTAGAACTGAGCAGGTAATTTGATGAGCATCAATAAGCTGATGGATTTAACCCTCTTTTCTCTTGACAAATTGTTGATTTTGTCTGCATTCAAAAGTATTTTCTAAATAGTTTGTGCAAACACATTTTAGCCTGTAGGCTGTTCAAACACTGTTCGCTTTGACAACTGTTATTTGCGGGATCATATAAACCACATGGCATTGCTTTTGCTTCTTGACGGGATGACAGAAACCTTTAAACAGGAGACTAACAACATATGTAGGATGCAGAAATACTCCTCTTGGTGCGAGGAATCAGATTGCCATATGGGCATGTCCCAGCATTTGAGAGGATGCTGGTGAACAGAAAGTTAAAAAGATGTACAGGCCTGGTTGGATGGAGCAGCCTTTGAGGATATGAATCAGTATTCCTGTTCGCTGTATCTGGAGTAGAGCAGGTTGGCATTTTTCAATACTCAATGTTATTTTGTTGGAAAATGTCTCTTTAAAAAAATTTTGTTCAATTGTTAACACTATTGACACTTTCCACTTTTAATGAAATTTTCCGTGATAATTATTTACTGACATGTTTATCAAGTTTTATAGAAATGTTTCATTTCACAATCCCCCTTCCATACTGAACATTTTTAACCATTTTAAGAAAAAAATGCTAATGAATATTGCAGAAAATTTCACAAAACCCAGAAAAATTGGTCTGTACAGAACCCTACAAGATGGAAACAACTTCAGACGAGAGCTGGTTGGAAAAATATCCCAAATTTTGAAGTATTCAGTGAGCCTTAGCTCTTTTATAATTTCAGCTTTCACTCTGTGGTGCCTCTGCCCCTTTTTACTTATGAGAACCCATTCTGGAAAATGCTTTGCAGCTCACATTTAATGCTGTTATTCCTAAACCAAGGGCATGACCTATGAACATCTGACCTTTTCATACCACTTGGGGAAACCTAAAATGAACAACTCTTAAACACTTCTGGCAGGGTGACATGCTTTCATTGTCCATCCTGACATCAAGTCCAAATGCCAAGCATATCTAGGCGAGGGTGGCACCTTCCCCAACATCCCATATGGCAGAACATTTGCTTTCCAAGTGGTCGCCCGCCAGCATCTGCAGGAAGAGTATATAATTTCTTTAAGGAGTGCTGGGAAAGCAGGGAGAAGGGGCTTGGAACCGTCGCCACATGCTTTAAATAATTAGACTTGCTGGCTGTGACAGCATTGCTTAGACAACTACATTTCCTGTAGAAAGTGTCACCTGCTTTCATCTCAGGCTCTCCACAGCATGGGGGATAGTGTTATGTCAGAGGCATGATAGATAACTTGCTACAGCTCAGAGAGTTGGGGAGGGGGGGGAGAGCACAAGAAATGGTTTTCAGTGCTACAGTTCGAGTGGTTTAACAGGTCTAAGTGACTAAATAGAATTTTCAGCCAGTCTGCTGCTAATTTGCTATAGTAGAGATGGTCACTAAGGCCTGATCCATTGAAGTCAATGAGAGTCTCTGCATTCTTTTTGGTTTTGATTTTTTAAGGGCATTGCATCAAGCCCAGTTCATGGTAGGCAGGGATCCTTATACCTGCACAAATGCAAAAATGTGTTCAGTTGCAAGCCTAGATTTATGAATGTATTTGCCTCTGACATTAAGATACCTATCTTCCCATTCAATTATAGTCATTGTAGAAATGGCAGTGAGCATATTTCAGACTATTTTTGAATCGATGGTTAAACCCACTGAAAAATTGGTGCTCAAGGTGAGCAAGAGCCCTTCCATACAGATTCAGTGTTGTATTCAGAAAGCTGATGCTGTATTTGACATCCCCTCCAGTTTTTCAGTAGAAAGTGTATGAAACTAATAAGGGAAAAGAGTGCCAGTAGCCAAGAGGTACTCTACTGTCAGGTTGACCCCTGGGATGATAGAATGTCAATATCTATCGGCTATAGCAAAATGAAGTTCCACTTTTAGGCTAGTAATGAGAGCAGCTTAGCTAAACAAACGATCCTAGTGAAAAGGAGAAAAGTGGGCAGAGATGGTCGGTTCAGTAGCACTAGCAGCAGTAGTAGCAAAAGCATAAGCGCAAGCAGTTTGTGACGGCAGGTACTATAGTCTGCTCTTGGCTTTCTGTGATGGCTTTTGCATGTGTTGCTGCAGATGAGAAGCTGGACTAGATTTTTTTATTTTTTTTTTTTTATTTTTTTTTTTCCTGAAACTGTGTTCATCATTGCTTGTAGTACAAGAAAGCAGGGGACTTAATGGATACCCAGTGTTTTCCTGTTTTTTAGTGAAAGAGCAACTCTTTGCTAACTAGTACTCAGGCCTGCTGACAGCAGTTCCATGCCCCAGAGCAGAACAGTCAATGGGCCCCCTAGAGAGGGGTGGCTGAGGTTTACAACACTACTTGTTAGCCTATTGATAACACATTAGAACCCACTATATGTATGTTGTGGCATAGCTTGATATAGTTAACTTTTTTCCAGTTACAGCACCAGTATTAAACAAATTGTGAGACTAAATACAAGATATGTTTAAATACATTATGGAATGAAATTGGAGAGAGTCCAGTGGAGGGAAACAAAAATGCTGGACCACGTGACTTTGGAGGAGCAGTTGAAGGAACTGGGCTTGTTTAGTCTGCAGAAGAGTGAGGGGAGGGATTTGATAGCACCCTTCAACTACCTGAACGGGGGTTCCAAATACCTGGTATGAAATTAATTCTTTATAGGCTATGAAGGATCACATACAGTACATATGTTATGGAAGAAGAAATTTAAATAAAACATACAACACACATTTCATTGCTAGGAAAAATTGGGACTTTCTGATCTTGACAGGAAAAGTCATTTGTATGCATGTGCTGAATGTGGGGCTTTGTATCTTTGGACAGAGACTAATATTGTTAGTGGTATACTGAACTGCTGTGAAAAGATCATAGCCAAAGATGCAATATTCAGGAAGGCATGAGTGCTACTTGGCCATCAGCCTTTGTCAGTGGAAACCTTGAAAAGCAGGCCTGGCTACTGTGAAAGGGGCAGTCTGGTACCTTGGCAGAACTTCACTGGACCCTACCTGCCTGCAGGTCTTTGTTTGCCCAAGCTCCCCTTCTATTTCATAGAATCATAGAAGATTAGGGTTGGAAGAGATGTCAGGAGGTCATCTAGTCCAACCCCCTGCTCAAAGCAGGACCAATCCCCAACTAAATCATCCCAGCCAGGGCTTTGCAAGCCAGGCCTTAAAAACCTCTAACCATGGAGATTCCACCACCTCCCTAGGTAACCCATTCCAGTGCTTCACCACCCTCTTAGTGAAAGTTTTTCCTAATACCCAACCTAGACCTCTCCCAATGCAACTTGAGACTATTGCTCCTTGTTTTGTCATCTGCCACCACTGAGAACAGCCAAGCTGCATTCTCTTTGGAACCCCGCCTCCCTTCAGGTAGTTGAAGGTTGCTATCAAATCCCCCCTCACTCTTCTCTTCTGCAGACTAAACAAGCCCAGTTCTCTCAGCCTCTCCACATAAGTAATGTGCCACAGCCTCCTGATTATTTGTGTTGCCCTCCACTGGACTCTGTCCACATCCTTTCTGTAGTGGGGGACCCAAAATTGGACGCAGTGTTCCAGGTGTGGTCTCACCAGTGCCAAATAGAGGGGAATAATCACTTCTCTCAATCTGCTGGCAATGCTCCTACTAATGCAGCCCAATATGCCATTAGCCTTCTTGGCAACAAGGGCACGCTACGGACTCATATCCAGCTTCTCATCCACTGTAATCCCCAGGTCCTTTTCTGCAGAACTGCTGCTTAGCCAGTCAGTCCCCAGCCTGTAGCAGTGCATGGGAGTCTTTCGTCCTAAGTGCAGGACTCTGCACTTGTCCTTGTTGAACCTCATCAGATTTCTTTTGGTCCAATCCTCCAATATTTCTAGGTCGCTCTGGACCCTATCTATACCCTCCAGCGTATCTGCCTTTTCCCCCCTTAATGTCCATCCGTGAACTTGCTGAAGGTGCAATCTATCCCGTTGTCCATATCATTAATAAAGATGTTGAACAAAGCTGGCCCCAGGACCAACCCCTGGGGCACTCTAATACCGGCTGCCAACTAGACGTTGAGCTGTTGATCACTACCTGTTGAGCCTGACAATTTAGCCAGCTTTCTATCGACCTTATAGTCCATTCATCCAACCCATACTTTTTCAACTTGCTGGCAAGTATACTGTGGGATACTGTAGCAAAAGCTTTGCTAAAGTCAAGATATACTACGTCCACTGCTTTCACCATATCCACAGAGCAATCAGGTTGTTCAGGCATGACTTGCCCTTTGTGAATCCATGTTGACTGTTCCTGATCACCTTCCTCTCCTCCAAATGCTTCAAAATGTTTTCCTTTAGGACCTTCCCCATGATTTTTCCAGGGACTGAGGTGAGGCTGACCAGTCTGTAGTTTCCCCAGGTTCTCCTTCTTCCCTTTTTTTAAAGATGGGCACTATATTTGCCTTTGTCCAGTCATCCGGGACCTCCCCCGATTGCCACGAGTTTTCAAAGATAATGGCCAGTGGCTCCGCAATCACATCAACTAATTCCCTCAGCACCCTCGGATGCATTAAATCTGGACACATGGACTTGTGTATGTTCAGCTTTTCTAAATAGTCCTTAACCTGTTCTTTCACCACTGCTCACCTCCTCCCCATGCTGTGTTGCCCAGGACAGCAGTGTGGGAGCTGACCTTGTCTGTGAAGACTGAGGCAAAAAAAGCATTGAGTACTTCAGCTTTTCCCACATCATCTGTCACTAGGTTTCCTCCCCCATTCGTTAAGGGTCATACACTTTCCCTGACCACCTTCTTGTTAATAACATACCTGTAGAAACCCTTCTTGTTACCCTTCGCATCTCTTGCTAGCTGCAACCCCAGTTGTGCTTTGGCCTTCCTAATTACACTCCTTCATGCTCGAGCAATATTTTTATACACCTACCTAGTCATCTGTCCAAGTTTCCACTTCTTGTAAGCTTCCTTTTTGTATTTAAGCTCACCGAAGATTTCACTGTTAAGCCAAGCTGGTTGCCTGCCATGTTTTCTATTCTTCCTGCACATCGAGGTGGTTTGTTTCTGTCCCCTCAGTAAGGCTTCTTTAAAATAAAACCAGCTCTCCTGGACTCCTTTCTCCCCTCATATTAGCCTCCAAGGTGATCCTGCCCATCAGTTCCCTGAGGGAGTCAAAGTCTGCTTTTCTGAAGTCCAGCGTCTGTATTTTGCTACTCTCCTTTCTCCCTTTTGTGAGGATCCTGAGCTATTTGTCTATGCAAAAGCAGCCCCAGTGGCTCCATTGTATCACACAAGGATACAGCCTCAGCCACAGCTCACACGTTCCTAACACTAACAAAACGCAAACTATTTCAAAGAAGCAACATAGCTAAAACAGATAACAAGAAAACACTTTTTCACCCAATGCTCAGAACTCATTGCAACAACATACTGTTGAGGCCAAGACCTTAGTTGGATTGAAAAAATGGTTGGCCATGTATATAGGTAACAATAATGTAGAATAACAAGGATTAAAAATCCCCCTCAGAGTTTTGGAAAGGATATAAAACCTCAAGCTTCAGGACAGAAGCATGTATGTGTCTAGAAGGCATATATGGGAATAAAATGGGTCATTAACGATTTCATACATGCACATGTTGTAGGCACAGTTTAGGAAGCTTCTTTAAAAGTACAGTGCTCTTGGTGAGATTCTCAGAGGTGTAGTATGGAACTCTCAGCTCAGGGAAAAGTGGGGAATAATGTGGCTTTGTCACTTTTGCAGTGCAGTCTCCTGATCCTGCGTTGATCTGCAGAACAACATACAATTTATACAGCCCAGGAGGACTGTGTAAATTACGGGAGGCTGTCTCTGGTCTACAATGCTGACCAGAATGTCAGCAATGCTACATGCTGTGGCCGTGTCCTTGATGTACCTCTCCCACTCTCTGCATGCCCTCTAGACCAGGGCTTCCAAAGTAATCCTACAGATGTCTTCCACAGCTCCTGCACAGGGGGAATTGTCTCTCAGACAGACCCTGGGCTTTTAGAGCCCCTTCATGCCATGTTAGGTCTTTTTACTCAGAATACAGAGGCCCGATCAGGGTGAGAATCTCTCTCTCTGTGGTGTGTGTATGTGTGTACACAGAAATTTCTGTGTATGTCTACCAGTTTTTCTATTTTACAGAAACTCAAGCTTTTAGGGATTTACAACTTAACTAGAAAAATTACCACAAGCCATACAAGCTCTCAATCCATAAATAATTGGGGTTTTTTATCCCAAATTTACTTTTGATTAAGCTGGTCATTTTATCAGAGGTAAAAAGGTTTTGTGATATGAAGCACTTTTTTGACTCTCATAAAATTCACCAACTGCTGAGTGCAACATCAAAGTGTGCAGGCTACCGGTTACTAATGTTCTATGCGTAATTGTTTTCTGACTATATCCACTCGTCAATACAACTGATAAGCTACTATGGTTTATTGTGTCAGTAATGCACAGGCTATGGGAATGTCTCATAGAACTTCCCTGAAAGCTTTCTCCTTTTATTTCTTCCTGAGATTTACAAGAACAGGAAATTATAAACCCTAATTATATTTTGGAAATATTATCAGTCTGATTTAGAGCGATAAAAGCAGGAAATTCAGACTCAAGTTTCACTCCATTAACTCACCCACTTGTGCCTAATTGATGCAGCATACACAGGGCCTGAGATGATGCAGGGCAAATGAGGAAACGCAGAAGCTTCCCTCTCTTGTGAGAAGTGCAGGTACTGCTGTGAGCAGTCCCTTTGCAGTCAAAGAGCAGAGAGGGTGCTTCCTCCTGCTACCCTCCAGGAGTAGGATGCTAACAAGAGGCATGAGCATGGCCCCATCACCCACCATTCTTCCACATGGTGGACAAGGGTCATGTGATGAGGCAGATTACCCCCCACACCCAGTCATGAAGGGGTTAAAAAGCTTTGTGGTCACAGTCAACCCCAACCTGTTGCATATGTGAAGCTTGTCAGGTCTGGGAGCAGGCCCTTAAAACAGAGGACACTCCCGCTAGTTAGGCTGGTACTCTGAACTGTGCAGAGCTAGGGTTCCCAGCTCAGGGCCCTGGGTCACTCACTGAGGCACAGCTGCTAGAACGAGCCCTCTGAGCAAAGGTTGGATGGCTTGTTTTTTGTCTTTTTCTTGAGATCCCTAGACTGAATTCTTGGGCCTTCACCCATTCTGGGCTGTGGGAGCTGAGACTGTGGAGTCTGGATCAATTTTCCTCATTTGTGTGTGGGCAAGGGATAACTTAGTGGTTTGAGCCTTGGCCTGCTAGACCCAGGGTTGTGAGCTCAGTTCTTGAGGGGGCCACTTAGGGATCTAGGGCAAAAATCAGTACTTGGTCCTGCTAGTGAAGGCAGGGGGCTGGACTCAATGATCTTTTGAGGTCCCTTCCAGTTCTAGGAGATTGGTATATCTCCAATTATTTTTTTTCCTTTTCTTTAGACTGTTTTGTTTTAGCCCCTCTCCCAGCCCAATCCCAGGAGTGGTTGGATTTGCTAAGAGTACAGCTGAAGGGAGATGCCCAATTCTCTGGGATTAGACCATAGCGCTGCTGTTAGGGAATGATGTGTGAAGTAAGGGAAGTACCTGCCTTCACCCTGAGCGGGTGATCTTGATACGTTATCTTTTGACAGGCTAGTTCACTGCTAGTGCAATCTGCTCCATCCTAATGTTCAGATGGCACAAGGCTAAGGGTACTTTGAATTTAGATCTCAATTTAGAGTCCAGTTCCTACTTGAGTGATGGACACATGTCAGACCTTGTGGGGCTGTTTGAAATCCTCCTGCAAATATTTCCATTTCAGGCCTGTCTCTAAAAAAAAAAAAAAAAAATAGGACTAGAAGAGGGGAAAACAGTTTTGACTCTTTAGACACCCTAAGGATCAAGAGGGCCTAAGATGGATGAGGCGAGAGGGCAAAATCTATTCTTGTAGTAGCTAAAAAGCCTAGTTTTGGCACCACCACTTATGTACAACTTGCATAGATGTCAGAGGGAATCCTGCATATGGAACAGCTGAGGAATTAAAAAAAACTTTCATACTAATTAATAGGTGAGGCTGGTACTACCACCCATTATTAAGGTTGCCTGAAACTTCCCATTTTAAGATCTGTGTTTTGTTCCATATAACTTTAACTGTTTGGGCTAAAATTTTCCATGCTGCCTCAAGCCAAACCTTTTTGGAAAACTTCAGACAAAGCAGTTCAGTTGTTTCTGAGAATGAGGGGGAAATACAGGGTGTTGACCACGTTAAAAAATTCTGGTGGCCTTGTTTGGAGTAGTTATAGTACCCCAATACTTCAGAGCATCATCTTGAAATTTGGCAGGCACGTAACCTTTGTGCCAACAATGTGCCTTTTGCTATCTCCATGAAAATCTGCCCAAATTCAGCCACATTCTAAGCCTCTGAAAAACTGCAGTTTGTACATGCCCCATAGAAATCTAATCGCGCTTCACCATTAATTTGTTTAAAGATTGTATCTGAGCGGAGCAGGATTTTTCCTGCAGTTGCAGCTGTGGATTGTGCTGGGTCCGGGTACCAGAACTGAGACCACGTAGTCTGTCTCTTCTGTGCTCTGACCTCCAACCTTGCAGGGCCCAGGCAGGATGGCAGAAGAAGCTGCCTGATTGAAATGCAGTAGAGACAAAAGCTGGACCTCTAGTGCTGAGAGTATTCACCGCAAGAAGGAGACAGGGCCTGGGAGTTGGGCAGAGTGAAGGCTATGCTTTGAAGATATAAATTGCTATGTATTGTGAAGCCATCAAAAAATCAAGTCGTAGGTGTCTCAAACTGGACACCCCAAATTAATGGACACTTCTCACTTTGGTCTCTGTGCCCCCGTTCCCCATGTGTAAAATGGTGCTAAATATCACCCCTGACCTTACAGGAGTGCTGTGAACACTTAATGACTATGAAACACTCAGATCCTATAGTGATGAGCACCACAGAAAAGCCCAGGAGGAAACTAAGCATGCTGCTTTCAGAGCACAGTTTGAAAGTCGTGCAGTAAACAAGGTGTGGGGCTACACATTGAATTATGAGGGAAAACTAAAACATTGAATAACAGCTCAGTAAGGGAGCACTGCTCGTTCTGTGCAGTGAAGGAGGCTGGGTCCTGTGGGGGGAGGGGAAGTCATGTAATTAAAGACTGTATGTATTATAAAGTGACCTTAATTCTGGCATTTCCTAACTTCTTAGTGCTTGACTTTGCAACCTTATTAGTCCTTTAATGTAGATTTTTGTTTGTAATAGGTATTATATCTATCTTCTATAGAGCACAAACTACTTTTCTTTTTTTAAAAAGTCAACATTATAATCTCCATCTCACAAATGGGAAAACTGAGGCACATTGATTTGTCCAATGTGCTCAGTCAGGACTAGAACTCATGTCTGTAGTGTCCCCATCCAGGGCTCCATCCACATTGGTTTGAGTGGGATACACTGCCCCATGGAGAGTGGGATTTGAGTAATATTATATTAGTGTTGAAGGGAGGAAAAACAGATCTATATTGGCAAAGGTATATGTTTGCTATGTCCTGTTCATAGACAGCTTATCCATGCAAAAACATGACCCTGTGCCCACACGAATACTACTAAGGATAATGAGCTCTAGCGTGATAGCGGAGAAATTCAGTTCACCCAAATACAAGCTGTGAGAGCTTTTAGGGCTTGGGTATTTTTAGAGGTACTTAGCACCCCAATAGCTAAAGTCTATGGGAAATTCAGGTGCTCAGCACCTCTGAAAATCAGGCCTTTGGCGTTTGAATCATGGGGTAAATGTTGTCCTTTTGTTACGCTCAGTGGGGTGGCACAGTTCTAGCCGAGGGCAAGAGTTGCTCTGAAATATTACCTCACTTTGGAAACATCTGGATGAGAACCCTGCCCATGTAATGTGTTCTTTTGGAGCGCTTCCATTTTTTTGTCACTTTTTCTCCTTCCTCCACCTCTGTTTCAACATGTAAACTTTTTTGAAGTTTCCTGAGACAGCCCCAAATTCAGAGAGGGAGGGCACCAACACTGTATCATTTACTTGATGAGTGAGCACGCCTCTTTCTGCTACCTTTTCATTAAGTCATATGAAAAGGCTGGAATTGCAGGGTGTAGGTGGGATCAAAATAGGATGAAAGTAATGACACATGATAGGCTATGGGTAATAGTGTGCTACATGTATGTCTTGGATTTATGGAGCCCTTAGCTTCTCTTATAGTACAATGCAGGCAGGGTGTACGTGCCCCATTTCACCTGAACTATTAATGCAACAGGCTCAGGGCCAGTGCAACCATTTAGGTGACCTAGGTGGTCGCCTAGGGCGCTAGGATTTGGGGGGCGGCATTTTCTTCGGCAGCGGCCGGATCTTCGGCCACCCTGGTTGCCGCCAGCATCTAGGCGGAGGGAGCTGGGGCAGGGGAGCGCGGGGAGGGCTGCCTGCAGCAAGTAAGGGGAGGGTGCGGCATGCAGGGGAACTCATCGCCTCAGCTCACCCCTGCCCCGTCTCCTCCCCAAGCATGTCGTGGCTGCTTCACTTCTCCTGCCTCCCAGGCTTGCAGCACCTAAGCTGATTGGGGCTCGGGGACTGGAGAGGGCGCAAGGTGGAAGGTTTGCCTAGGGTATGAAACATCCTTGCACCGGCCCAGAATAGGCTTCATAACTAGGAATGCAGATGAGAAACTGTAACCCAGAAAGAGAATTTTCTTTGCAGTATATGCACTGGCACCACACACGTCTTTTGCAATAAGGCCTGGTTCAGCAAAGCTTTCAAGCAGACAAGCGGGTCCCTTGACTCCAATGGGACAGCTCACATGCTGGCAGTAAAATATGTGCTTAAGTGCTTTGCTGGATTGGGGCCTAAATTGGTTTTGGTATCACTGGATGCTTCTGCCCAACCACCCATGAAGAAAATCTTCACGGAACACACAGCTGGGGATTGCAAACTGAGATTGAGAGCCCCTGTCGACTGTGTTCAGGGTTACCATCAGGCTGTCAGTTCTGCTGTCTTTGCACTTGCCTGTTGCCTTTATTTTCACCCTGTCATTCTTCTCTGTGCCATGGCCAGTCGGCAAGTGACGAATGCTGCTCTGCGAGTCTCTCTTCTCAAGGCAAATTATTTTTGGATCACTTTTGTTGGTTGTCACTTTTCTTGCCTGTCACAGTCGCTGTCTGTCTCTCTCATTTCTGAACCAGCCCAAAGTCCCTGCTCCAGGCATCTTCTTATCTAGCTCCAATGCACATGACACACAGGAGGAGGAGCAGGAATTAAGCTCCTGCTAAATCACCTGCTTGGCTTTCTTCCTCTTAACTGTATCACATGACTATGTCCCAGGCCAGGAGGAAGAAATGGAGTGGGGGGAGAGAGAGGGGAAGTTAATAAAAGGGGCAAAACCTGGACTGAAGAGAGGAGGAAGGCAAGTTATGCAGAGTAGGATATGGTTTTGAGCTCAATGATCATAGCTCCTGTTTTAAAATAGAAATAAAAACCATTTAAACAGTAACTTTCGCTCAACTAACAAAGCATATGCCAAACTCACAACCCATTTGGCCTTGATTCAGATAGGTATGTGAGCATGTGCCGAACTTTAAGCTTGTGTGTAGCCCCGTTGACTTCAGTGAAATTATTCATGGTCTTAAAACTGAACATATGATTAGGTACTTTCTTGAACTGGAGCCTTCATAATTTTGCTTTTATGGTGTACCTCTTTCTTCCTGCACTTGGGTCTGATCCTGCAGTTGGAATATCATTTAGACTGATATTTGAGTGACTGCCTTCCAAAAATGAGTGCGGACAGTTTTCCCGCTCCTTTACATTCTTAATGTTTTGTTTTGGGGGTTAAAGGTGGAAACAATTGTAGCTGAGAGGAGGGAATGGTGAGCGAGTGCAAGGGGCACTACTACTGGTGTCACCCAGACTGGCTTCTGTGTAAAATTATGTTTCTTCATAATGGACTCCCCAGCAATGATTTGTGGAAGCGACCCTTTAATAGAATAAACATTCTACTATGCATCAGACCAAAATACGCTGATGCTCTTAAAGTGAATATCTCATACATAACTAACCTATTAAAGACTAAATGTCCCATGTCCCCTTGCAGACATATAGAGTCCTAACCCATTGTAGTTCCTCTGTATGGAGAAGCAAGGCTGCAGATAGCTAACACAAGTGAGGCAGTATTACCCTGAATATGAATGTAGTAGCATGGAGGGAGTTTGGGATCTTGGAGAAGGAAGGGGTCTGTGGCCAGAACATCTGCAACTAGCACATCATTTAGGACCTCAGAAATGCTAAGGCAGTGCTGGTTTCTCTGGATTCCATAGCTGCAATAATGACTGATGTAGAAAGTACTGAAAATGCTTATTTGGGCAGTAGAGGCTGGAATACTCTGTCCCTGAAAAACTTGGATCCAAAGCTCCTGAATACATGAAAACTCCTGATGAGACGTTCTCCTTGCTAGCAGGCATAGCAAGTACACTAGAGGGTACTGTTAGGTCAAAGAACACCACACAGTGGTCTCTGAGCCAGCATACTTTAGCATTCTCCTTAAACTTTTTTCACATGTTGACATATGAACTAGCAGCTGGCCAGGCTTTCAGGTATATATAACAAATGTTTAGAATACACCTTACTGAAATATGCAAAAAGAAAGATGTAAATTTGTATGACATGATTCTTTTTCCTCTTCCTGTGCAGTTTACAAGTCCACACATCAATGCTGATGTCAGCTAGGGTGACCCGACAGCAAGTGTGAAAAACTGGGACAGGGTAGGGGGTAATAGGAGCATATATAAGAAAAAGCCCCCAAAATAGGGACTGTCCCTATAAAAATGGGACATCTGGTCACCCTAATCTCAATATACATGGATGCTACAACCAGCAGAAAGAACTGGACAGATGCTCACACTGCTTTTCAGCAGGGAGGTAAATCTTTCATCAAAGGCTGCAATTTTTTTTAGGCTGTCTATGCACAATCCTCAATTATTACAGATGTTAGTGTCCTTTGGTTATCCACAAGACAAGTACTGTATAAGTAATGGCATGCAAGTTTCCCCTCATTGTCCCAACAATGTCTCATCTATGTGTTGGAGGGATTAGGCTACACCGTAGTGTAGTCTCCACGTCCATTCAGTCCTTGGCCTCTCTGACTGCTAACTGGTGCCATGCAGAATGATGCTGCCCACATTTTCCCCATATGTACTTAAATGTTTTCAAAAGAAAAATAAGTTGCATGTATTATAGCAGTGAAATAGGCATATAAGCATCCCCCAAAATGTAGTGAAGAGAATCAAACATTTTCTTCATAGTCTTTGTTGGATATTCATAGTGTGTGTTGTGTATTCAGCTATCTGCATTCTGACTTAGCCCAAAGCACCTAGTGCTAATCAACTAGAAATCTGACCTATCCTATACACTAACTGATAGGTACTTTTTATGGGCCCCATATCTGAGTGCTGATCTTGTTAGACTGTGTGTAGATTATATGGATCCCATCTCTACTGCAGACTTCTTAACGCATGTAAATAATGTTCTAAAGCTAGGCTGCTTAATGCCATACTTGGCCTTTTTAGTAGGTGGACTGATTCCCACCCCTCGCCCTGAAAAAACTCCTGACCACCCAGAAATATACTAAGTTCAGTGGGGACTCCTCAGTGTTTAGCACTTTTGAAAATCAGGTTACTTATTTCAGAGCCTTAAATAAGTAATTAAAAGCCTGTTCTAGAAAACATTTTGTTAAAAAATCTTAGCCACAGAGGCAAGCAGATTTCCTGAACCTCAGCACCTTCTGAATTAATGGCTCTGTTGAATCCTTCATTTAAACAGATGTCACTCAGTTTTATTTCAAATCATCAAAAATTTTACTTTCCCCCTCTTCCTCCCTTCCCCTCTTTCTCCAGACAGGTCTGCTCTGATTTTTGGTAACTTGGTTTGCATTTAACAAATTTTTTTTTTCTTCATTTGTAGATCTTGTGGATGGTGATCAGGGTATTAATCACAAGTGAATGAAATCTAAATCCAGATGCCCCTAACTTTATTCCATTAAATAATTACATCTTCTCAGGAATCTAATAAAACTTGTGCTTGAAGTCAGACTCAACAAAACTTTCCCAAAATGCAAATTTTAACCACTCCCCAAAAATAATGGAATTACTTTATAAGGAGTCAGGTTTATTGAGAATGTGGTCACTTGTTTCTCTGTAAGTTTCATAAGTGATGGTTCGTCAGTGATCCCACTGTCATGCAACGGATTGCATGAGTTTGCAAGCATCTAAAGCGCTGAGTGATCACTCAGCACCACAGCAGTGAATCACAGAAAGTGCCTGATCCGAGCCCATTTGAAGTTAATGGAAAAAGTTCAATTGACTTCAGCAGAACATACAAATTGTCATATTGGACCACTCTAGCAGTTCATCTGATCTAGTAGTCTGTCCTCGACTATGATCAGTAGCAGCTGCAGTGGCACAGCAGCAAGCAAACAGAGCTGTAAACAGGGGAGTTTCAGAGGGAGTTCTCTTGGAGGAGCAGGTTTTTGTATTTTGTGTGTTGTGTTTTGTAGTTTGTATGTGTGGAGGCTGCTAGGGGCAGTGTGCTGGGAGAGAAGTTGAGCCCTGTTTAGGGGGCAGGGCTTACCTGCTTATGGGTCCTATAAAAGTAGCTAGCCAATCAGGCAGCAGCATAGACAGCTGCAGCGGCACAGCAGCCAGCAAACAGAGCTGTAAACAGGGGAGTTTCAGAGGGAGTTTACAGGGGGAGGTTGCGGGGGAGACTAAGAGACCTAGGCCAAGGAACTGACAGACTAGTTAAGGGAGTGGGTGGTGGTCTGCCAGTGTTCTGGTGCCTGTTGGGGGTTTGTTTTGTGTTTCTTGGACTAGCAGGTTTTAGGTGGGAAGGCTGACCGATACAGAGGCAGCAGTGAAAGACACAATGAGGATGATTGGACACACAAGCTGCGGCATGTACATGATCCTGGAGGGGGTACCTGAAAAGAGTTTTGTCTGCATGAAGTGCTGCCTGATAGAGCTGATGGAAGAAAAGATTTAAGGACTGGAGATGCAGGTGGAAAGTCTGATCGAATTTAGAAGGGGGTTTGAGCAGATGATGGAGCAAAGACATGAGGAGGCTCAAGGGATAAGCTCAGACTTGCAGATGGAAGCAAGACCAAAGAATTCTGACGAGAGACTGCTGGGTGAGGAAAGTGGATGGTGGAAGCATGTGACTAAGAGAACCAGGCAGAGGAAAAGACGGGCCAGTGAAGGAGAAATAGAACTCAGGAACAGGTTTGCAGAGTTGGAAAATGAAGAAGGGGCACAGCAGGTGGTCGCTGAAGGAGAGAAGGCAAGGAAAAAGAGAAGAACTGCTAGTCCTACAGGAAGAGGGGAGGAGTCATGGAGGCAACACCAAATATGAGCCCCAGGAGGATGGGATGCAAGGATGCAATAGGAATCGAGAGAGGACTTGCAGCCAGTGGGTGCAGGGGATAGACCAGAGAATCACACTGTCACCAGGAAAAGGCAGGTCTACGTGATTGGGGACTCCTTACTGAGAAGAATAGACAGGCCTGTAACTAGAGCTGATCCAGAGAACAGAAGGGTGTGCTGTCTGCCGGGTGCTAAGATACGGGATGTGGACCTGAGGCTGAAAAGGATCCTAACGGGAGCGGGAAAGAATCCGTTGATTGTCCTTCATGTGGGAACGAATGATACGGCTAGATTCTCGCTGGAACGTATCAAGGGAGACTATGCCAGACTGGGGAAGACGCTTAAGGAAATCGAGGCTCAGGTGATCTTCAGTGGGATTCTGCCTGTTCCTAGAGAAGGGCAACAAAGGTGTGACAAGATTATGGCGATCAACAGATGGCTCAGGCAGTGGTGCTATAAGGAGGGCTTTGGGATGTACAGCCACTGGGAAGCATTTATGGACAGAAGACTGTTCTCTCGGGATGGACTTCACCTGAGTAAGGAGGGAAATAGACTTCTAGGATGGAGGCTCGCCCAACTGATTAAGAGAGCTTTAAACTAGGAATTTGGGGGAGATGGTTGGGAGATGTCCAGGTAATCTCCACGCCGGAATTTAACCTTGAGAGGGAAGAAAACAAAGTAAGAGGGGATACAGCCGTGGACAGAAGAATTGACATAAGGAGGAAGGGTAGTGTAGATACCAGTCTAACAGGTGATACTGGTGGTAGAATGTCTGTGCCTAACCGGGTAAAGAATGTCAGTGAAGCCAAACGGCAAAAATTAAGATGTCTGTACACTAATGCGAGGAGCCTAGGTAACAAAATGGAGGAACTAGAGCTACTGGTGCAGGAAGTGAAACCGGATATTATAGGGATAACAGAAACATGGTGGAATAGTAGTCATGACTGGAGTACAGGTATTGAAGGCTATGTGCTGTTTAGGAAAGACAGAAATAAAGGCAAAGGTGGTGGAGTAGCATTGTATATCAATGATGAGGTTAACTGTAAAGAAATAAGAAGTGATGGAATGGATAAGACAGAGTCTGTCTGGGCAAAAATCACACTGGGAAAGAAAGCTACTAGAGCCTCCCCTGAGATAGTGCTTGGGGTGTGCTACAGACCGCCGGGATCTGATTTGGATATGGATAGAGACCTCTTTAATGTTTTTAATGAAGTAAACACTAATGGGAATTGTGTGATCATGGGAGACTTTAACTTCCCAGATATAGACTGGAGGACAAGTGCTAGTAATAAATAATAGGGCTCAGATTTTTCTGGATGTGATAGCTGATGGATTTCTTCACCAAGTAGTTGAAGAACCAACAAGAGGGGATGCCATTTTAGATTTGGTTTTGGTGAGTAGTGAGGACCTCATAGAAGAAATGGTTGTAGGGGACAACCTTGGTTCGAGTGATCATGAGCTAATTCAGTTCAAACTAGATGGAAGGATAAACAAAAATAGATCTGGGACTAGGGTTTTTTATTTCAAAAGGGCTAACTTTAAAGAATTAAGGAAATTAGTTAGGGAAGTGGATTGGACTGAAGAACTTGTGGATCTAAATGGCGGAGGAGGCCTGGAATTACTTCAAGTCAAAGTTGCAGAAACTATCAGAAGCCTGCATCCCAAGAAAGGGGAAAAAACCATAGGCAGGAGTTGTAGACCAAGCTGGATGAGCAAGCATCTCAGAGAGGTGATTAAGAAAAAGCAGAAAGCCTACAAGGAGTGGAAGATGGGAGGGATTAGCAAGGAAAGCTACCTTATTGAGGTCAGAACATGTAGGGATAAAGTGAGAAAGGCTAAAAGCCATGTAGAGTTGGACCTTGCAAAGGGAATTAAAACCAATAGTAAAAGGTTCTATAGCCATATAAATAAGAAGAAAACAAAGAAAGAAGAAGTGGGACCGCTAAACACTGAGGATGGAATGGAGGTTAAGGATAATCTAGGCATGGCCCAATATCTAAATAAATACTTTGCCTCAGTCTTTAATAAGGCTAATGAGGAGCTTAGGGATAATGGAAGGATGACAAATGGGAATGAGGATATGGAGGTAGATATTACCACATCTGAGGTAGAAGCCAAACTTGAACAGCTTAATGGGACAAAATCGGGGGCCCAGATAATCTTCATCCAAGAATATTAAAGGAACTGGCACATGAAATTGCAAGCCCATTAGCAAGAATTTTTAATGAATCGTAAACTCAGGGGTTGTACCGTACGACTGGAGAATTGCTAACATAGTTCCTATCTTTAAGAAAGGAAGGGAAAAAAAGTGATCCGAGTAACTATAGGCCTGTTAGTTTGACATCTGTAGTATGTAAGGTCTTGGAAAAAAATTTTGAAGGAGAAAGTAGTTAAGGACATTGAGGTCAATGGTAATTGGGACAAATACAACATGGTTTTACAAAAGGTAGATCGTGCCAAACAACCTGATCTATTTAGACAAAGGAAATGGCAGTAGATCTTAATTTACCTCTATTTCGTAAGGCAATTTGAATGGTTCCACGGATATATTAGTTTAAATTGGAATAAGCATGGGTAACTCAATATGAAGAATTATAAGGGATAAAGGAACTGTTAAAGGGATGAACTCAACGTCGTACTGAAGGGTGACTGTCAGTGGACAGGAGTACAGTGGAGTTCCTCAAGGATCAGTATCTTGGGACTCAAACTTATTAACTCTTTTTTATTCTAGACCTTGGCAGCAAAAGCAGGAATTGCTAATAAAGTTTGCAGGCATTGAAGCTACAACAGACTGGGAGAGTGTTGCTAACACAGCAAATGGACCGGGTAGGTTTCATTACAGGAAGATTCTGGATGTATCATTTGTAAACTGTGAGTAATAGTGGTAGGATGAACATTTACTGTTGAAAAGTGCAAGGTCATGCATTTGAGGGATTAATACATAAGGGAATATTTAGTTATTAAAATTGGGGGACACATCCGTTGGAGCAACAGAGGAGGAGAAGGACTTGGATATTGTTGATCACAGGTATGACTATGAGCGCCAATGTGATATGCGCCGTTAAAAAAGCTAATGCGGTTCTTTTAGGATGCATCAGGCGGAGGTATTTCCATCAAGATAAGGAGGTTGTATTAGTACTGTTATTATAAGGCACTGTTGAGACTCTCATCTGGAATACTGGTGTGCAGTTCTGGTCTCCCATGTTTAAGAAGGATTAATTCCAAACTGGAATAGGGTTTCCAGAGACGGAGGGCACGCTTATTTAGGATGATCCGACGAAAGGAATTGGAAAACCCTAAGGGGAAATTGGGAAAACTGTTCTTATTGAAAGGGAGACTTCAGAGCTTCGTTGTTTTAGCCTAACAAAAGAAGGTTGAGGGGGGGATATTGCTTTGCTCTTTATAAATATATCAGGGGCATTTACGTTATGGAGGGAGGAATTATTTAAGCTTTTAGTACCAATGTAGACACAAGAACACTGGGTATAAACTGGAGCATTAGAATCTAGACTTGAATTAGACGAAGGTTTTCTAACCTGTAGAGGAGATGAAGTTTCTGAACAGTCTTTCCAAGGGGAATAGTGGGGGCAAAGGCATATCTGCTTTAAGACTAAGCTGATAAGTTTTATGCGAAGGGGATGGTATGATGGATAGCTTAATTTGTGGCGATTGATCTTTTGATTATCAGCACGTAAGTATGCCCAGTGGTCTTGTGATGGATGTTGGATTGGGGATGGGATTCTAAGTTACTGCCAGAGGAATTCTTTCCTGAGTGCTGGCTGAAGAGATCGTTTTGCCACATGCCTCAGGAGTTTAGCTGAAATTCCGTATTTGGGGTTCGGAGGAAAGGAATTTCCCCGGCAGAATTTGGCAGAGGCCCTGATGTTGTTCTTTTTGCCTTCCCTCTGCAGCGTGGGAATGGGGTCACTGGCTGGTGGATTCTCTGCAGCTGATTCTTCAAACCACAACTTGAAGACTTATCAAAACTCAGACATTGAGGTTAGGGTCTATTATAGAAGGGATTGGGAGATTCTGTGCTGCTTTGTGCCAGGAGTCAACAGATGATCATATTGGTCCCTCTACTTAAGTCTGGTCTTGTGAAGAAAGAGAACCTATATGGTCATATATGGATAATCTGCCCCACATGGAAAATTTTCTCCTAACCCATTATCAATTGCTTGCCCTGAAATTGGCTTCGAAAGCCTTGGGTGGTGTTGTTGCATTGTTTAGTTCTTATTTCATTGTTATTAATGCTCGGATTTTCCTTATTCATATGAATGTTTTAATGCCTGCTAAGCTTTTTGGATCATGAAATAAAGTGTAGTCACGACCTACAGTTTAGCTGTTTTTCGAAATTTACCCTAATCTTGTTATAGTATTCATACATACAAACCTAGAAAACTGAGGCTAGAGTTCCCACTGAGAATCAATAGGGTCTGCAACGCACGGATTTGTCTATGTAGATTAGTGGTAACCTGGGTCCACGCTGAACTTTCAAGCTCCACAGAATTGGAACCGGAGGAGCCTTTTGTGAGAACCAGAAAGGAATGGCCATCTCTTGTCCAGTCCAAGTTCAAAAAGATAAAACAAACTGCAAGAATGCGAAAAAGAAATCGGAAGTTTAAAGACTTTTAAAGTTTAGCTTTTTTAATAGCTCAGCGCGTGTTAAACCAGAACTCCGCACTACAGATTTCTTTTTAAAGTGTTCTATGCTGACACAACCATTTTTTGCTCTTACTAATGATAAAAAATTCGTATGTTGTCTATAGCGAACTAGTCACTCATGAAACATATTAACTTATCTGTCTTGCTGCGTAATTTATTGCTAAATCCTATAATATACACATGAATATATTTACAGTAGAGGTAACTGTGTAGTCTGTATCCACAGAAAAACATAGATGCTTTTGGTGTGACCTTAATAAGAACTAAACAGATTTATTTGGTATAGTATAGCTTTTTGTGGGTAAAAAACCACTTCTTCAGATGCGCATGAGTAAAATGTACAGGTACATACATAAGAGTAGTTGCAATTGAAGAGAAAAAGTTACCTTACAAGGCTTAGGAGAACAGTTTGATGACCCCTAGGAATTCTCGGGTGATGATAGTCACTTCCCAATCAATTGTTTTTCTGTTCTCTTGGTTTAGTTGACACCTCCTCTCATTATATCCAAGAGTTGGATCTACATCACATCTGATTGAATTGGGCCTTGTCGTCACTGGTTCCTCCGCTACTGATATGGTAACTCCCTTCTCTTCATGTGTCGTATATTTATGGCCTGTTCTGGTAATTTTTTTCACTCCCATGCATCTAAGAAGTGGTTGTTACCCACAAAAGCTTGTACCCAAATAAATCTTTATGGTGCCACTGGACTCCTCATTATTTTTGTGCATATTATTTGGTCACTTACAGCTAGTCAAATACAGTAAAACAATTTTACTGGAGGAAAAAATAGCAAATGACAAGGGAGAAATTATGCACAGCCCTAATGAGCAGTAGTGTCTCACTAGAATTTATGTCCTTTGGGCCTGAATCAAAGCTCTCATTGACTTCAATGAGCATTGGATCAGGCCCTATCTAATCTCGATAATCACCATGATTTCTTGAACTAAGTCATGTGAATGTTCTTTTTCTGTCTTATCCGAAGCACTTCATATGTTAACAGAACCAATCTTGACTCAGCCAGGTTCAGCTGTACAAAGATGGTGTTATACAGAAAATCAGACATGCCAGCAAAAAGGGTTAACTGTTGAATGTTGACTTAAATAAGATATTAGGGGGAAATTTTGAGTGATGGTATCAGGAACAACAGTTCTGGGAAGACTTGTGTCTATTTGATAGCAGCCTTCAACTACCAGAAGGGGGGTTCCAAAGAGGATGGAGCTCAGCTGTTCTCAGTGGTGACAGATGAGATGACAGAACAAGGAGCAATGGTCTCAAGTTGCAGTGGGGGAGGTCTAGGTTGGATATTAGGAAACCCTTCTTCACTAGAAGGGTGGTGAAGCACTGGAATGGGTTACCTGGGGAGGTGGTGGAATCTCCATCCTTTAGAGGTTTTTAAGGCCCAGCTTGTAGGAGCAGCGCCAGGGTTTCTGACACCCTAGGCGGACAGCTGTGTTGCCGCCTCCCGCGGGTCCAGTAGAGCTGCCGCAGTCACGTTGGGGGACAATGCGCTGGTCTAAAGGCTCCGGTGGACCTGCCGCCGGCAGGACTGCAGTAGGTCTGCCGGAGCCCTTAGACCAGCGCACCGTCCGTCGACATGACTGCAGCAGCTCCACCAGACCTTCACAGCAGCGGACTGTCCGCTGGCATCACTGTGGTAGGTCCCCCAGACCTGCATGCTGTCCCCACCCCCGGCAAAATAGCGCCCCCGCCAAATTCTGGCACCCTAGGCCATTGCCTAGGTCGCCTAAATGGTAGCGCCGGCCCTGCCAGCTTGACAAAGCCCTGGCTGGGATGATTTCGTTGGTGTTGGTTCTGCTTTGAGCAGGGGGTTGGACTAGATGACCTCCTGAGGTCTCTTACAACTCCAATCTTCTATGATTATATGATTTCTAAAGCAATTTAAATTAATGGAGGAGGAAGGAAGCAAAACAAGAGAGGGCTGCTCCTATACTCTGAAGGCCCCTGAATCAGTATTTTGGAATTCTCCAGATCCACTAACTTCATGGCTTTGGCTGTTGCCAACAGTTATCCTTCCTGACAACAAGGAGTGTGTGTGTTTTTGTGCGTATGTGTGCTACAGCTAGCAAGACTCAGCAAACTTTTGTGCTGAACTTTTCCATGTTATTCAGACAAAGATCCGTTTTGCACAAAAATACATGAAATATCAGAGAACACTGGTCTGCTTGTCTTAGCAACAATTATGTCTTCTTCTATTTTAAATAAGTCCTGATGTATTTCCTTGGAAGGAAGCAGCAATTGTATTGTTAATAGACAATGAACTTTCTGTTGAGGATTAAATAGTGATAATGTACCCTTACGATAAAATGCTGGCCCCATTGTAGTCGGTGGCAAAATTCCCATTAATTTCAAAGGGGCCAGGATGCCACCCTTAGGATCAGAGTACATTATGCTGAGCTGGCACACCAATGAGAAATCCTATCCCATGAACCCACTGATGATAAATTGTGGGCCAGATCTTCAGGTGATGTAGAATGGAATCTCTCTCTTGACATCAACAGAGCTATTCTAAGAATAAGCTTTCAGGGGCTAAAACTCACTTCATCAGATGCATGGAATGAAAAATACAGTAAGCAGAATATATATTATAACACATGAAAAGATAGGAGTTGAGAACAGGCCACTTCCACCTTAATTGAATTGGCTCGTTAGCAATGACCCCCCACTTGGAAAGGCAACTCTCATCTTTTCATGTGCTATAACATATATTCTGCTTATTTTATATTTCATTTCATGCATCTGATGAAGTGGGGTTTAGCCCACAAAAGCTTATGCCCAAATACATTTTTTAGTCTCTAAGGTGCCACAAGGACTCCCCATTGTTTTTGCTGATACAGACTAACATGACTACCACTCAGAGCTATTCTAGCTGAGCGTGTGGCCCCATATGTGCTGATTTGGACCCAAAACTTATGTTTAAAATGTTTTATTTTACTACCATTGTCTAATCTGGTGATCCCTCTGGTTGGCATCTGGTAGAGTAGGCCTCATTAAAATGGAAACTGACTGTACTATGTTTCAGGTAATTAGTATGCACATGGCAGCAAGTTATTTGGCCTGGACCACAGTGAATGTTTTCTGTATAATGGTGCCTATGGCGAAAGGTTAGTGACTGACCCACTTTGCCTGGCATAGGAAAATAGTTTAGTCTTTTGGAACTTTTAAATGTTGGCTCCACAGCAGTGCTTTGTTAGACTGTCAAAATAAAGGGAACTGAGAGTTGGGAACTGGCTCCAATACTCACTGCTGAAGTGAATGGGAGGCTTTCCATTGAATTCAGTGGGCACTGGATCACACTCTTTCATAGAATACGTAAGAATCAAAGTACCAATGAGCCAGGATTGTGGTATGATCTAGTCATGTCTGTGTGGTGTTTTTTCTGGTAATGTCTGAGCCGTTCACCGCAACAAACAGGCAAGATCATTTATGTAACACTTCCAACCAGTGCGGTGAAATTCTTTCAAGGGTTGCTCATAAAGCATCCTGTGGCCAGTCTGATTCATGGGCTTCAGGTCTAGATCTGAAAAGATACCACGTCTGTTTTGAAGGTATATTACTTGTCTGACCTGTTTGGAAGTCTGAGGCAGACTTTAAAACATTTTCCTTTACCAAGTAATGGGTTTTAGAAGCTTATATTACCTTTTAAAAAATCAACAATAAGCAGCTCTATATGTCCTTTCAGGCTGACCCAGGGCAAGGAGCATGGGAATCTCTTGCTTATGTGTACACCTCATTGCCCCTCAGAGTCCAGACAGCAAAAAGATTGAAGTTTCTCCTTGTCAGGGATTTTTATCCCCTTCAGCCTAGAATCCAAGCTGATGGGATGAGTTCATGTGCAGGTCTCCCTTTCCTGGAGGGAATGAGGAAAGTAATCAACAAAGTCTCCATCCTTTGGGTGCTACACTGTGTGTTTCGTTTGCCTTCAATGGACCATCGTGTGTACAGGTCGAGCACTTTACCATAATTAATGCTGCTTTTCCTGTTTTGAGTTACACAATGACAGAGGTTTACAATGCAAACCCCCAGTTTAACTTTCTACCATGAGATACAGCTATTATAAGTAGAATTAATACATGCAGCATTCTGCATGCATTCTGTGAAGTCTAAACACATTCTCATAACACTAATACCTATTTTAACCACACTAACCCACAGGTGAGCCAGATGGGTTCCCAGCTATGCATTTGTCAGTGTTCAGTGAGGGCTCTAGGCTTTGGCATAAGCTGGCACCTGATCTGCCAAGGCGTACCTCCAGATTCTCCAGCCGGTGAAATCTCCTTGATGACGTGTCTGCCAGCTATATTTGAATCACTCCCCATTACTTTTTACAAGTGAAAGGAAATGCCAAGTTCTGATAAAAATGGCAAAGGAGTATATAGTTGGCAGGCAGGTGCGCTTGGGAGCTCAGCACAGCCCTCTGTTATAGCTGGTTCCTAAATGGCACAATTCCTGTGAGAGTATAGCAAGACTGATGAAGATCTTAACTGTTCACTTCAAAGCAAGGATGTGATTAGATTTGGTAAATGATGTCATAGGAACTACACTGTTGTCAGTAAGCAACTTTAGTTGTTTTTTGGGTTTGGCTAATTACTTTTAGGATTTATCTGGTTCTCTTCATCCACAGATCTCAAAGCATTTTACATGGTGAGTAAGAAGTATTATTCCCATTTTATATGTAGGGAATTCCTTTTCTGAGCTACCTAGTTTTCTCATCCTCCACATTCACCCAGAGACCAGGAATCAGTCCAATAGCAATAGAGCAGAACTTATGCCAATGAAGAATGTTCCAGTTGCTACACTTGTTTTGGTTTATGGGAGTAGTTTATTTCTAATTCAAATATTTACACAGAGCCCCTGTAATGGAAAACCCTGTGCTGGCAGGTCATAGCAATCATAATGGCACCCAACAGATACAGGGTTAAAACAAAAAGTGCTGTAGACAAAAATTAAAATTGTAACTCTGTGGAATGCCACCCACTGATTCTTCATTGTGACATTATTGAGACACTCCAGGTTCAACTCAAACTCCTGACTTATAGTATTGTGCATTATGAAGAAAAACACACTCATATTTTCAGAAAACTTGACAGGAAAAAACAATGGGAATTAATCAGCATTAGAGAAATATGATGAACTATTCAGTGTTTATGTCTTGGGGGGTGGAGGGGAGCCCTTCAGGTTATGTTCGTCTTGCTAATGTACTTAATTCATCTTTCCTTTAAAGTGCTTAATTCCTTAAAAGTACATCACGAAGGGAATGTATAATCTGTACAGGGCAATAAACAATTTTAGTTTATTTTTGCTTCACAGCTCACCTTTCCAATTGGCATGAAACTCTGCAACATCTCCCAGAGTATTAGATCACAGATCCCTCTAGTGCAGGGGTCGGCAACCTTTCAGAAGTGCTGTGCAGAGTTTTCATTTATTCACTCTAATTTAAGGTTTTGCGTGCCAGTAATACATTTTAATGTTTTTAGAAGGTCTCTTTCTATAAGTCTATAATAAACAATATTCTAGCTATATATGTAAAGTAAATAAAGTTTCAAAATGTTTAAGAAGCTTCATTTAAAATTAAATTAAAATGCAGAGCCCCCCCACAGCGGTGCCCAGGACCGGGCAGTGTGAGTGCCACTGAAAATCAGCTCATGTGCCGCCTTCAGCACGTGTGCCATAGGTTGCCTAGCCCTGCTCTAGTGGCTAGAAACTCTGGGCTTTGTATTTACAAACCCATTTTTTTTCCACCTTGGTCAAGGCCTCTATTTCAACAAAATGCACATGTTAAAGAGAAATTTGACTTGGACTGCAAGGTCCTTTGGGCAGGGCCTGTGTCTGTTTGTACAGCACCTTACACAGTTTGGCTGAAGTCACAGGGTAGCACAATAATCTCATTTTCTGAGACATGCCCAAATTGCCCTCTCGTATGCTGCATAAAACTTGTTGGTTTGATGCAAGAAATAGCACAGTCCTTCTTGGGTCACCCTAGGTGACCGAACATTCTGAACCAGGCATGACGCACTCTACCCCAGTGCTTGGTTTGGATGAAGTACCCTTTTATCAGTCGAGGACAGACTTCTGCATTTGATGGATGCACCAGTTAGAGAGATTACCTTAGCAGGGTACCTGTGTGAAACTGACTGTCAGGATGAATGGAGGAACTAAACACAATATTTGATGAAAGGTACAGAAGGCGCACACTTCAGCCAGAAAGAAAACTAAAGGCTGGAAGCCCAAGGCAACTCAGAAATAAACTGGTTAAAGTCTGACATTGCTATACTAACAGCTGGGAATTTAAAGGAAGTGAAAAGCAATCTCTTTCGTGTTTTGAGCAGCACACCCACTTTTCTACACCAAGTTTTTGAAAGAGATAGGAGCTTTCCCTCTGCATTGCCTTGCTGATATTCATAAGAGGTGATGCTGCAGCTGCTAGTGTACCACCTTCCTCTTGCCTGAGGAATCCAACCACGCACACAGCTCTGCTGATTACAGATCCTCAGCTGACTTCCAGACTCCCTTGCGGAGCTCAGTGTAAATAGAGAGCAGGGCAGTAGGGTACGGCATACCACAGTGCAGAGAATATACGCAGCCCTGGTAGACTTGCTCTCTCTAATTTTGATGTCTTTGAATAGAAAATCACTGTGAATGGAAGTACATTGCACTTCATCCAGGGACATTATTTGCCACAGGCTTTTACAGGCTGTAATATTTTTGCTCTCATGCAGCTGAGTACCGCTAACTGGGCAAGTTGGCTGTGGACAGAGTCAAGATTCTGCCCATTCCAAGGCTACACTGCCCCTCCTCCCTCTTCACCTGCCTGTAGTGAGGGAGCAGGAGGAGGGAGTATTGCATATAGTGCCCCTGTTGTCTCCTCCTCCCCTCTCATGCTCAGACCTAAGGCCCAGGATCTCTAACATGGACATACACAGGGCATGGGTGACATCTTAATTCTTCTTTCCTTGTGCACCCACATTCACGTTGCCTCTTAATTGCCCTGTGCCTTACTTTCCCTATCTGCAAAATGGGGCTAACAAGTTACCTGTCTCCCAGAGATGTCATTTGTGAAGTGCTCTGATATCCTCAGATGAAATGCACTGCAGAACTTTTTTATGTTTTACTGTGGCATGCAAAATGCTGCAAGTTATATCCACAATGCCTTGTGTAACTCTTTAATTGAACCTCGAGAGAAACTTGCCACAGACAGTATGTCTAGGGCTATGAGAATAAAATCTCTCAGGCAGATTACATCTCCAATCACATGCTAATTTACATAGACTCTAGTAATGAAAACCAGGCTTCCTTTTTTTGTTTTGTTTTTTAAAGTCCAGTAAGCAAGTCAATCCTCCTGCTAGGTTTGTAGCTTTTTTTAACCTTCTCAGACAAAATATGACAATAAGAGCTGTTTGCATGGCATTTCTGAGTCTGGAGCACCTGGTTTTTATTTGAAAATGACATGAGAAACTCTGTTTCTGTATTTAGTTTCAAATGAAATCCATGTGGCAGTAACTCAGAACAGTGCTGGGTTGGGGCCAGGGTACTGTGAGCATCTCTGATTAAATCTAGGAAACCATTCCCCTCCCCCCCATGAAACTTCAAAGCATTAACACTAATAAAAAGTTGGCATGAAATGAGGACAAGGGTCCCCTCATCTAGCCTGCCTTGGGGCATCCAGATAAAATTATATACCTTTTGGCTGCTACCAAACGACAGATCAAGCTGGAATCAGTTGCATGAAATGAGAAGTAAAGACTCAAGAGGAATATATGAGAGTGGGATGGTGAGTAGGGGAGGGGAGAGAGGAACTGCTGGGGATGCAAAGGGAGAAACATCTGAAATTTACGAGAAGAAAGTTTTGTTTTGTTGCTGATACGCAATCAATAGCATTAGATTGGGTTGTTCAAGAATGCGCACCATCATTTATATGCTTCAGAGTAGGAATCAGGGGGCCTAAAAATACAGATAGGCATCACTAGGATTTACAAAGCTTTTAAGTAGTTTAAGTGCCTCACTCCCATTGAAACATAATGGCAGTAGGTGGCTAACTCATTAAGGCATGTTAGGCCCTTAAATACCTTTTTAAAGTTGGCCTTTAGTCTTAGGATGTGGGGTGAGGTGGGGAGGGCTAATTGACACTTTTATTATAGTAGAATAAATCCAGAAGTTCAGCTATTCAGAAAGGCTGAACTCAGATTTGTTTCCTGTTTGATGATTTATTGTATTGTTACATTTATAGAACTGTGACTCTCTTCATTTTTGGAAGAATATGCTGGGAGCGGGGGAGGGAGGAGAGAAGGGGTGTAACTGGTTTTAAGTGAGGGTGGAAAAAAAACAAAATTTTAAAATGATCTTGGATATCCCTGAATTGTACCTCTGAGTCCATTGTTTTATAATCTAAAGAGCTCATCACTCAAAGTACTCTAGTTGCTTGGACCAAAAAGATGACACTGCAGTGAGTATTGAGACCACTTGGGTGTGGGAGGGGCATTACACTGGAGAAGGATTAGAGGGAAAGTGAGATCTAGAAATCTGAGCATGGATTCTAGCCATGAATCTACTTCTGACTCTGTAGCTAGGCTACCCTGGATGCTCAGACACAGTACCTATCACCCAAGTTAACTCTGCAGTGAAGACACATGCTGTGTGTGAGACCTTTGCCAAGTCATTTTCTCTCCTTTCTACAATAATGCCACCCCCAAAAGTTCAAAAATCATGATTCTGATTCCAACATATTGTGAGACTGGCCCCCAAATCATGAGATCTCTTAAAACAAATATCGCCTTATGTGTTTTGGACTCTCTATTGAACACCCTCTGTTCACCCTCAGTGTATGCTGGTGACAAAGAAGTGTGCCCATCCCTCCCAAATGTATTAAGTAGGGGGTGATTTATTTTTACCCCTGCTGCAGCAGTTACTAGCTTCTACCCAACAGTTCTAATTAATTGGATGTCCCAGCCCAGCCTTACATCTGCCCAGTTTCCACATCTGTACTCAGTTCTCTCCTCTCCCACCCCGCCACCACCAGTGTCACCTCTGCTTTTCCTGCAGCTCCAGGGGTTCTTCACCCCAACTCTTCCTTCTCCCAGGCCTGCTGTTTCAGGGATGGAGAAGGGAAGAGTGGAAGGCAAGCTGAGCTATTGTTCACAGAAAGGGAGCAGGGTAGCAGAGTTGTTCTCAGTGGCTGCGTCTTTCTGGTCTCATCTCCCCTCCCCCACAAGAAGCCTTCTCTCAGCTCCTGACAAGAGGTGGGAGAGCTCTTGTGCAGCTCTGGTTGACTGCCCTTCCTTAGGAGGCAGGGAAGTGGGGAAGGCAGCCAGTTGGATGGAGTTGTGTCCTCCCTGTTCCTCCATTGGCCAGGCTGACGTTCACGAGCAGACTCAAGCTTTTGAATCCAGCCCTGGCCCAAATCCCATCACTGGCATTGGAGCTAGACTGTTACCTTGTGATCTGCCCTGAGCAAGGAATGGCCTGTAGCTGCACTGCCTCAAAACCAAATTAAATTGTGACTCAGTCACGATTCTTCCCCTGCTCTCTTCTTGCTCTGCCCTTCCTTGTTTCTTGGAACAATTTGCTTCCACTTGTGTGTGCAGCCGGTTACTCTGGCTGGTGATTGGGGGTGGACCCAAGGCTCTTCTTACTGGCCACCTCTTTCTGCTCCCTCTCCGCATGCCTAGTAACAAGCCCAATGAGGGGAGCAATCTGTGCTTTTCCCCAGGGCCGCCCAGAGGGGAGGCTAGTGGGGCAATTTGCCCCGGGCCCCACAGTGGCCCCCACAAGAGTTTTTTGGGGCCCCTGGAGCAGGGTCCTTCACTTGTTCCAGGGGCCTCGGAAAGCTCTCGTGAGGCCTGGGCCCCCGGAGCATCTTCCATGGCACTTCAGCAGCAGGGGGTCCTTCTGCCCCGGGACCCACTGCCAAAGTGCTGGGTCTTCAGCAGCATTTCCCCTGCTGCCGAAGACCCCAGGCCCCCTGAATCCTCTGGGCAGCCCTGCTTTTCCCTCTGCAGCTTGCGTTTTAATCTGAGTGGGGTTGAGTAGGGCTATAAAGAGGGTCTTACTGTCCTTTTCTCCCTTGCATAGCCAGTGCCAGAGCTGTGACAATCCAGTTCTTCACAATTAAACGCAAGCAACTGTGATAGGGAAAACCCCTGTTGTTACAGAACAATCCCAGAGCAGACTACAGAGTGTAGGTTGTAAGCTGTTTGGGGAAGAAAGAATGTCTTGCTGTGTGTTTTAGACAGTGCCTTATAAACTGCAGGTGTTCTGGTACTACAGCTGATGATGATGGTAGTGGCCGATGTCCTTGTGATTTCCTATTGCAGTGTTGTGTCTTGCTTGGAGGGCTCACTGAGAAAGCAGTGCACATACTCTGCCAGGTTCAAAACTCAGCAGTAAGTCTTACTCATTTCAGACATAACTGATCCTGTACAGTGAGTGTTGGAAACTTCAGAGTGCCTCCCAGCTTAGCAACATATCAGTTCTTACAAGATTTGTACATCTTGGGCCTAATGCAAAGCCCACTGAAGTGCGTGGAAGCCTCTCCACTGTAGTCAATGGGCTTTGGGTCAATCCTCTTATGTAAGATATTTTTCATGATTTTGATCTTTCACACTTAGAGTTCTTTATCTTCGTTGCTCAGCAAGCCCTTTAATCCACAAAATAATCCTTCCATAAAGTCAGTGTCATAAACAGATAGTTAAGGGTTAATGTCTCTCTTACCTGTAAAGAGTTAACAAGCTCAGTGAACCTGGCTGATACCTGACCAAAGGACCAATCGAGGGACAAGATACTTTCAAATCTTGGTGGAGGGAAGTCTTTGTTTGTGCTTTTTGGGTTGTTCTTTGTTCTCTCTTGGGATTAAGAGGAGCCAGACACGTGCAACCAGTTTTCTCAATCTTTCTGAAACAGTCTCTCATGTTCAACATAGTAAGTAATAGCTAGAAGGCGGAATCTTTTTGTTTGTTGGCTTTATTTGCAAGTGTGTATTTTGCTGGAAGGATATTTTACCTGCTGTAATTTATACTTAGGCTGAGGGGAGGGAGTCCCTCTGGTCTATATAAAGCTGAGACCCTGTAAACATTTTCCATCTTGATTTTACAGAGAGAATTTTTACTTTTTCTTTCTTTAATTAAAAGCTTTTCTTTTTAAGAACCTGATTGATATTTCCCTGTGTAAGACCCAAGGGGACTGGGTCTGAACTCACCAGGGATTGGTGGGGGAAAGGAGGAGGTGGGGGAAGGTGAATTCCCCTCTGTGTTAAGATTCAAGGAGTTTGAATCACACTATCTCTCAGCGTAACCCAGGGAGGGGAAAATCTGGGAGGGGGACGGAGGGGGAGTGGTCGACTCCTCTTTGTTTTAAGATCCATTTGGGATTTGGGTCTTGGGTTCCCCAGGGAAGGTTTTGGGGGGACAGAAAGAGTACCAAACACTATATATTTTGGCTGGTGGCAGCGTTATCAGATCTAAGCTAGGAATTAAGTTTAGAGGGGTACATGGAGGTCCCCACTTTCTGGACGCTAAAGTTCAAAGCATTGCTCAGCAAGCCCTTTAATCCACAAAATAATCCTTCCATAAAGCCAGCCATCCTCCATAAAAATAATTACTTCAGGCTCAAAAGCTAATTGTTTACTCTCCTTCCTTATACAAGCAAACACTCACCCAGAAAACCCATCAAGCACTCTCCCTTGAGGGGAGCACTCTAGTAAATGAGGAAGAAAAGGCCCCTATACTGAAGGATAAGTCTATCTGAAGATGATACAAATAATTAACATCAATGAGAAGTCTTAGTAGGATCTGAAAAGACACCCAAAATAGGAAAAAAGTGTACTTCAACTCTTTTTAACCTGTATTCACTAACACTGTGGACTGATGCATTTTAAAATCAAATACTCATAGTTTGTTTTGTTTAACATGGGAACCATAAAGTAAAACAAGATTTGATTTTCCTGCATGGTCAGTCTTGACCAATTACATGCATGGTTTGAAACCTGCTTGCAGTCGAATGTAGAAATTTCCACTCTTTTGTAGCTATCAGAGTGTAAGTGTTGTTGACACGTTAGATGTGAATGCCTTCTGTGAATTGATTCTGTTTGTGTAAAGGTTCATTATCTCTTACTGTACATTCGATTGGCATACTGTGAGTTTGAATATCTGTACAGTACCTTTCTCAGCAGAAGGCTCTAAAATTCATACTCAGACTATAACTGCCTCTGTTTCAGAGGCTGCACAGGGAGACACTTTGTTGTTGTTTTTAGCCAGAGAAATCCTTGGGAGAACCATAAAACTTTCTGTGTGTGTATATATAGGTGACTATGTCCAAGTGCTGGGTCTCGCTGTCAGAGACCCTTTAAGGAAAAACAACACTTTTTGAAAGGAAAAAGGAGAGTGACACTTCCACAAAGCTATAGTTTCAGAGACATTCCCAAGCTCACACATTGCAAAGTAAACTGTTTTTGTGGAAATAACTCAGTTATTTTCCTTTCATGCAAAGACATTCCAGATCTCTGCAATAAGGGGCATTTTGCTTTCGTTAACTCCCACCTCTGATACCATGAAATGCTTTTTATAGCCCTCTTATGAACCGAAAATGTTTGCTCCTTATATTTTAGTTCCTTTATTCCTCTTCCTTCAATACCAGCTCACCCAGATCTGCATCCCAGCCTGAGGCCCCAGTTCATGCATCTGCCTGGAGCCCCATAGACTTCACTAGGACCCTGTGCAGATGCATGAGACCACCCACCTAGAGCTTGTTGCATGATTGGGCTAAGACTGCAAGAGGCAGCTTTGGGAACTCACCAACAGAACTGAGCAAATAATGGATTTTTTCATTCCCTGGCAAATCTGAAAAATCAACAATTTTTGTTTCAAACTGGGGGAGAGGGTTCAAAAATTCAGTCCATCAAAAAATTGAACATGTTTTAGTTTCAACTGCATTTTTTTTCTTTTTTCTTTCATGTATTTTTACAAAAGCAAAGGACTAGTTTCACAAAATGCCAGTGGGAAGAGAAGGAGCTCCCTTATAAACTTTAGACCCAGTTTGTTCTCTCTTCTCCATGCCTTACCACCCCCAGTCTGACATGGAGAAGGGATGTGAACATGGGAACTATTCCAAAAGAATGCCCTAGCCACTAGGAATTTTGGGATGGGTCTGTCTTGGTCTCTTGTGTTGAAGCTGTTCCACTATGTATGAATAATTAGTCCCTGAAACAGGGACTTGAACCTTGGTCTCCCACATAGGTACCCTAATCAGGCTACAGGGACATTCCCATTTTCCTTGCTTGGCCCATGACTGTCCATTGTCCTCATGAATGACTGAATTGCCCACTGTGAATGAATGGGGTGACATGGTCCAAGTGACGGGCTAGGAAAATGAGCTTCACAGCAGCATTCTGAATGGATGTGAGCAGGGCAAGATTGCATTTGTCAAGGCCAAAGAGAAGGATGTTGCAGTAATTGAGAGCTTGGAGGAGAGCTTTAGCTGCGTGGATGGATAGGAAAGGACGTATCTTAGGTAAGTTGTGCAGAAGGAATCGGCTAGATTTAGATGCAGCTTGGATGCAAGGACCTAGAGAGGGTTCAATTAAAGATGATATCTGGGTTATGGGCCTGAGTGACAGGCAGGATGGTGGTGTTGTCCACAGTGATTGAGAAAGGGGGTCATGGGAAGGGCTTGGTGTGGACGGAGGGTTTGGAGATTAAGAACTCCTGTTTTTTATCCATGTTTAGCTTGCACTGACATCAAGATGTTGTCAAGCAGATGTTAGAGAGACAATCTGATGTTTTAGTCCGGACAGGAGGGAGAGCTCAGTGGTTTGAACATTGGCCTGCTAAACCCAGAGTTGTGAGTTCAGCCCTTGAGGGGGCCACTTAGGGATCTGGGGCAAAATCAATACTTGGTCCTGCTAGTGAAGGCAGGGGGCTGGACTTGATGACCTTTCAAGGTCCCTTCCACTTCTATGAGATAGAACAGAAGGAGATTGGTCTCAAGCATAGAGGCCAAGCTGAGAATCATTAGCACAGAAACATTAGTTGAATTTGTGTCTGTGGATGGGATTGGCCAGAGATGAGGAGCAGAGAAGGGGATGAAGGACAGAGTCCTGTGAAACCCCCATAGAATTCTGGAGGCTGACTGAGGAGGATTCTTCACAGGATGTGATGAAAGATGTATGCGAAAACAGAATTGTGGAATAACCAAACAACCTTTATGCTCCTCCAATCCTGGGCCAGGTCTTTGGCAGTAGTGAGGAGCCTGAAAGTTGCTTTAACTTCCTATAGTTGCCAACAGCCAAAAGGAGAGCAAGAGCTTTCCAGCCACACACTCTTTGTCCCAGGCACATCCCATATGCTGGCAACAAGGAAGGATATTGCTAAAGGAGCCTCTATACAAGCCATCAAAGTATCACTCCAATAGGGCTATGGTGGCTGGCTGTAGGGCTGATTTGCATCAGTGGAGAGGCACAGAGTATCGCCCACATATCCAAGGATAAGGGCCAAATGCTCCATCTCCACCCCACTTAAAATGTAGGGGTCTAGGTTGATATGCTTAGAAGTTCCTGCTCTTTTATCCTGATCTTCTGTTATGGGACCAGTATTTACATCCATTGACTCCACATTAATCTGTGACCCAGGGGTAGGTGAAAGTTACAACACACAGGAATGTTGGTGACCTGAAACCTCTGCAGAAACAATCTGCACTTACCAACTGTAGTGCCCCAGCATCTGAACAAGAAAGAAGCCTGCAGCACTGTACTATCCTGACACATTTGTCCCTTCCCCTCTCCCCCCAAGTTATATACCAGAGGCAAAACAAAGAAGGTACGCAGATATTATTGTATCTAAATGCAACTTCTTGGAAAGCTGAGTGGTCTGCGCAAATCTGGCTCTGTTCCAGCAGGAGCCTCACAATGCTGCCAGTGTGTTCTCTTCCAGGAAAACTGGAAACTGGCTTTGAATGCGTTGCTGTTCCCTCCGTCTCTGTGACATCAAGCTGACATTTATAGTATTCCACTACAATGAACTTGTCACTCAGTTGTGTGTTTTTGATGGGATGTGGGAGAAAGTAAAAGGGGGGGGGGAATAGCAGCAGCTAGTCCAGTTTACCCTTTTCATCTTGAGGGTGGGAAATGGCAGTCTGGATGCAGTGAACTGCAGCCTCATTCTTTTCATAAAGTGCATTGTTAACTCTGGGGACTATCGTAAAATTATTTTATAAAGGGCTAGATTGTACATATAGGCATAGCTCTGAGCAAGAGCAGGAGAGGCCCCACAGAGTCACAGCTCCTTCCTTGCTCTGGGGAATAATTTGCTGATGGTCTATACCAACCACACCTTACAATGCTTCCTGCATTGGTTCAGCTGTGCTGGTCAACAAGTTGAGAGTGGAGCCAAGGAACCAATCCCTTCCCTCTCCAGGAACATGCACAGTGCCTGCTTACTCAGGTCCAGGTAGTTGAGACAGGAGTGTAAAGTGGGTGACTGTTACTCCCCATCCCTACTCTGTGGAGGGAAGTCACAGTCTAATCTTAACTACAGTCAGGGCCCAACCTTACTCATGGTGAATAGTAGCTTATTCCACGGGTAGGCCGAATGAAAGAAATCCAGATTTCATGGGTTTCAGTAAGTCTACTCATAGTATAAGATACTACTCATTATGAGTAAGGTTGACAGATTCACGAGTAAATTACTATTTACCTTTTCCTATGTTTTTTTTTTCCCCACCAGAACAGAGTCATGACTCCTACATTTTATTCCTGTCTCATTGAGTAACCCTGGGCATGTTACTTAATCTCTCACAGCCTCAGTTTTTCCACCTGTAAAATGTAGAGCTGATCTTTGAAAACTTTGAAATGTTCTAAAACTTGACAGAAAATGCAGAGGCATCTGCAACAATTTTCTGAAAATGTCCACTTCCAACTAATTTAAACAATTACAAATACTGATCTTCATGCTGTGAGGCTGAGTTGCATTACATATTAATGTGCTTTGAGATTTTTGAATGAAAAATACTGCAGAAGTATAAACTATTATTTTATTGACCATAACGTTGCACCATCAATGAACATTATTCTCTTTATTTTATTATACTTATAAGCTGCCCATCATTGCTGTATCCAGAAATGGAAAAAGGGCCTGACAAACTCTGGGCATGGCAATGAGTCCTCTATGGGCCGTGGGGACAGGACAGCAACCTTGATATTCCCTCCAAGAGGAGAGACTGTGGTGCCTCATGGAAGATGTAGTCTGACCGAGGAGCATGGGAGCTTGAGGCCACTGAACTACAAGTCAGTCCTATGAGGCAAAACAGTAGCATCTGCAATTTGAAATATTTTGGGTTTTGAATTTGTGTCAAAAATCACAAGCTTCCATAGAAGGTTTAGACAACAATGTTTTTTTATTTGTTTGTTTTTTAGTTTTAATCAATTTTCCACACAACCCTCCCCGATTTTTTGACCCATTCTGCAGGCGAGTAATCCCCTGGACTTTGGCGGGACTATTCACATACTTTAAGTTAAGCACGTGCTAAGTGACTTGCTGGTTCAGAAGCTAAGAGCTTGGTCCAAAAGCCATCAGAATCAGTGGGAGTCTTTCCTCTGACTTCACTGAGTCTGGACTGGCCTCTTACCACTAATCATGTCATATAAGGATTACGCCATGGGTATCCAATAACAGACTACACTAGCTGGATCAAGTTTAGAATGAAAATTAGCAATGAACCTCGCTGAAGCATAGTATTGGAGCTTACCAACCATAAATCCACATAGGTCCTTATATAATAAACAACTCATACCTATTTAATATGTGTCAAATTCAGCTAGGCAAATAGTGATAGTCATTCAACAGGACACTGGACACCCAGCAGTGGCATAACTGGTGCAATGTCTGTGTCAGTAATTCACAATAGGCATCTGTGCCTCAGCTTAGCACTTTGCCCATTTTGGTTTTCCATAATTTCAATTTCACGAGAACAGTAAGATTTGCCAGGCTGAACTCAAATAGTTGAAATCCCCACTCATTGGCCTTGTGCCTCAAATCGCCACCCAAGTAAAACATGTAGTAATCTCCCTGGAATGCAATGCTGATTGTGTCTTTTCCCTTAAGATGCTCATGCTAGAGTAAACTTCAAAGGGTGGTTCCACCCAGCAGTCAGAAAGTTCAAAACATTAAGAATGGCTTCTAAACAATATAGGCCAAAGTCATCCCTGGGCTAATGCCATTGAAGATAAACTCTTCAGCCTGCAATATCTTGCTCCTTTAACTGAACTCCAGGGATTAATTTGACACAAGAGTGCTGAAACATATTTGAATTTTTTTTAATAAGGGTTGGCATTTCTTGAGCTTTACAAAAGCTGTGTTGATTCTTCCCCAACATAGTTTGTTCTATGGGCCTGATAATTCTGTTCTTTACTATAGTTTTTTGACTAATTTGCCTGGTACTGAAGTTCGGATTACTGGTCTGTAAGAGCCAGGATCACCTCTGGAGCCTTTTAAAAAAATCGGTGTTAGTTCATAGGCGCTGACTCCATGGGTGCTCCGGGGCTGGAGCACTCACTGGCAGCCAAGCTCCCCCTGCCCTCGCCCCACCTTCTCCCTCCCCAGCGCGCCGCATCCCTGTTCCTTTTCCTACCTCCGAGCGCTTCCCACTCAGTTGCCACCAAACAGCTGTTTGGCAGCATGCTGTGAGGGAGAGGGAGGAGCGAGAACGTGGCATGCTCAGGGGAGGAGGCGGGGCTGGGGTGGGGATTTGGGGAAGGAGTTGGAATAGGGGCAGGGAAGGGGCGGAGTGGGGGCGGGGCCGAGGCAGAGGGGGGTTGAGCACCCACCAGGGAGAGCAGAAGTCGGCGCCTATGTTTACATTAGTTATCTGCTAATCATCTGCTACAGAGACTGATTTAAGCAATACATTACATACCACAGTCAGTAGTTCTGCAATTTCATATTTGAGTTCCTTCAGAACTCTTGGGTGAATACCATCTGGTCCTGGTGAGTTATTAACGTTTAATTTATCAATTTGTTTCAAAACCTCTTCTACTCACACCTCAATGTGTGACAGTTTCTCAGGTGTAGGAATCTCCCTCACATCCTCTGTAGTGAAGATCAATACAAAGAATTAATTTAGGTTCTCCGCAATGGCCTTGGTCTTCCTTGGGCAGTCCTCTAGCACCTCAGTTGTCCAATGCCCCATTGATTGTTTGGCAGGTGTCTGGTTCCTGATGCACTTAGAAAAGCTAACTACAAACTTTTTTTTTTTTTTTTTTTTGGTCTTCAAATTCATAGTTGGCCTGCCTAATGATACTTTTACACTTGACTTGCCATATTTTTTATGTTCCTTTCTATTTTTCTCAGTAGGATTTGACTTCCAAGTCTTAAAGAATGATTTTTTTATCTCTTACCACTTCTTTAACTCTATTTAGCCATGGTGAAGTTTTTGGTTGGTTGGTTGGTTTGTTATATATTTAGCCTGAGCCTCTCTTAATGATGTTTTTAAGTAGTTTCCATAGAGTTTGCAGGTATTTCACTCATGTGACTGTTCCTTTTAATTTCTGTTTAAGTATCCTCTGCAGTTCTGTGGAGTCCTTTTTTTTCTTTTAAGGTAAAGACTATTATGGTGGGTTTCTTTTGGTGTTTTCTCCCCTACACAGATATTAAATGTAATTACATTATAGTCACTATTACTGAGCTATTTTCACCTCTTGGACCAGATCCTAATCCAGATCTTGGACTAAATGAAGAATTCCCTCTCTCCTTGTCCCTCTCCTTATCTCTGCATCCTGTCCTGAGGTGACATGTTCCCAGTCAACATGGAGATTATTGAAATCTGCCATTATTATTGAGTGTTCTGTTTTTGTAGTCTCGTTGGTGTCCCTGAACATTCACCATTCTGGTCAGGTCGTCAATAGTATATTTATAATGTTATACTCTTATTAGTCAAGTATGAAATTTCTATCCATGGAGATTCTATGGTACTGTTTGATTCGTTTAAAATTTTTACTATAATTGACTATGCTTTCTGTCACTTATTGTGCCACTCCCTCTCCGGGGTGACCGACTCTGTCATTCCTATATATTTTGTACCCTGGTATTACTGTGTCCCATTGATCATCATTCCACCAAGTTTCTGTGATGCCTATGATATCAATATCCTAATTTAATGTGAGGCACTCAAGTTCACCCATCTTACTGTTTAGTCATCTTGAATTTGTATAAAATCACTTATAAAATGTATCCATATTTAGTTGTCTTTCTTGATGCAATGTAACTGAATGGGACTCTTTCATTTGAGGGGTTGTTTTTTTTTTCATTTGACTCTTTGACAACTTGGCTGTTAAAGACATCAATACACTTCAGGGTCCTTTAGATTAAGGAAGCTTAGAGAAGTTGGTGTCAATGAATCTTTGGAAATTTATTTAAAGACCTGGTTATTTGACCAAAAGGGAAACTTCTAGGCTAAAATTCTTCCTGTATTACCTGAAAGCTTCCCTGCAAGGGCCTAAATCAGTACCTGGGGCCTGCCTCTCCTCTCATTTGCAATAGTTTAAATCAGAAATAACTCCCTTGAAGTCCTAGGATTCTAAGTACTTTTACAGAGAGGAAAAAATAAGGGAATTCCTTGAGAGTTTATTATAGATAAGTCAGCTCTCCATTTTCACAAAGCTTTATGACAGTAATCCCTTGTGTCTAAAATCTTTAGAAAAGCCTTGCTCTCTCTAAAACACACCAGCTTCTGTAGACTTTGATCAGGTTAGTCCTACTATAACATTCTTTCTGAGGAATTTAAGATTTTTTGCATTTTTTTTTGGAGCCTTCCTTCAGTGTAGGAAAATCAAGTATGTGCATTTACTTACCTACATATATACTGTTCTTTATATCCTACTGCACTTGGTAAATAAGAGATTTTTTTTTCAAATAGCCCTTGTTAAATAGATACTGAAATAAACAAACAAAAATTAAATAATATAATACCCATTCCAAGGAATTGAAAGTAATCTAGGTGTAGAATCTGAGAACATAAGAGTGGCCATACTGGGTCAGACTAAAGGTCCATCTAGTCCAGTATGCTGTCTTCTTTTTGAACCCAGTTATAGTCTTGGTCTTCACAACCTCCTCTGGCAAAGAGTTCCACAGGTTAACTGTGTTGTGTGAAGAAATACTTCCTTTTATTTGTCTTAAACCTGCTCACAATTAAAAATGAAGTAGATCTATTAGGTCATCTAATCTATCCACTTTCCAATGTAGGATTGTACTCTGTAGTACATTTTCTACAGATTGTTCCTGCCTAATTTTAGATCTGCCAAGGAATGGGACTTCTGTTACTTCTCTTGAGAGATTAATCCACTAGCCAGTAGACTCTTTTTCTTCCCCACCTCACCCATTCCTTGACTATTTAACCAGTTCACTGTGACTTTTCAAAGATAGTTGTCAGTGTTTGTTTTTTTTCCAAACTCATTAGCTGATGTATTCAATATCATATTATGTCCATCATAATGGCTCGTTACAAGTCCAGGACCACAAGAAAAGACTACCATATCTCCAAAATAAGAATACTCTCTTCTGATGGCCAAAGTCTGTCAAATAAATAAGAAACCTGGAGTGGAGAAGAGCAGAAGCCTAGATATTTTGCAGATCTAGAAATAATTATATTCAACATGCAGTTTTTAAAAGCAAGCAAGATGGCTGTGGTTCCCCAAGGTTTATCTAGCTCTGTCAGTTTCCACCCTTGACTTCTAGAAAGAGCTCAAGAAGAACAATGGCTATAAGGGAGAGTGCAGAGACAGGATTTGGACCAAGATTTTCAAAGCTCAGTAAGAGCATCTGGGTTCCCAAGACTTTGAAAATCAGACCACTTCTTAAGGTGTCTATTCCTTTAAGCCTCTTAAATCCACATTTAGAGTGGTTCCATTTTAATCTTGCTCATAATGTTTAATCTGCTAGTGAGCTGGCAAAAAAAGAAAAGCATTTGACATCCCCCTTTCTCCAAAGAGGGCTGAGTGGTAAGTGAGGAAAGACATATGAAATGCATACACCCCCTATGGGCATGGCTGGAGAAGGTTTTTCTGTGTGCCATTGGCTGGTGGTATATTTTAGAGCAACCCCAGGCTCAGGGAAACACAAAGGTGACATTAAGCTACTTTTTTCACTCTTCTTCTAGGTTGCCCCTGTCAATTTTTGGCTGCAGTTGGGGATCAGGTGCATAGTCCAAGCGTTCCCCACACAGCAGATGAAAAGGTTTTTCTTCTATTTTCCAGTTTTTTCAGCCATTCCAATATGTTGCCCTAGCTGAACTTCAAGGAGAATGAGGAAAGAGGCAGGAAGCCCGGTCACTTCCGGTGGGTCTATTCAGCCAAGCTGAATGAGTGAAATCCTTTGCCTCAGCACCTTCTGATCCAGACTCCTCACTGGCGGATGATTTGACATACAAAACAAATCTGCCAATGCCAACAGGTAGCTGTGAATAAACATGACTCAGACTTCACCCAGAGCCTGAATTCTGAATACGCAGCTGTGCAGCTGCAGGTCTGCAATTACATTACAGACCCTGAAAGCCATGAAATACCTTTAAGTCTAAGAAATGAAAGAACCTTCTGATGTCTCTGCAAGGAAGCTGTAGACTTTGGGTAAATGCCAGGTGGTGAGTGCCCGGGATTAGTTTCTCCAACTTAAGGCCAGTGTGAGTTTTTTGAATCTTATTTCACATTTTGGATTCCCACAAACCTTTTCTTGCAGTTCAGTCTCTATTCTCTTCTTACAAGTTCACTGAAATAGTCATCTACATGACTCAATTGCATTCATCTCCAGCCCATCATTTAAATGTGTACCTAGGTGTTGCCATCTTGGGAACAATAAGCCGATGAGCTGTGGAAGTGGCAGGAGAAAAGGGAAGGGTTGTGTTTGGATGGGCCGTTTTGGCAGGATCATAATCTGAAAAGAGTTGCATGTGTTTACTCAGTGGAGAGAAGGGAGAGCAGGATAACAGCAGCAAAGAGGAACCACAAAGCTAAGGAGCGTTTTAAACCAGGTGGCTTGTGAGGAGAATAAATAAATCATGAGTTGGTTGTCAACGGCTGTTGGCATCTTCAGACTCTCAGCCGCTCTCTTCTCTGCTCTAGGGTTGGAGTCCTGGAAAGAAGAGAATGAAATTCACAAAGGTTCAAGTTCTATTTAGCAAGTTTGCCAGACTGCTGGTTAGCTTGGATTCAGATTGCTGTTCAGATTGGCTACTAACCCTAATTATGACATCCCATATTTCCTTGACTTTTTGCCTTTACCAGTTATTTGGGCTTCATAATTGCCCAATAAAATAATTATTCATCTTACTAGCTGTGAAATTCCATTAAGACTATAATTGAGGTCTTGTAGTTAGTACCGAGTCCAAAGGAGACAGAGAGAGAGAGAGAAAAGGAGTTTCTTTGAAATAAGGGAAGCTCATTAAATCTCTGCTTGCACTAGCTGAAAGGTTAGTTATTGCATATCACAGGGGCTCCCAGCAAGGTCCAGCATAAAGTCGCTGCAGTCCATCAGGTTTGTCTCCTGTGCAAATATAGCCGGGTGATGGTGTGCTTCATGTGACCTTCAGATACCCTTCCTGTATGGCAGTGCTGTGGTGAGAGCCAGCACAAATGAGCTATTGTCCTCTCTCACTGGGTGAACTCTCCCCATTAGAATATGGAGCCATGCTTCAGTGAGTGCCAGAATTCTTTTCCCCCTCCATTTAAAAATAAAAAGCCTGGTCTTCAGTATTTTAATACCTTCAAGCCTTTTTGCCTGGAGGGGGAAGGAACACAGGGCAGTTATAACAAGCAGGTTCAAGTCAATCAGTTAGCCCCTTGGAGAGTCTTTAATTAGATATATGCCATGAGCTAGCACTGAAATTATTTACTGATATGAAAGGTATTTCTCTAGCTTTATATGAAAACATGAAAGAAATCAGGGATTTGCTGCCGTGGTCCCAGACAGGCTGGGAAAGGAGGAGAAGCAGCAGGGATGATCTTTGCTTTCTTTGCACTTCTGCATGCTAAGGAAGCTGAGATGGCTTCTGAGAGGCAGAATCCAGAGGCTTTTGAGTGACCCGGACCTTTGACCATAGTAGAACATTGGGGTAGACTCACCCCCAAGGCAGGCAGGAGCATGGAGCTGATTGGGAACTTTCCAACACAATTTTTGATGGAAAATCTTGTTTCTTCAAAACAACCAGAACTGTTCATGGGAAAAGGGTTGGTTTTGATCAAAATGACTCAAATTGTTTGAGGGTAAAACGTTTAGAAATTATTAAAATGTTTCATTTTGACATTTTTCTAAATAAAATTTTCTGGTTCAAAATGTTTGTTTTGAAATTTAAGTTAATTATAGTAAAAAAAAATTGATTAAAGTTAACACAAGACAGTTTTTGAAATTAGCAAAACAAAACATTTCAATGGACCCAAAGTGGACCTTTTTTTAACCCCTTCTGCAGTTTAGTTCACCAAAATTTGAGATTTGAACTTTTCATCTCAGTTTGGAGGACGAAAATGTTTTGCTATCTCAAAAGTTTTCACAGGATGGGGAACACATTTCCTACCCAGCTCTACTGTAGTGACATTGAGTGAAATAGTGGTTTTATTGCTATCAATGGCAAAACTCTCGTTGACTTCAGTGGGGTTCAGGATTTTATCCGTTAAGGGGCAGAGTGGAGGGATGGACACAGCTCAGTTTCTGAACTTAAAGGTATTTCAGGAAGACCGATCACATGATGGTAACGAAAGAAACCAAAGTTCATAGAAATGTAAATGTACATTTTGAGTTGAGGAAAATTGGTGCCAGAACTAAGAGCCTGACAAATGCATATAAAAGAATTAGCATGTAAATAGCACATCTCTGATACCATCAGCTTTAGGTGGAGACAAAGTAGTGGACCTTACCTAAAGCACATCTGTGATACAATCGGTATTTTATAAATCATAGTCTGTTCTTTCAACCCCCTTTATAGGCTTTTTTCCTGGCCTCAGTGCTGGACAGTGATCACAATTTAATGCCATCCCAGGAAAACTAAACAGCTTTTTACTGGGAAGATCTCCCCCTTGAAAAATGTAAAATGTGAATGCTGAATTGAGGTATAAATAGCGAAGTCCTGAGAGCTAGGAATATGGTGCATCTCTCTGAATGAATATAGCTGTTTTGTTTAGCACATGAGAACAAGTGAGCAGTGTTTGGCTAGCTGTAGAAATAATGGGCATATTTATTCCAACTGTGGCAGTCTGTGTTACTTCAGCTTTTTGCAAGGAAAAACGCCTTCTGTCTTGAAAAAGGCAACAGTGCAAATAAAAAGGCAGGGGTTGGTAAGGTATTTTACTGTTCAGGAAATGGCACCCCACATGTGTGCACTTAGCAGCCAGAATTTCAGTCTGGAAACTGAATGTTCAGGACCCCATTCTGTACTCATTCTCATCAGTGTAAATCCAGAGTAACTGCTTCTTATCAATGGAGTTACTGTGGATTTACATTGAGGTAAATGGCTTGGAGCCAGCAAGGTACTTAAGCACATGCTTAATTTCCAGCTTGCAAGTAATCCTGCTGACGTCGGTGAGGGGATGCCTTGCGACGGAATGTCTCTGTATTTGTCCATGTTTTCTATCACCAATGCTTGCATTTTCTTCCTTCCTACTTGTGCCAAGGGTCATCAGAGAACTATGAAGATCTGTAGCAGTGATGGGAAGAAAGCTGGTGTTTCAGTTCCAGATTGTCCTTGCCTGCAGTTAATGAATAATCACTAGGCTTTCTGTTCTGTGGGCTTTGAGAGTGGGAGTTACTTCCAAAAATGCTTTGGATTTTGAGTGGGTGCACAAAGTCTTGGGCAGGCCATTATAGCTGCTTCTCTGGAGATTGGAAGTGTTCTCATAGCTTGCAGGAGGAATGATCAGTGTAGGATAGGTAAAGGGGTTAGGTCTCTTGTTTCCTATATCCATGTCCAGGCTGAAAATCACATGAGCAGAACGTATATGCAGAGATTACCTGTGAATAACCATGGGTGGAAAGCGAGGATAGGAGATTCAGGGCCTTTGTATCAACAGTTTTGTTGCAAACAGGGGTATCGAAATTTCCCAGGTCAATAAGTTTTGAGGACTCCATTGCTATGTTAGACAGTTTGGGCAGCTATAATGTAGCAGAATGCACATGTTGTATTTGTTCCATGATTTACAGCGTAGCGGGATGCCCTTGAAGGATTTTGTCTCAAGGTGGAATCTCTTGCCTTAAATCATTGCTAAAAGAGGATAGCTATTTCCCTTCCATCCTTATCATGCCTGGTTCGGGATGTGTGGTGTAATGAGAGTGCGTTAACATACTGGAAGTCTGTCACGCTTCGACTGTAAATCCTTTTCTGAGTTCTCTTTTAATGTATCTTGGTGTTTAAAGTCAGGAATTTGCTCTTTGACTGCAGTGTCAGAAGCACAGGACTATGAAGAGAAGGTGAAATGTGAAAGAAAAAATCTTATTAAAATTAGAAATATCAGGGATTGGGGAGCAAGAACTGGATAGAAAATAGGTCTGAAGGTATTATAATTCCAGTCTATGCTCTGATCGAGTGCAGTATGTACTCAGTTCTGACCTCCCCACATTAATGATGATAATAAAAGATATAGCAGAAATCAAAGGGGTTCAGTATTGGGTGATGACAATGATACGAGCTCTGGAAAGTTTGCCCTATGAAGAGAGATGTAAATGATGGGACTGCTTAGGTTAGAGAGGAGGCAAATAAAAGGTGATGTGATAAAAGCATACAAAATAATAATGAGATGGAGAAGATACACTTGGTGCTCCTATTCATCTTTACTCACAATGCTTGAACAAGGGGACAGCCAATGAAGATAAAAGGTAACATAATAAAAACCAAGAAAAGGAAATGTGTTTTTTAAAAAGATCATAATTAGTCTGGGGAACTCAGTGCTACATTGTATTCCTGAGCCCAAGAGCTTAACCGAATTCAGACGTTTATATGAATGAGCACACCTACAGTTACATTAGATGGGATAAAACTTCTCTAAACGATACTGACCTTCATGCTTCAAGGCACAAACTAACAACGGTTAGGAGGAAACTTCCCCGATGGGCACATTAGTCCATAATTGTTGTGAATTCTACATCTTCCTCTGAAACATCAGGTAATGGCCAATGTCTGAGGCAGGATACCAGATTAGATGGACAATTGATCTGATCCTATATGGCGATTTAAATGTTTCTGTCCAAAAAGGAGCCATTTCTTCCTACATCTCAGGGTGGGTCTGCCCTTTGTGGTTTGTCCAAAGTTAGTAACACACCAACTCCCAGCAGGCCTCTAATATGGATCTACGTGATCCATTAAGTGATTGCAGCTGAGATTGGCCATTTTTTCTGAGTTCCTTAAAGGCCCAGGAAACGAGCATGAACTCCTCCTGCCATGTATCTTTTCTTATTCTATCCCTACCAGCCACTGTATAGGGCCTCACAGTATGAGAGGCTTTATCTTCCACCCTGTAGCATGCGGCTCATGCAAAGATCATTAATGAAGACAGTGCATAGCAGGTCTGATTCATTGTGGGTGTGGCGTGGTGTGTGTTTGAACACTTCCTTATTCACTTCAGGATTAATGTGAACCCCACTGAAGTCAATGGATACAGCCCTTTGTGCTCTTTCCACCCTTCCTGTTTAAGGTTCTTACATGCTTAGTGATTGCTTTAAAAAGAAAATCTCTTGCCAGCATTATAATGGGACTCAATCCATCCCATCTCAGTGTATTGGGATGTGGAAAAAATCACTGAACAGCATCATTTCCAGTGCTTTGGTGCTCTGCGTTCCCCATCTGCCTCCTTATCCTCCCCTGCCACCCCCCACTGACTCATATCTGTCTGCCCTCTGGCTCGGCTCACCTCACCCACCAGATTCCCTCTTTGCCTCCTTTTCAGGACAAGTCACTGTGGTGATCTCATTTTGGAACACGACATCTTACTGCATACACTCTGTTCCGGTGCTCAGAGTTTACATTTTTCCAAGGCCTGGTGGGCTGCTTTTCTATTTTGCTTTTTATTGTAAGCAGTAAAAACAAATGTAATAACAAGGGTCTGGTGGGCCAAAGTCAGTAATGCCCCATACGTAACTGCATAGACTTTACAGAGCAGCCTTCCCACCATGGGAGATCATATAAGACTTAAGCATAGGAGATGGGTACACCCTTTCAGCCCTTGTCTTACAGGGGTGTAATAAGCAGATAAAGCATATTGTAAATGTTTTTTCCTTCCATTTGTTTTAATGTATCTTTCTCCTGGTGTATACGCTAGTGGTGGGCAACCTGCAGCCCGTGGGCCATACATGGCCTGTCAGGGTAATCTTCTGGCGGGCTGCTAGACATTTTGTTTACACTGACCATCTGCAAGCACGGCCTCCCAGCAGCTCCCAGTGGCTGTGTTTCGTTGTTCTCGGCCAATGGGAGCTGCGGGAAGCAGCGCAGGCCTCAGGGAAGTGCTGGGCACTGCTCCCCACAGCTCCCATTGGCTGGGAATGGTGAACCACAGCCACTGGGAGCTGCAGGCAGCCATACCTGCAAACAGTCAACATAAATCAAATTTCTTGCGGCCCGCCAGTGGATTACCTTGATAGGCCGCGTGCAGGTTGCCCACCACTGATATAAGCCAATAAATTTCTCCATCATTTATTCATTCATAAATTCTAAGGCCAGAAAGTCCCATTATAACCACCTCGCCTGACCTTCTGTATTTCACAAGCCCATCCTCTCCCATCTGCTCCTCCCCCTCCTACTTTTTGTGTGCAAGTGAAGCCATAATGCTGAATTTATTTTATTGGGACTTTTCTACCATAGCTAGTGCTAATGTCAACACACAGGACATTACGACTTGCCTACCTAATTAAACAGAAGGAGATGCTAGACTGGGAAGGGAGAAAGCTCTTACTGAAGAGAGATATAACAGGGCATCCATTTGAGTTCATTCCTGAGTGTCCCATAAGCGTGGCATGGGTTTTATGCTGGCTGTCTACACAGGGGTGAATTTTACCCTCTCTTCTCTTTTTTCTAGGTAGGGACAAAAATTCACATAGCCAACATTCAATGAGATTCTATGCTTATGTTACGCAGGAGGCCAGGGTAAGCAATTGTCATGGTCCCTTTTTAGCTTAACATCCATGAAATATGGAAGCAGAGCCCTGGGTCTTTACAGGAAGAAAAGCTATATGTTTGTTTCTAGATGTGATCCAGATAATAAAATTCCAAAGGGAAAAGTGTGCTGTTACTGAACACAAAGCTTCCTGGTTTGAGAATTGTTGCAGCTGTGTTGTCCTGGTTACATGGCGCACAGTGGTCATTGAACAGAAATATGTGTTAATGTGATTATGATAAAGACAGACATTTTCTGGTGACTCATAGAAGACAGTGAATTAACTTTTATATGGGAGCCAGAGACAGCATTAGATGACTATGAAAGATCAGCTCGTTAGTCATTTTTTCCTGCTTTCTAATTTGAACTTTTGAATTTGTCTTTTTAGCTTGTTGTTCTTCCTTTGGGCACCACTACTGCTGTCAGTTCTGTAGAAGTGTTTCCAGACACACCGTCCTTGTAGTTGTGCTATAGGATCTTTGGGCTAAATCATTGGCCATTGTGTGGTGGAGTGATGGAGCCAGCTGGAGATGTGCAGGATTTAAGTGGTCCTGTGGGAAGACCCCCTCCCCATCCCCACCCAAGAGGGGAAACCATATATACAGGTCTGATTTTTCAAAAGTGCTGAACACCTGGAGCTCTCATTGCCTTCGGTACATTTGGGAGTGCTCAACATCTCTGGAAATCAGACCAATAGGTCCTGTGTAGCTGTCTGGATTCCCAGGGGCTGTATCTGTGATAGGAGCCCCAATATGCTAGACACTGTACATACCCATAGACAGAGGCACTCCTGGCCCTGAAGCTCTTACAGTCTAAATATGAGACAAACAAAGGAAGTGTTGTTATCCCTGTTTTAGAGCCTGGGAGCTGGGCCACAAGGGTATTGAAGCCTGGATCCAGCAATTGACTCCACATGCATGTGCACGGTTTACCCACGTGGAATCAATTGTGAGATAATTTGCCCCAGGTCACACAGGAAGTCTGTGGCACAGCCACAAATTGAACCCAGATCTTCTGAGTCACAGTCCAGTGCCTTAATCACAAGATCATCATACCTCTCCACCTGAGTCTGAGTATGTGATTCGAGCACAGGGGTTTTAATAGCAAATCTGACAGGGATGAAACCGGCAAGGTGCTATAGAACTTTAGAACTTTAAACATCAACAGGAAGGATATTCACTTGTAAGCCAATTTAAAGATTTTCCTGCTATAGATTTCTACAGGTTTAATTTAAAAGTGCTATAGAAAAGTTATGTCATTCCATCGGCCTTCCAGATAAGGGATTGCGGTTGTCTTGGTTTTAATTGCTTCTGTGGTAAAATCTGATGTTCCATGAGGACTTTTTCATTCTAGTGTTGCTCTCCCGTATAGTATTTCATAGGAAATTAAACTCCAGCTCTGGAATTCTTAAGATTTGTTTTAAACCATATACAAAGGATGTAATTGCCTATAATATCTATAGAACCCTGTTAGGTTCTAAAGAAATGTTAGTTAGTTCTCTTGGACTTTTCCATGTTTCTCACTATTCTGAGTACAAAAAGTGCCAAACAATGCTACTTGTATGTCAATAATTAGAGCTGGTTGGAAATCAGGGTATTTTTTTCCACAGAAAAGTTTGGTTTTTATTGGAAGAAACAACTTTTTCACCAAGTTCTTGGTTTTTCAATGAAAACTCAAAATTTTTAGAAACTGGACACTTGTTCTTTCCAGAAAAATTTAGTCGAAAACCCAATATCCCATCAAAAACATGTTAGTGAAAAATTTTGGATGAACCCTAATAATAGTGCACAGTCTTCCTCCATCGTCATCTTGTTTGAGCTCTCTTGAAAGCCTTGCTTGGTCTTTTGAATGAATGACATTTTGCTGACTCCATACTAGCAGTGTGAGGTTTCCGTGCCTCACTTATCAGTGGGTTCATGTCTCCTGATGTCAGCCTGTACCCTTGGAATTCCTGGGAGTTTTTCCATTCATAACGGGGTCAGATCCTTGTTTACACCAGCCTTTTCTCCCTTCTATTCTCCGTATTATATGCCAACTCTGAAACACTATTTGGTGTTTCATTTCTAACTTGCTCAAGTGGCCTTTTTCTGAGCCTTGTGTGTGTCATAGTGCCCACAGTCGGCTGCCTTTCACACCAGGGATCCAGCAGCATCCCTTCCACACAAGAAGGTCAGGGGATGCTAATGTGACATTTCAGCAGCAAGCATTGCTGATGACTGACATTTTGTTGAAAGGTCTCATGGAGAGGGCAATTTTAATGAGCACCAAGAAAGAGAAACGCAACTGAGAGTCCAAAAATGTGTACTCTTTCATTTATTTTCAAAGAATCATTTCCTTTGTTAGTTATGGTTTTCATACTAGGTACTGAATATTATCAGACATTACAAGCGAATAATAATTTTAAAAAAATCTCAGGACTTACTTGTTGGGAGATCATATTTTATATTCCTAACAATCACAAACAGTTTCACTAGGCAAGTTGATTATTCTATCATTTTGGACTCATCACTTTTTGTTCATATTGGAAAAATGTCCCAAGTGCACTGCTACTTTAACTGCTGGAGGCCTGAGACCACCAAACTTGGCTGATCACTTTTAGGATTAAACTCCTCCAGCAGTCTTTGCAACAGGAAAGGTATTAATTGTGCTTGATCTGCTCAAATTCTAATTTGGGTGATTGCATTCAATTCAGGCTAAATTCCCCTCAAGCTGGGCCTAATATCCTTCCCCCCACAATAGGTGGTATAAGTAAAGGACAGATGCTACTGTGAATAAATTGTTATTCATATTTCAATTTCTCCCCAAAATAAACAAATCAGGCTCAGACATTGAAGAAGAGAAAGGAAGGGAACTGTTCCCGTGAAAAGACCTGAGTTCATAAACTGACACACTAACATCTACTACTAAGTCTTCCACTGCATGGAGTTTGGCTGCTGAAATGTATCTGAAGCATGTTGGGCCCTCTTGTGCATTAAACAACATGCCCCATCCCAGCAGGCAGGACAATTTCACTCTAAGTTAACATGGCATTCGGGTATGGGGAAAAAAAGAAAGGGGGATCACTGCCAGTAGGCTGTACCCAGGCAGGAAAAATACTGCATATAAAAGGCAATCACAGGGGAAAAAAGTAGGATGATGCCAGTTAAAAATACTGGATCCAAATTATTCAACAGGAAAATGTTTTCAGGAAGGCTTAGTAGGCAAAGTACAGGGAGGAAATGAGGAACACCCTTGTCAAGGGCAGATGAAAAGCAGAAGGGCTCTGCCTGCTCCATATCTTACCACTAGGGAGGATGGGCAGTCCTTAAAAAAAAAAAAAAAAAAAAAAAAAAATGCGATCACTTTCACATTCCTGGCACCCAAAGCTACAGCCCACGAACAGGGAGGAAAAGTAACCATCGGACAAATAAAAGCCAGCATGTGATTTTAAGACATCCACACATGGTAGATTGTTGTTGGTGGTTGTGGGTTTTTTTAATTAAATTGGGCAGCTGTGGGCATCTTTCAGCAGTTTACAAGAAATGTAGCCTGCCTGTTAATCAAACACGCTGTTTTCATTCGGCTCACGTGGTGCTGCCCTAAAGGGTGGTGTTTAATCATGTGCAATCCAGCCCTGAAATGAAGTGTGATGGAAATGGTGTTGCACCTTGTATGTTTCCGTTAGCACTATATCACCATTTGCCAAGGTGTTCTGTAGACACCTAAAGAGCACAGCCCCACTTCCACTTCCTTATTAATGTTTAATAAGGTGCCAAGAGCACCTTGAGGGAAATTGAGGTCTGCACAAACTCAGGAAAATCTGCCAGGAAGGAAAGCTGAAGGGGCTCGAGAGAGGTGTAAAAAAACACCAGCCTAAAACCAAACAGCCTAGCTTCTCCGGTATGCAAGTATAGGGAGAGCTTCATTAAAGTAAATGAGGAAATTAAAAGCTCAGAAAGAGAACTTAGTGAGCAGGGCACTTCCTTCTTAAAAATGCACAAGGAGAAAAGGTGGAAGGTAAGGTGTGAAAAGACAAATCATATTATTCTGAATTATTGTGATACGGAAACCCTTCCTGCTGGACTCTGAATTGGCCTATGGTCTAATCTGCAGGTGGACTACATGTGACTATTAAACCAGCTTAATATCACGCACATGAATATTAAACAGGCTTATGTGCAATGGTCACCATCTTGGCTGATGTACGGACTGAACTGAGGACCTCCAGAATTAAAAACCTGACCTGTTACAGCTTTAGCAAAAGAGCCAGAGGTCCTTAACTGCTGCTATGATGAATTCCTATCCTCTATGGATTGGGCCCAGAGGAGGACCTGTAATACACACTGACCCGGGGGTTACATATATACCACTTAAGTCAAGATTCAGTCATCACAATAAGGGTAACATATAAGCAAATGAGAGAACAGCCAGGGACTGGCCTCCAAGAAATGGATGTATTTGTATCTCAGAAGCTAAGGTGTGGTGACTATGAAAAGACACACATAGGAAGTATTTCAGAACTAGGTGAGTGGTCACTAGAGAAGTGCTGGTATTGTTCTGCCCCTTTGTTGTAGGATTGAAATGCCAAAGCATTCAAAAATTGACAGTCACAGGCCTAAACAATCATTAGATTTTTATACACTCTCTCTCTCTTTCTCGGTTCTTTTTTGTTTGCTTTCTGGTTTCCAAGCTGTTAGGTCACATTTTCAAGTTTTTTCTTTTTTGTGAACATGCGGGTCAGGCACTTACCTGTTTTTATTTTGTTTTTAATGGAAGCTGAGATGCTCATACAATCACTCGACTCTGACAGCTGGGGCTTTCAGAAAATCACCCAATACCATGAGATTCATGATGCAACTGGGAGAGCTGGCAACCATTAATATCCCCTGGAGTAACTCTGCTGCTCAGGATGAATGGCACAATATGCAGAGTTTAAAGGACTTGAATACACAACAATCCACAGCTTCTTACTTCATTCAGCCATAAACAAATAGGAAGGAACTGGGACACGAAGAAACATTTGTTTGTCTTCCAGGTCAAAATGAGCTCTATGACTGAGTCTCTTTATTTCCCAGCTCGTGTTACTTTCCATTGGACTATTTTTGAATGCCATGTTGCTTTGAATGATTTCAAATCATTTTATTATCTTTTATTTTAATTTTACTCCAGATGCTCTTTTTAATTCCCCTCTGATTGGTTAAGACAAATGTATATGTCCAAAGCAAACAACTTTTTATGGCCCTGATCCTGCTTAGATTTAGACACATGCCTAACTTTACAGATGTGAGTAATACCATTTGTTTCAGTGGGAATAGTCACATGTGGAAAGTTAAGCACATGCATTACTCTTTGCTCATGGGCCCAAGAATGAGGTCCATGAGTGGAAGTGTGATCCTCAAGATCTAGTGCATAGAACAGGTGGCTGGGAATCTGGACTTCTAAGTTTCCTTCCTGAGCCACTGACTTGGTATGTGACCTTTAGCAAGTCGCTTCTTCTCTCTGTGCATCCATTTTTCCCATCTGTAAAATGGCTATAATATGCTTTGAGCTCATCAGATCAAAGGTACCAGGCAAAGGGCAAGGTGTTATAATTATTCAGATTTTTTAAATAGTGTAATCTCAACTGGACTATCCAGGGGCTGCAAACACTGGTTATGGTGTCTGAAATCTGAAAGGGCCAGAGGTAACTGAGAGAATGAGGGGAAATGAAGTAGAAGAGAGAAGCTAAGAGAACATGAAAATTGAGTGCTGAAGTGGAATAGGAAAGAGAGAGGAACATATTAACAGGAAAATAAGTGACTTGAAATAAGGAAAATAAGTGACTGTTGACCAGTCTCTGGAAGGTTGCACCGGCTTTTGCCAAACCAAAAGGTAACACCTTGAATTCATAGAGCCCTATGTCAGTGACAAAAGCTGATTCTTGTTGTGCCTGCTCTGAGTGTGTCGGCAACTTTCTCCGCACCAGTAAGAGTCCGCCCCCCCCCTTTCCTCATCCCTGCCCACCCCGACTCCACCCCCATCCCTGCCCCTGCCCTCCGCATCAATCCCTCCCCAAAGTCCCAGCCTTAAACCTCCCCATCCCTGCCCATGACCCTTTCCCACATCCCTGCTCCGGCCCCGCCTCTCTCCCCCAGCACGTGGCATTCCCTTCTCCCATCCCGTTCTTGCCCTGCGAATCAGCTGTGTCGCAGCACAAGGGCTAGCGGAGGGAGAGGAAACAGGAGATGGAGGTGGAGGTGGAGTTGGGCGTAGGGGGCAGGGCCTATGGGGAGTCTGTATATTTTTCCTGTGGGTGCTCTGGCCCCAGAACACCCACGGTTTCTGGTGCCTATGGTCTTCCTCTCCAGGGGATTTGCCTAGTAACATCAGTTAAATCAAAAGTACTGCAGGTTATTTGGCTTGGCTTTCAGCACATCTAGTATGTCTCCATTTTTGGCAATGGGGGACGTGTCTGTTACGAGTAACCAGCTTAAGCTTCCTATAGTCACCTCTACGTTCGTTTAACATCCACTAATACCACTGAAATCTTGAACTCAAAGTTCCCATGACTCAGTTGGGTTTGGATGAGGCCAGGAGAATGACCAGCTTCTGCTTTTCCTGGACTCTGTCATCACAGGAAGTAATGCACTGAGTTGTAAATACTGTCACTTTACTTTCCTGCCTGAGGACCCCACCACAAAAGACATCATCTTTTGACCACTTTCCAGTCCAGTAGATCATGAAAATTTATGACACTTCAGGAGGTGAGATTTGTCAGAAAGGAAATTTTCAACTGAACACACTAGTCTCAGAGTGACCCCCACAAAAAAGATGTAGGGCTGTGTGTGCGCGTGGTGGTGGGAAGCTCAACATACAGACTTTGTAATTGGTTGAGAAGGTACAGTTCAAACTCCTCATCTCTCTGTGGGAAGTGAACATTTATAAGTCACTCTCTTTCTATGTGTTTACAGGGCATGGATCATCTTCAGTAACTAGGAGCTCTTTGTGGGTTAACTTCACTCCTGTGAAGAGGGCCAGGAAAAGGCCTATACGCTACTTTGTGATAACCTGTTTTGAGGGCTTAAACTAAACTTAAATAATACTTATGCTTTGTAGTGGCTCCCTGCCTGGGGTGAATTTCCTGCTGAACGTGAAATGATGTATCACACTGAAAAATAAAATCTGTATAGTGCATAGCCATGCTCCTATAAACTGATTTAATGATCAAGCTTTAAGATTAATGAAAGCTAATACAGGAATGGTTTTCCTACTGTGGAAAAACTGATTGGGGCAATATTAGGTTTCTAACACACACTTTTTGCAACGGGGGAAAGAGATATAAAACTTTAACCAAAAAAATATTGGTATGGCCTTGAAAGGCTCAATTTCTTGCCTCTGCGTTTCCCCTCCCCCAGATTTAAAAAAAAATCACTGCAATCAACCGAGAAGAGAGATGATTTTAACAAAGGTCAAGGTCTGACATGACACCACAAAGGTAAATGAAAACAGTTTTTCTCTCTTCAAAGACACGTACTGCACAACAGCGGTCCTCGATTCCAGATGTTTCATACTTTTCCCCACAGGATTCATGTGATCAATAAAATGTGACATGTAAACAATGCAGTATGCCCTTCACTCAAACAAAATAGATGAGGTACCTCTGAACGTGTGGCTGGAGAATTCTGTATGAGAGAAACTCCAGGAACTGAAACAGCCTAGCCAACGCGTCAGTTTTTCTTTTCCTTCCTCTCTGCCAATTTTCATTTCATAACATGATGAGTTACAGAAGGCCATGAACCAGCTCGGCGTGGCCTTACCTCATACCCTTGTGGGAAGACTGAATGCAAAGATTGTGCGTCTAATTCCCCAAGTACAGCATGGGTCATAACCTTTTGTTGTTGTTTGGTTGCAACAGTCCCAGAGCAGACATTTTTCTTGTCCAGATTCCAGTAATATATCTCACTGCCCACTTTTCTTTCGTTACTCAGCCAGCGCGTCTTCTCAGCTTAAATTTCCCTGGCACCATCTGTCGTTCCATTGGCTACCAATTGCAGTCATTCCCCTGTGATAATGTGAGAGAATAAAACTGCGTTGTGGGGGAATTACAGTATGTGCATAGCAGGGGGAAAGAATGACACACTCTTTGTTGGAAGCTGGTCATTGGCTCTTGGGTTATTACTATTTCTCCAAGGCTGAAACAAGACAGTTTTCCAGGATTTTTTTCCTGGTGAAATCGCCATGGCTATAAACCAGGTGGAAAGCATCCCCATTTGTGGATTGGTAAAATGGGAGGGCCCTTCCTCCCCTACTGCCAAAGTGGGTCTGCCACATATACAATAGCTACTGTACCTTTTCTGGTCTGGCAAATGGCAGAGCATTTTTCACGGAGCATGCAATGACCCTTTTTCGAGCAAAAGTTAAAATTTGATTTATGTGGAACCTATCCATAAATGTGTCCTCCAGGAAAGCAAATACATCTTGCTTGGAAGAGCTGTGGTGTGATGACATGGGACTTTGCAAGAAAACAACCCTCTTGCTGATGAGTCACATTTTCTCGCTTGGTTACCTGTTAGCATGCTAGATGTAGGGATGAGTGGGTTTTATTTCTACTGCATGTCATGTTGTTGTATGTTAATGTGGAATACAGGGGGGAAATAAGGGGAAAAAAACCCATCCTTGAAGTATCCAGGCAGATGGCCTCTTTTAACACAGACTGATGCCATTGTCAATCTGAGGGTGAAATTCACCCCTGTGCAGCGTTCACAGTATCTGTACATTGCTTAAGTCCCACTGCCTGCATAAGCCTCGTTTTGGCCCTCTGCACACAGATGAACTTCACTCTAAACTGCATGTACAGTAGATAGCAGATGCAGTATAGCAGTGTTACCACAAGTCTTGTGATATTTGGGGGGGTTTCTTAAAGCCCCAGCCTCTGATACCAAGGGACTGCAAGAGAATCTCAGTTTTCATTTTTAAAAAAAGTATGTTTCTAGCCCTTCTGGTTACAAAGAAAACCTCAAAAAGCTGAAGTGAGTGGACCCTGAAGGCTCAGAAATCAGAGGGCAAAAGAAAAGAACCCCATATTTATTATATAAAAATGTCTTGTGATGTTTAAGCCAATCTCATGATAAATTGGGACCTGACTCATGATTTTCAAACGCCTGAAGTTGGCAATGCTACAGATGCACTGCCGGCACCATGCTGAGGCTTGGCAGGCAGTGAGATGAAAGGAAGCCATTCCCTCTGACCAATGCTGTAGTGACAGTGAGGCACTTTGAGGAGAGCTGCTTCTGGTCCTCTTCAGCAAGAGTGAAGGTTGTGCCTCAGGCTTCCAGGGGCAGTGGGTTGGGGAGGGAAGAAAAAAGGAGTAGGATAGGGGGAAATCCAAAAAGAACCCATGCATTTTTGCAATAGGCTAGTTCAGCACTTAAGTTATTGGGGAAATTTTTCTTCTAAGAACAAAATCTAATTTGATTGAAACCTACAACAAAAATACCACAAATTTTAATCTTCAATTACAAAATTAGGAAAAAAAGTAGGAAATGTATTTAATGTGCCATCTTTACTACTGTTAACTATGGCTAATGGAGCATCCAGCTCTCTAGGGGCTGGCTACCAGTGTACTTCATGCTGCTGTCCTGAGTTGAAAACAGATGATGTTTTAGAAAGGACAATGTACTCTAACTCAAGCTAAAACATAGCTTTATCCCACACCCCAGCCGTGCAAGCAAGCATAGGTTCAAAGAAGCATATGCTTGAGGGTATTGTGTATAGGTGGTAGGGAGGTTTGGGGCAAAAATGTGTATGCGCACAGGCCAAAACTGCAGTGTAGACGTATCTTTAGTGGCCAAAGTTTTCCTTTTACCTTCTGGCCTTTGCTCAGTTTTTTTAATAGAAGAGCATGTTTAAATCCCTTAAACTACATTTGATCACTACAGAATGGATAGTGAGCTAAGGTAATGCTCCATTTCTAGTATACTGGGGGGCTGTCAGCAAATGTTTTCCTGAAGTTAAGTCCTGTTAGGCTGGTAACCAATCAGGTCACTCGATTTGTCCATCCTGTCTTTACATGATTTCACTAAACTTTTTACAGCCAGTTTTTTGATCCAGGCCATTCACTCCCATTTGTGTTGATGGAACTTGTGTCTGCACTGAGAGGAAGAAATGAGACAAATCTGCTATCCATTACCCACATGCACCCCACTGAAATCAATGGGGTTGCACACAGGTTAAGTGAGAGTAGAACTGGGACCGCAACATATGTGCCAGAAAATGAATGATTGAAGGAGGTTAGATAAAATTGCAGCTGGGAAAGAAAAGCAAACATACTGTAGGTGAAAATGTAGTGATGAGTGGAAGGCCCTAGCCAGCTGCCCCCTTCTTCCTGACTCAGGAAAGAAAATAGTGTTGAAACTCTCAGGTCATACACAGAGGAGAAAATAGGGCAAGAACCAGACTTGAGAATCGGTCATTGAAGTGCTTCCAAGTTTCAAAGGGTGTCATAGTAAAAAAAAAAATAAAATAACTTGCAACTGATTGTGAGGGAAATGAATCTCTTAAAGGGAAATGAACGAATCAAAGCAGGCAAATTGCTCTCGAAGTGTTATTTTACAAACCTCATTCCAAATAGGGTGGGATGAGGCCTTTTGGTTTATGCCTCCGAAGCTATGTCCCTGTACTTGAAACAATACCTTGTTATCAAAGTCCATTTGTACCACAAATGGAAATGCAGTTAACTATTCATTCTTCACGAATGAATTTTTTTCAATTCTACATCAGGGTGAAATTTTCTGCCTTGTGTTAGTGAGTCAAACTTGACATTACTGGTCCTTTCTGGCCTTAAAATGCATAGATCAGGTCTCCTGCTGATGTAAATCAGGATAACTCTTTTGATGTCAATAGAACAAGGCTGATTTACACCAACTAAGGATCTGGTCTGAAGAGTCTATAAAATTATATTAATGTGTATGTTTAATGGTTGCTGAAACAATGATATTCATTTTACAGTAAACCTGGTAGAAATCATTACATCTTCCTTTCTTGCTGGTTTGCCTCTCCTATTCCTGTGGTTGTGCCTAATGCCACTTCTATATATAGTGCATACTTTGGACACATGACTGATGTTAACTCTCATTTGGTAACAGTATGCACACTAATACTCTTTCATTATTTCTCTTTGTCCTTCCCTGTCATCTCCTTGGAGCTCAGTTTCATTTCCTTGCTGGAAAATCATTGATTAGACCAGCTCAAAGAAAGAAAACTGTGTGGTGGGTGGATGATAAAAATCCAAGCAACGAAGAGGAAGTTCTTGTTGCACATTGGGTCAAACTCTGATCTCAGTTACACTAATGCGAACCTAGGTAAAGATTTTCAAGCTTATGTGACAAAAGTTAGATACTGGACCCACATTTGAGCTTCCGAATAAATGACCGGATTTTCCGAAAGGCAGAACATCCATGGCTCCAATTGAAGACAATGTGATTTATGGATATTCATTACCTATGAAAATAATCCCTTTTATTTAGGTGTACAGTTTAGAACAATTTTGCCCTATTGAAGTCCAAGAGACTATACTGATATCATTGGCAGCAGAATTTTACCCATTTGGCCCATTGTCTTTCAAAGACAGACTCTGCAGGCTTGCAGGTCTATTGCAGGAGATCAGTGCCCATCTGCATCTAGACAGATGGTTCTGCTGCTTCAGAACAGGTTATTCTCCTCCAAGAAGCACACAGAGCAAAGTTGAAGGCTTCCAAGAATATTTCATAGCTGGGTCTCCATTAGGCATTGTGCATTACTTCTGATAGTTTACAAACTAAGCACAGGGATTCACACAGTGCTTCATCCTGCAAGTTGCTGAGCACCCTGACCCTGATCCAGCAAAGCACTTAAGCACATGCTTAACTTCAAGCACATGAGTAATCCCATTGATCTGAATAGGATTATTCACATGCTTAGAGTTAAGCACATATTTAAATTAATGGTCAGAGTACTCAGCATCTTGCAGGACTGGGTTTATAATTCATATCAACCATCACAAAACTTAGCAATGGTTCAGAAGTCAGTAGCTAATGATTTATTGTCCCAGCAAATAGTTATAATCATTATGTTAAAGAGAAAGAAGAGCATTTGCCAACTGATTGCTGGAATGCCTCCTCTAACAGAGTCCTCTTTGTGGGGCCTTTTCTTGGCTTTTGTTTGCGGTAGAAATATCTGCTGTCATCCCCTGTCTAAAAAAGATAAGAGTTGTAGCTATTCTGATAGTGCCATTGAATAATTCTTTGAATGGACAGCAAACAGGACAACTTTTACTATCAGTTGTGTAAATTCCCTTGTCTTTCATTTTGTTTTGGCCTTGTCCTGGAGCTGTTTGGAATTCAGTATCCAGATGGTCTTTCTAGGCATGTAAAAGTTATTAATGAAAAGTTAGAAAGGAACAACAGTGGAACTCACTAATGCTCATCTGATTAATCTAGTCATTCATACACACCAAAAGAAAACTTGGCTCTCAGCAGATATTTTAAACCACCATGCTGACTATGGTCCCATATTACTAAGAGGCTTTTACAATTAATATTAGTGAACATTTAAAACCAATATTTTCAATTGTGAGTGTTTTAGTGATGGCCCCAAAGTCTGCATTTAGGCAGTAAGTGACTTCATTTCAAAGTCAACATGTATTGAGCATGGGCAGCACCTCTTGAATTTAGGCCACTTTTATTTAGGCATCTTAAAAAGGGATTTAAGTGACTAACTTTAGGCTACCAAGTTTGAGCAATTTGGCCTCAGGGCCTATGCTGCTCATTAGTCTGCTGCTGTAATTTTGTTTGTTTTGATCCCTAACAAGATGCCTGTGCCTGGAATAACTTCTTATTTGATCAGCAGTTTGACACTTCTAGTTAAATTGTAGGACAAGGGCAGTATTAGTTTTTGTTTCGCAGTGGGCCTGAACCCTACCTCTAGATGGAAACCTGAATCTAAATTTTGCGGGTCAGGCCCATCTCTAGTTTTGTTGATTTGGATTTTACTAGGCTTTTTCTTTGACTGGGATATTTCTTCCTCCAAACTATACACATTTACTGTTCTGACTGCATGTTGACCAATATATTTCATTGTCTTGTGTCAGACTCTCCCACTCCATACTTAGATGTTCTTGGCTCATAGCCAGAAATCTACATCCAGGTCAGAAAAAAGAAAGGCAGGATAGCAATGGCAAATGGATCTGCTACAACTAGCTTTTCTCTTGATTTGAGAACAGAGGAAGGTCAAATCCCCTTCATGACAAACCTGTTCCTGTAAATCATTCCAACCTTATACACAAACCTTGTCTTGTCCAATTTTTGTCCTGTCATCAAATAGATATTGACCAGGTTGCTAAGCCCAAAATGTAACCTTTCTTTAAAAACCATATTTTTGTTGTCAATGTTCAATCTCACTCCTGAAATGTGTCAATAAAAAAAAAAAATTACCAGCTCCACTATGTAATTCTGCAATTTAAAAATTCTTTGGGCAGTGACCACAGGACTAAGTATAGGTGTAAGGCATGTGATGGAAGCTGCTCTTTGCAGTTGCCTCTGGTCTTACCTCTCTTGTGTACAGTCTTTAAAGAATAAAGGAAACCTAAAAAGAGCAGTTGCATTCCATACACAGATTTGTCTGTACCGTGACTTCTTGTCAATGGAGGAGACGCAGCAGGAAAGGCTGCCAGTTGGACCTACCAGTCTTTACAGAATCCTTTAAAATGCTATAATAAAAATGGAAACTAAGAGTTTTGGAAGGGCTAAAAACACACATGCTCCAGGGCACAAGCCAGCTTCCAACAGAGCTCAGGAAGGTATTTTCCTTATAAGCAGGTGCAGATTATCTCCCAAGTGCCTTGTGCAGGGTTCCTTGCACTTTTCCCTGAAACAGATGCTACTGGTCGCTCTTGGAGACAGGCTGCTGGATGGGATGGACTACAGCTCTGATCTAGTTATGACAATCCCTACGTTCCTGATAAATAACTCTCCCCAAAGAGGTATTTCTACTTGCTGCACTGAGACCTGCTCACACCAATGCTCCACTAGTTGCCTCCCGCTGGCCTTTTATTTATTTATTAAAGGCCAGGGAGATGCAGGGGATGATGGTGGGTCCAATTCTGCCCCTGCCCCCATGCATCGTTTGGGCACAGCTGTAGAAGCTGCCATCCTTTGAACACAGGCACTGTTCTGTGTATCGCTCTCTCAATGCACCGGCCAGCAGAAGGGTGAGGTATATTGGGTGCTACCTTCTGATACGCTGTAGCAACAGGACAGTTAAGCCTGCATGCTGGGGAATTCTAGGGAGGAATTCCCAGGGCTCTGCGGTTTCACACTGTCCACAATGTAGAGTTGTGCCTAACTGAGAAGGCTGAGCTTTAAGTTACTTCCCTGGTTTAAGAGTTTTCAGACCACAGTCACTTCTGCTTAGTGGCTGAATTACTGTGCAACACAATCCTCTGTTTAACTGGAGCAAAATCTCAGCAACCAACTTGTTTGGATTCAAAGACACTTGCGTGCTTATTTAAAAAGTAGGGCTATTCCCAAGCATTCAAAAAGCATGTGTCAGACACCAATGGATCATAAGATTGCTTTAAAATCATGGGATTTTTATACACAAAGTGAGTTTAGCTGCCTTCAGATTTTTGAGCCTTCACAGTGAAGCTGCCCGCTGCTCATTTGCATGTGATCAGCTCAACCCTAAAATTAAATGGCAAAAAAATAAATGAACACAGAATTAAGGGTGCTTGCTGGCAGGGCAGGCCCTTTCAGAACGCTTAGTTGAGCAAAGCTTCTGAAAAGCAGGAAATGCAGTTAAGGTTGTCCATGCAACCTTAACGTTGCCCTCTTTCAACAAAAGATAAACAGGTCTAGCCTAGATGAAGGAATGTGGGTTTACATATTAGCAGCGAACAAAGCCATCGAGCTAAACTAACAGAGGGTATCTTGATCCTGAATTAATAGCCAGAAAATTAACATGGTCCGGCATCCCTGAGAAACACAGAGACTAAATCGCCAGGAGGCTTTCCTGACAAGATAAAAACTTGCCTTTGGGGATATAAGGAAGGGAGAGAGAGAGAGAGACCCCATCTTTATCCTTCCCATTAGGAGACAAAGAAACCAAGCGATTTGACCTCTGGGGTGGGTCATGGCAAGGCCTGCCAGTAAAAAGTGGGGAGAAGACTGTGCATGAAAGAAACCATCTTGAACACAGACTGTATCTTGCTAGGCTACGTTTCAGTCATTCAGATGAATGTTTCCACTTTTGCTTGTAACCATCTCCTACCTTTATCCCTTTTGCTTGGTATCACTTAATCCATGTTCTTCTGTTAATCAACTTGTTTCTCTTTCACTATAAACCAATTCAGTGCCGCGCTTGAAGGGAAGGGTGTATTTAACCCAGTTAAATTAATAAACTGGTCTGTACTAGCTCTTCAACAGAGCAGCAAACTTAACATCTTCTATCAGTGTACAGTGATAGCTGCTGCACATCGCAGAGAAATATCTCTGAGGAGCGCAGGGGTTGGAGTTCACTGGTTGTTACCTGCTAAGCCAGGCTTGGGCTGGGAGAGCCATGAGGAGTTTGCTGGTGAGGTAGACAGGCTAGTGTGGCAGGGAGCTGACACACAGGGCTGGTCTACACTAGAAAACTAGACTGATGCAGCTACGTCACTTGGGGATGCAAAAAATCCATACCCCTGAGCAACACAGTTAAGCTGACCTAACCCCTGTTGTAGACAGCACTAGGTTCACAGAAAAATTCTTCAGTTGATCTAGCTATCAGTTGTGCTGTAGCTTTTTAAGTGAAGACATAGCCACAGTCTAGTCTCTCTTGCAAAGCTTGCTGAGGCAGAGAAGTAACACAGGGGCACACAGCTTTGGGTATCCCCAGCAGCGAGTTACAAGCTCCACTCCTCCTTCTGTGAAAAATGGGACAGTCTGCTCCTCCCCGCCATACGAGAGCTGGGGATGGCGAAGGGGATGAACTTCTGAAGATACAGGGATGGGACTGGCCGGAGGGGGCAAAGAGCTGAGTTAGGGTTGGGAGTGCATAATTGTTGGGCTGGGGTATAGCAGATGTGGGGCTGCGGGGCACAGAATTAATGACTGGGAATATTTGGCACCATCAGGCAGCATTTTATATAAATCTGTGTGATTCAGTTGTAGCTGACTGTTCCAACGAGAAGTCCTGGAGTGCGGGCCAAAATCACCTTACTCTAGTACTTTTGGAGAGCTGGCAACACAGATGCCAAGACAAATCCATATGAATATAATAAGGAAAATGATTGTGTGGTGCTATGGCCAAAAGAGCTAATGTGATCCTGGGATGTGTTAACATGGGAATCTCGAGTAGGAGTAGAAAGATTATTTTGCCTATGTATTTGGCAGTGTGAGTGCTGCTAGAATCCTGTGTCCAGGTGTGGTGCCCGCAATCCAAGAAGGATGTTGATAACTTGGAGAGTTCAGAGAAGAGCCATGAGAATGGTTAAGGGATTAGAAAATATGCTGTATAATGATAGGCTGAAGGAGCTCAACCTATTTAGCATAACAAAGAGTGGGTTAAGAGATGGCTTGATTAGTCTACAAGTACCTACAGGGGGAACAAATATTTAATAATGGGCTCTTCAGTCTAACAGAGAAAGATCTAACATGATCCAATAGCTGGAACTTAAAAATAGACATGTTTAGACTGGAAATAAGGCATTGAAAGTAATTAACCATTAGAACAATTTACCAAGGATTGGGGTGGATTCGCCATCACTGACAACTGTTAAATGAAGACTGGATATTTTTTTCCCCTAAAATATCTGCTCTAGGAATTATTTTGAGGAAGTTCTCTGGCCTGTGTTAGAGAGGAGGTCAGATTAGATGATCACAGTGGCCATAGATTCTCTACAAATCTATGTATATTCATAATTTTAAAAATATATGATTGTGTTGGAAGGTATTGACAGCTGCCATCAAGTGAGTCTTTGATCCAAACACAATCACAGACATCATTACAGCCAGTAGGCATGTCAAGAACTCTCAGGCTCTGTAGAAGGACCAATTCAACCCCCTTTATGCAGGGAAGACAGCTGGAAACAATGAGGGTTGGGTTGCCCACTGCAGTGGCCCACATGGCAGATCAAAGCTAAGTCATGTGGGTTGAGGGATGTGTCAGAAGCAAATGCAGGAGCTAGGAGTTTTGGTTTTCAGTCTCTGAGTGTCAGAAGCAGCCAGCCAGGGAAGCAGAAGATGTAGTGAGTGGGACCCTGAGAGGAAGCGGAGAGTCTCACTGACAAAGGTCACTGGCGTGGCAGCAGACTTGGGGATTTCTGAGCAAGGAAACTGCTTGCTGTTGTTTGGTCTCACTATGCTCAGGGGAAGAGGACTTTTTGTGCACTCTTTGTAAATAAGCAAGAATACACCAAAGAAGAATCGTAACCTGACTTGTATCATCAGTGTCTCCTAATGGGAACAACCCTGCGAGGTCCTGAAGGAGTGACGATATGAAAAAATGTAAAAAACAAATTAGAAATATATATGCAAAAAGTCAAATAAAGGTGTGACACTCCCTATATAACTGTGCAAAATTATTCCACAAGTCTTTCAGGTTTGACCAATAGGTTGCAATTTTTCCAAGAATTACAAGCTACAGACCCAGTTCTGCATGCTCACTGTGTGTGGAAGTCCCAGAACTGAGTGCTAAAACACTGAAGAGCGTATGCTACAGATATTTTCATTTAGCTAATCCTCTACTAGCAAAACTCCACTCAAAGCATTTAATAATATGCTCAAAAATCCTCTCTCCACTGGAAGAAAATCATGGACCTAATATGATATCTGAAAACTATTACTGTTCACACTACTTAAATGTTATATCCCTTTCCCCTTCTTCACTCTGTCTTGTCTATTCAAATTGTAAGCTCTTAGAAGCAGGGACTATCTGTTACGTTGTTTGTGTAGCCCATAGCATAATGGGACCCTGATCGCATTTGGGGCTTCTTAATGAAACAAATAATAATAATTTCATGTGTAATATTAGTGTTACACATTAGGGATGGGTGAATGGAACAATTCATTTCCCAGCTTGCTTGAATGTTGCCCATATTTGGTGAGCTTAGTGTTTCCAAATAGTTTTGTCTGGTATTGCTGCTATTAGAGTATTTGGTCATCCAACTCCTATTCTGATATGGGAATCGGTAGACAAGCAGCACACACAGAGAAGGACCAAAACCAAAAAGCCCCGTTTATTAGCTAATGGATCATAGTTATAGCTGATATAAATTGGATTTCAACAGAGCTACACTGCTCTAGCAGAGAATTTTCGATAGTGTCCAGGTTTTGAACAGTACCTATAGAAATGGTTATTGGCCAAATAAGAACAGCTTTGCATGCAAACTATTTTGCGCACTGACTGCTGATTGCTTTTTCATATACCAAAGGAACTGCTGTACGTAAGACTTGCTTTCGTTATATATTAACATCACTTTATTGAGGGAGTGTAATGGTACAGCTAAAGGCAAACTCCAGATCAATAAAAGCTAGAAATACATCACTACAATGAAGAAAACACAGCCTTATACACCTCTACCCCATTATAACACCACCTGATATAACACGAATTCAGATATAACGCAGTAAAGCAGTGCTCCGGGGGGGCGGGGGCACGGGGCTGTGCACTCCGGCAGATCAAAGCAAGTTCAATATAACGCGGTTTCACCTATAACGCAGTTAGATTTTTTTGGCTCTTGAGGACAGAGTTATATTGAGGTAGAGGTGTATATGTAAGACATTTAAAAAAATATTTGCATTGGTTTAGTGCTGTGCCTATGTCTATATTGTTTCACTCCTGAAGACGCTTGGATTATGTTCACACTCTTTTTTCTCTTTAGATGTTGTTATTAATGAGATTCAATAGTTACTGCACATACTTTTCTTTCATTTTTCAATGAGCATGTGCAAGTAAGTATTAAGGGTAGTCGCAGAACCAAGCCAATGCAGAGCTGATAAAGAGATCCCTTGCACTCTGATTCAGTAGGGCCCAATGCAACTTGTAGGGTTCCTGAGAGACAGCACAGGGGGTCCACAAAATATTACCATTTAAAAAAAAATCTCAGTGTACATCTTCAATCTTAACCATCACACCAAGGATAGACAGACTCTGCAGTAAGAAGTAGGCACACCCCTCTCGCTGATATCTGTAGGTACTCATATACTCTTTTTCTTAAAGCATTACTAACAGTATGTGTCTCTACTTTTGTCAATCAGTTTCTCAGCTGAGTGTAGGAGATTAACACTGCATTTGAATAGGGGTCCATCCACTACAAAAAATTGAGAACCTCAGCTCTAGAGCACATCTGCTAAACTCCAGCTGCTGCACAGGCAGGTACTGGGGGGAATTTCTAGATTTTAAAAGCCAGAAGGAACTATTAGATCATTGTCTGACCTCATGGAGACACAGGCCATATAATTCCACCTGGTTACTCCTGTACTGAACCCAATAACTTGTGTTCGACTGAAGCATATCTTCCAGAAAGATGGAAAATCCACCATTTCCCTTGGGAGTTTGCTCCAGTGGCTACTCACACCTCATGTGAGTTTAGTTCTAATTTGTGTTGGTCTGGTTTTCACTTCTAGCACTGGTTTTTGCTATGCTTTTCTGCTCTAGATTAAATAGCTCCTTAGTACTTGGTGTTTTCTCTCTCTGGAGGTTCTTATACACAGTGTGCAATTATAGTATGTCTTCTCTTTTATCTAACTCTGGTTAACTTCTCTGGAGCTGAGGAAGAGCTCTGTGTAGCTCAAGGGCTTGTCCCTGCCGCCAGCAGAAGTTGGTCCAATAAAATACATCATCTCACCCACCTGGTCTCTCTTTTTAAAGCAGCAGCCTATGCAGGTCTTAAATTTAACTTAAAATGTTAAAACAGAGACGGCATTTCAAATAACAATAGAAAGCAATTACCATAGTCACGGAGCATAATTACAAACTGTTCTTATCCTCAGTGCACACAGGATCATACGCAACCCTGGTTTCCTCTCACTGACACTTTATCCCAGGCTCTAGGTGGGGTCTTTCAACTTTAAAGGAGACAGACTCCTAGGGAGTCTTTGGTAGAGCACAGAGTGACTATACATCCTGTTTTGGCCTGGATAGTCCCCTTTTTAAGCCCTGACATCCTGACTTTTTGGGCAAAACTGGGCATTTGTCCCATTTGCTCTTGCTAGCTAGCACCTGGCAAGAGCAAGTGGGAAAATGTCCAGTTGGGCATGCCTTCTCTAGGGGGCATGGAGGAACATTCAGGGGCAGGGAGAGGTGACCCTCTGGCCTACCCTGCACAGGAGAGGGGGGCATGATACTTGGGCCAGCCCTGCACTGGGTGGGGGAGCCTCAGGCCAGCCCCATGTGGTGTCTCGTTTTCACTTTGGGAAATATGACCACCCTACCCTAGCAGTGGGATGGGTGGGGTGATGTCACTCTTTGGCATCCATCCTGAGGAGCAGGTTCTAGTTTGGGAGTTGCAGAGAGTCGGCTGAGGGGAACTGCCGAGAGAAGCTGTACGGTGCCAGCTCCAACATGGCCAGGCCTCTCCCCTTGATTGTTTGCCAGTGCTCCCCTGCTGCAGCATGTAAAGCATTGCCGCCTCTGCCTGCGCCAGCCAGCCACATGGCGACAGAACCTCTAGCCGCACCTGAAACACTGGTAACCAAAGGGGATCACCTGCTGTGAGGCTGGCCTAGGGGAGCTCCCCCTTTGTAACTGAGAGTTGGGGGTCTGCCCTACTCGCACACGTGTTTGGGTATAACTCACATTAGAAGAGCTGTCAGGGGTGGGGGGAAGAGAAGAAAGGGGCTGTAAGTCCCCACCCCCCGGGACTCAAAGTGGCAATACCCGAAGGACCCACTCTGCTAACCAAGGAGCAGCTGGAGCAATGTGTGCACTAGCCTTACCACAAATCATTTCCAATATATCCTATCACCCAGACACAGTCGCTATGCAGGATAACGTGAGCGACTTGAATCCCAGCTGCTCCTTAAAGAAGCTTTCTAGCTGCTTTCCACTGCCTAAGCAATGCAGAGAAGCCAAGGATCTTGCCTTGGTCTGTGACTGGTAATTGCTACCTGTAGTGGGGCTCAGAAACGCACAGACAGACTCAAGCTGTCTGTGAAGAACATTGGCCTTTTCAGCTTAAAACTGATGCCAGACATTTGAAAATCCAGTTCATTAGATGAAGTTTATTCGCTAAAGCATCCCTTCTTCCTGTTTTAATTTTGTTTTCAAACAAGCTCCATCATCAAAGACAGAGAATAGAGTGTGTAAAATGCGAACAGCTGAGCTAAGATTACGTTTTTTATTTCCAAAACAAATATCACAATGTTTTAAAGATGTTCCTCACATGTGTGGTAATTACAAGGGCAGCTAATATGGCCTTTCGAAAATTCTTCCTGCTTTTGAACTTTAGAGAGAGAGAGAGAACTATCAGTATTTTCAAAACCTGGCCCAACTTTCAACCTGGCCTTTTCAAACTCATGCCTGCTACCTGAGAGATAGTGTCACCATTCTCTTATTAAAACTGTATCTGGTCAGTGGGACTAAGTCATACTATCAAACCATCTGATATTCAGGGCTATATATATAAATATATATATATATACACACACACACATACTATATCCCATATACACGCACAGAGAGAGAGAGACATGCAGCCCTAAAACAAAACCACTTTAGAGTGTAAACACTACTCAGTCCTGAATGACACATTGCATTACTGCTGAGTTAATGAGCAAGGCAAGCAATACAATTATCAGAGGGAAAATGCTGGTTCCAGACACCTACTCAGTGAAAATATAATGGTTTTAATGAGCTGGTAATTTACAGCACTGGGTGGGAGAGCAGCTGGATCTTTGCCAGGAGTACAGCCGTCTCCTTGCAATCCTAGAGTTTAATTAAGGAGATGGAGGGTGGATTCATTCAGCAAAGTCTTGTGTAATTCCATCTGCTTAGCACTTGGAACAGGACAGGAAGCTATTGACAGGGCACTTGGGGCCTACATCTGGCAAAAACATGTTTCAAAGAGTTTATAAATCCCGCACTCAACAAAAAAAAAAAAAAAGGAAAAGAAGGGGGAGGGAGCAACTGCAGGAGTGGGTGGAACACACCAGACAAGGGGCACTTTCATTGTGGGATGCTGTCCAGGCACTCGATCTTGCTACAAGAAAAAAGTTTTATGATTCTGGGGCCTGTAATTGATAGCAATTGACAAAGTGTGTTTGTTCAGGGTGCTATGGAAACAGAAAGAGCTGCAGACTCTCACCTCTGCATTTCCCTTTCCTCTCTGGTTGGTGCTCAGAGGAAACAGGGCCTCTGGGGCTGGCGAGGCCAGGTTTGATGGCAGGCCAACTCTTTGTTCTTGACTACTGGATCTGCAGGCCGGTATATAGACTCTTTTGTGGTGAGCAGTTGACTCACTGCACGGGGATTTTTACTAGGATTTTACTGAGCTGAGGTATATACAGAACTGTAAATCACTGCAAAAACATTTCCTTTCATTAGAGATGGCTTATTCCCAAGCCCTCAGCTCTGAACTCCCTGGAAATTTGAAGATCCAGTTTTGCTGCTTGGATCCATCCAATTTGGGGTTCAAATTTGGCTGTTTGGATATACGTTTTAAGGGGCCAGATCCACAGCTGGTGTAAATTGGCATAGCTCTATTGAAGTCAATGGAACTTTGCCAGTTTATACCTACTGAGGATCTGGCCTTCTATGTTGTTGTTGTTTTTTCTCAAAAATACCCTTCCCAGACAAGGGCTAAAATTTCACAGTTGGGAGATACAAGTCATGGCAATACAGGTTGCAGTCATTACAGGCACCAAGTTATTGGAGAACCGTCCAGCATCCCTCATTTCCCCTCCCTCCCCTTCACACTCCTTTGACTCTCAAAGGCCTTTCACCCTGCCTCATATTGAGCTGTGAGTGCTGGCCAGAATTGCTGGAGTGAGCAATGAACTGAAGTGCTCCATCCTCACACAGAGGTGGAAGCTGTGCCTCTGAAACATACCCCCCTCCCACCCACCCAGGAATATTTTCAGTTTGTTACGGTGGCAGACTCAGTCTTGTGTTTTAGAACTTGGCCGATGCAAGTATTGCTCTGTTTCCTGAATAAGAGAAATTCCCAGTAACAGGATCAATCCATAGCAAAGGAAAATTAAACTATGTTTTTATTTGATCCATTTAAAGGTAACTCCCAGGGAGTAAAAGATTGTTGTACCCTTTTTTGCTGCTTTGTGATCTATAAGGGCCTGCTTTTTAACTTTAGAAATGCAGGTTCCATCTCACCTAGAAGGTTTTTATGCTGACTGGAGAACTAGTGAATTGCTAAGATCTCAAGACCTAGGAGAATGAAAGTTGAACAGTTGGAAGAGGAAGGAATTTTTAATCATAATTTTAGTTAACACCTATATGATATCCAACAAACATTCTGGAGAAAGGACATTTTTGTTAATAACTCAATACCCTCTCCCCATTTTAGGTCTGAGAGCTATTAACATACATGCCTTGAGACCTTCTTTCATTAGCACTTCTGGCAAAAAATATCAGGGTTGACTTTCCTGATATTTCCAATGGAAAAACAAGTAGGGTAAAAAAAAACCTGAAAAAGCCAACAATTAAACTTTGAGGCCTTCCTTCTACATCACAAAGATGTAAAACTGGTGACCAGCCCAATTAAAAAAAATCAGTTGCAGATGCTACTCTGTTGTAGCTTGAGGATTTATGCTAGGAACAGAAGGGGGAATAGAAGAATAATGCTTGCAGAAAATGTGCAAAGAAAATAAATCCACATCACTGTGCACTAAATACTTTTTTTCTCTATTACACAATGGGCCAAATCCATCTCTGGTGCAACTGTTTTGATCTCAGGGCTTGCACTGATAGGAAATTGGCCCAGTGTTTTATTTTCATTCTACTTTATGTAGCAGATGTTTAATTCCTTATACACTCCTCATTACTAATATGGGGCTTTGTCCCCCTCTAATGGCTGAGTCAGCTGAAGTTGGGGGTGTTGGTTCTTTAGCTATAGATCAGGGGTGGCTAAACTTACTGACCCTCAGAGCCGCATATGACAATCTTCAGAAGTTCGAGAGCTGGAGTGTGCGTGCTGGGGCTTGGGGGTTCAGCCCTGTGGGGAGTGGGATCTCGGGGCTTCAGCCCCATGGAAGGCATCTCTCTGGGCTTGTGGCTTCAGCCCTGCTCCTGCTGAAGCCCTGAGCCCTGACAGGCACACCTCATTGGGTTGAAGCCCCGACACACCCCCCTCGCTGGGAAGAAGCCAGAGGAGACGTGCAGGGGGGCATGTGGGGTCACATGTCCCCCAAGATTTTTGCCAGGATTTGCTGGCCCCACTCAGTCGCATGGTGCTGCTGGGCCCCCTCCCAGCATGGCAACTTCTGGAGCTGGCAAGCTGGGAGCTGTGGCCATGCGGAGAGGCAGCGGCAAACAGCTGGGAGCTGCTGGGAGAGCTGGTGAGGGTAAGAGGGAGGCCTGCCTGTGGGGGGGGGGGCAAACCTGTTGGGGGAAGCGAATCTTTAAATTGTTCCCCCCCTCAACCCATCTCAGCAGGCACCAGTCGTCTCTGTCAGAAGCCCTAGCCCCACCACCCCATTGCAGGGCAGAAGCCCCGAGCTCCCCCCCGCCTTCAGTCTGATAGATGGAAAATGGGGTGGGGAGATGTCTCGGCGAGCTGCACTTTAACTGTAAAAGAGCCACCAAGCCACAATTTGGCCACCCCTGCTATAGATGCTCATGCCTCAAGTACAAGAGGTGCTGGCTACACTCTCTGCTGCTGACCCATGGCAGGGAGTCATTACGCATGCAAAAAGACCACAAATGCTCAGGTGTACTGAGCGAGGAGGTGGTATTAGGGGGGACGCTTGCACACCCAACTACCTTTTGTCTTCTGAGTATGAACATCTTCAATATAATCAGCCCAGCACCTTTCAGTAGCTCTCAGTGCACAAATCAGAATGGTAAATGCGGTAAACAATTTTGTTTCCTTTATTAACAGGAAGTATTTGGGATCTATTTCTGATTAACAGATACATGTTGTGGAAGTGAGCTCCAGTATGTGTTTGTTTCTCTGGCGATCTTTTATTACATTGTTTCTATGTTCCTGGGTTCCTTCTTTAACAATATGTTTTCAATGAAATATTATGGTTGTTATTAAAAAATGCTAGAATTTTTGTACTTGTGGTGTATTGCTGGAGAGCTACTTGTAATTAATTATTCTCTTCACTGCAAAAGCAGCAGGTTTCCAACATCTCAAACAGCCATGTAAGTTTTACAGACACTTAAAAGAGAGTGACATAACTAACTGCATGTTCAGCTTTTGTCTGATGGAAGAATCCATTATTACTAAGTGACTGAACATCAGTTATAGCCAGATGCAGCTGCCTCGCAGTGTCTGTACATTCAAACTCAAGAAATTCCCCTAATTGAGAATAATGGGCCAGTTTCTGAAGTCATTTACACTAGTGCAAATTGGGAGTAAGTTCACTGATTTACTTCTGAGTAATTGAGATCAAAATCTGGCATGACACCATCAGACTTAGCCTTGAAACAGGCTCACAAAGTTGTATTATACTTTATGAGCCTAGTTTGAAAAATTATAAATGAAAACAAACCATCCTTCTAAAAACAATCAGTCAGCTAGGTCTGAACCTTATTCCATAAACTATGGGGAAAGTTTGGATACATGTTCAAATCTGAAATCCATGGCTCAGACTCATCTCCAATTAAGGACCTAATTCTGATTCCTCTGAAATCATGGGTGAAATTCCCTTTGACTTCAGTGGAAGCAGGATTAAGCCAGAGGAAAAAAAACACCCTTCACATGAGAGGCCGACTCCATTTTTGTGTGTGGCTATGGACCCTGGTTCTCATTTACATTAAGACAATTTTAAACCTTGCCCCTCGTCCCGGGCAATGTAAGGGGCCTGGAAGTGGGTGTGTGTTACATTTATGCTCAATTTAGGTACCTCTACGCTTCCAGAGAAGTAAGGGAGAATCAAGGCCTTTACATTGAGTTTTGAGCCTGAAATGATAACATGCAAAGAGAAGGTGGGTGCTTTCCATAAAGGCACAAAATTCAAAAAATAAACCAACTTCCCCAGTTTTCTAGTTCTTTTAAATCTTTTGATTCTTCAAGCCAATTTTGTCACTTTGGGGTCTGGCTCATGATTGTTGAATGCTTGGGCCTGGCAAAAGTGAGATCTGATTGTTGATTATTTCAACTGGTTATTTCAAGCAGACTATTTATTATCCTCTCAGAAGTTATCCAACACAGTATTTATAAGGCTCCTGTCTGAGACATTCCTTAGACCCAGCCCGAGTTTTATACAGAACTGCTGTGGACTTGAAGTAAAGAATCTCAAGATGTTATAGCTCCAGTGTTTCCAACTCCTCTAATTTTATTGAGAGCCTCACAATATTTGGTGTTTTGTTCAACATCTCAAATCCTGGAGTCCTGGGAATCTTGGCTTTCATTTAAAGTAAAAAGTAACTTTCAAGCCCTCATGGCTGGAGAGAGAAGCTGGAAAAATATGATCTGGAGGTAATCGGAAAGCTCAAAATCCAGAAGACAAAGAAACAGAATCTCAAATCATTTAAAAAAAAACTCATGATTTTAAGCAAATTTCATTATTATTTTGGGGGCCTGACTCATGATTTTCCAGTGCCTAGAAGCTGACAATCCTGTAGCTCAGTTTGTCAGTTTCAGACAAGACCTTTAAAAATGAGAACACAAGCATAGGAGGTTGTCGTCATTGGCCAAAATAGCATGCTGTACAAGTCAGAAAGGACATGTGGGTGGCACCCTGTCACTCCAACAGTGGATGGGTGAACATTTTGTGCTCAGTTTGTAAAGTGTTTAGGCCTCCTCTGGGATGGAAAGTGATGTATAAATGTAAGATTCATAGATTCCAATGCCAGAAGGGACCATTGTAATCATCTGACATCCTGTATAACATAAACTATAGAAATTCCTCAAAATAATTCCTCAAGCAGAAAAACATCCAATCTTGATTAAACAATTGCTAGTGATGATGCATCCCCTGCAACACTTAGTAAGACATTCATACCGCTTCCCACCTCACCCCACAGAATGCCTACCATTAGAAGATATTAGAGATTTTCAGCTCTGCTTGTACTCAGCAGTTTAATTAAGGAATCCACAGAATTAATAACATTCACACTGAAAACAGTGTTTCATCATAGAGTATTAGCATTACAAAGAGCCTATAAAATCACCTTCTGAATCCCCCTACAGTACCTTTATAATGATACTTTATCCAGTCTGGATGTTACTGACCGATGCATATTTTCCTTTGCTTCATCCTAAATGTTCTTTTGCTCAATTCTATCCCATTACTCTTAGTTCTCTCCCCACCAACCACCCTCAACAATCCCCCAAACAATAACCCTGTTTAATGCTGGTTATTGCAAAGAGGAGGCTGACACTGTGCAGGCTGTAATCTAAATAGTATCGACTTTACTGACTTTCTTAATTCCCCAAAATTTATTGAAGTCACGGCCATAAGTTTCATGCAAATTAGACTAGTAACGTACATTTCCAAAACACATTCTATTTGTGCATTAACCTTGAGCTTCATGGGGATTTTTTGTTATAATATCCCTGCTCTGTGTTTATCAAATCGAGCTTAAACAAAGTATCAAATAACAAAGCACACCCATTAAGAAACTCAAGCTGGGATTTCAAAGCAACCTAAAGAGCACATACAGGTTTAAAATTCTTCAATTTATTTTGCAATATTGAACGTCTGGAAACCTTCTTGTCTGGTTCTCCAGAACCCTATTGTCTCTTTTTGAAACCTTCTCCATCCATATCCTATTTTCTCAGGCATTTTTCATGTCATTAAAACCAATCTCATGAAACTTCAAGTATGTCTAGTAAATAAAGATGAAGGCCCAGATTTTCAAAGGTATTTAAGTGTTGCTGCACTCAGCATTTTGAGGTTTTGGGGGTAGGGTTGTTTTCTGTTTTGATTGGTTGCTTTTTGGGGGGGGTGGGGCGGACAGAGAGTTGTTTTGTTTTCTTGTGTGTACAGTTGCTATATTTCTATTAGGTCTTTGGAAATTAACTGGAAATTAACTGGAAATTAACTGGTTTTGACTCTTTTGAAGCTACCAGCCAGCAGGCCACTACCATTGTCTGTGCTTTGGTACAATGTTGTACCGAGCACACACAAACATTAAGAGAGGCTAATTTTTGTCAGTTATCCCTTGTTTACACACAGGTCCCTGAAGGAGCTCTCTGAGTGGTTATGTAGTCTGAGCAAGATAGGTCAGTGAATTTCCCCACGTGTCAGATCATCTTCATGTGGGTCAAAAAATTTTCATTGGAAAATCCTAATTCATCAAAAGAGAAACATTTTGCATAAATAGTCCATTTTGACAAAATTACATTTCAAAAGAAAAATGTGTGAGGAAAAAAGCATCTTAATAAGGTTGAAATGCTCCATTTTTTTCCTTTTTGGAACTTAACTATTTGATTTCTATTTAAAAACAACTTTTCATTACATTTTTAAAAAACATTACATAATGAAATATATAGTATTTTTTTAAATATTACTTATTACATAAAAATGTTGTCATTGGAACAAACGTTTTGATTTTATTGAAGCAAAACTCTTTGATCAATTTGAAACAAAAATCCAATTTTGTTTTGTGTGAATGTTTTGGTTTTGTTCCAATTCAGAGTGGATTTTTTTTTTTCAACTGACATTATTCCCCGTGAAACAAAAAATCTGGTTCCTGCCCAGGGCTAGAACACGTGTACCTTGTCTCTAATCATGTTGATAATGTGTCTGTGGGTCTGATTATTCCCCTTATGCTGGTTTCATATCACCAAGGGATTCCCCAGGACAGGGAAATGCCCAGTTGCATCTTTAAGGCTCTGGGTGCATTTTTCTTCCCATTGAAAACTCTATTATTTAGGAGTGTTGAAATCTTCCAGTCTAGCTAATCTAGTCTGGTATATTTGTGCAGCTTAATTTTTCTGGGGCTACTACTGGCAATGCTGTCCCCATTAGGATATCTCCCCCTTTCTCTGAGTCTTTTTTAAAGCACGTGCAGTGTCCCAGTGCATTTCCTGAGAAGCTCGTGCCATTCCTAGCTGCTCTGGAGATGCTGTCTCAGTTAGTATAGGCCTGGCTCTGCAGTGGCAGTTTGTCTCCTGTTTTCCATTGCTATTTCCCCCGCTTTTGCTGCCTTTCTGATATCTCTTCAATCAATCATTTGGTGTGACTGCAGTACCTGTCCCCGCTTTTTTATTCCTTCATTTGTTTGCCCAGGGAAGCAGTTCTTGCCCTCTGTTTTTCTGTGCTTTTTTTGGTTTTCTTTTCCCAAGCTGACTCTCTGCTCCACTTTCCCTGGTGCTCCAGCCAGCCTCTCCATTGTCTCTCCCACTCACCATGCATTTTCTTACCGTGGTTCCCCCTTTCTATGGCTCTCAAGTGTTCTGCAAGACAGCGAGACCTGAACAGGTAAGCCTCACCCATAGGTGGCAACTTCTATGGGCCCATGGTGCCAGGGCACCAGGAATATTCCTGTCCCAGGGCCCGGCTCCAGCAATGTTTGAGGTCAGGTCTCTCCTTCGGCCCCGTCTTCTGCCCCCGGGCACGCCCCCCCCCACACGTTCCCCAGGAGATTTCAAATGGCCCTGGGGCCCCGACCTACCACTGGCAATACAGAGGAGCTGAGCAGCTTTCTGCCTGATTGCACCACATGGCTGCCCCTCGGTGGGGTGGGTCTGTGTCTACACGTGCTGCCCCAAGTGCTTCTGTAGTCAATAGGAAGCTGCAGGAGCAGTGCCTGGGGGTAACAGCACACAGAAGCCCCCTAGCCCACCCTGCCTATGAGTCCCAGGTAAGCACTGCAGCCCCCACCCCTTCCCACACATGCCCTCCCACCCCCAAATTCCATCCCAAAGTCTGCACCCCCTTCCCACACCCACCCTCCTGCCCCCAAAGTCCCTCCCAGTGCCTGCTGCCCCTCCCTCTGCAGCTCCTCCCATCCCCAAACTCCCTCCCAGAGCCTCCACCCCCTCAACCCCTCCTCCTGCACCCCCACCACCTACCCCACCCAGAGCCCAACCTCTCACCAATTCTGCACCCAAACTCCTGCCTAGAGCCTGCACCCCAGGCCTCCTCCCCCCACCCAAACTCCCTCCCAGAGCCTTAGGCAGGTGGAGGGGTGGACTTTGGGATGGACGGGCTCTGGGCATTCGAGGAACCACCAAAATTTCTACAAACCTACTGCTCCTGGCCTCCCACCCCTCCACGCCCAGCAGCTGTTCCTTTATCACCACGCGCCAGCCGAACCAAGCCAAACATGTGCTTGGATTGCAGGGGAGTTTCATCCCCCCATTCTCCCTGACTCTTTCTCATTTGCTGGCAGTTGTTGGGGGAGCCCCAAGCAAGCACTGGCAGGTCCCCTCTCCCGCTGCTCCCACACACTCCCGGGGGGAGGGCGGGAATGAAGTGCCTCTTGCTATTTCCCCTCCTAGCTCCACTACCTGTGGGAGGAGAATGATGACCCCCATGCCTGGCTCCCACAGCTCCCTGCCCCCTACCTGGGGCGGGACAAGGAAGGCTTTGCCCACCCAGTTCCTCCTTTGTCCCCTACTATCTGGTACAGGGGAGCGGTGAGACACTGTCTTCCCTCAGCTCCCTGTGGGGAAGGGACTGTGTGGTTATTCCCCCTCATACACACAAGAGCTCCTCCCAGCTGCGTGCCCCAATGTCTGTGGGAGGGAAAAGGGAACCATCCCCTGGCTCCTTCTATCTCCCCTCTAGCTTCCTGGGATGGGCGATGAACATTACCTCTCTCCTCCAAGCATCCCCATCTTGGCTCCTCATTGCCTGGGGCAGGGCAGGGACAATTTCTTCCCTGCCCCAGGTTCCCCTCCCTAGTGCCTGGGGGAAGGGAGGGATGTTTCTCCTGCTCCATCCTGGCTCTTGACACCCCTTCCCCATTAACTCACAGCCTGGAGGACTGGTATCATTATCCCTCTTGTTACCATGTGCTCTGCCACTGCCTGGGGGGTAAGCAAGTAAACATGCACCTGTCATAAACAGATGGTTAAGGGTTAATGTCTCTTTTACCTGTAAATGGTTAAGAAGCTCAGTAAACTTGGCTGACACCTGACCAGAGGACCAATAGGGGGACAAGATACTTTCAAATCTTGGTGGAGGGAAGTCTTTGTTTGTGCTTTTTGGTTTTGTTTGTTGTTCGCTCTCGGGACTGAGAGGAACGGGACATTATTCCAGGCTTTCCCTATCTTTCTGAATCAGTCTTTCATGTTTCAAAATTGTAAGTAAAAGCCAGGCAAGGTGGATTAGTCTTATGCTTGTTTTCTCAACTTGTAAAGGTTTCTTTTGCTGGAAGGATTTTTACCTCTGTTTGCTGTAACTTTGAATCTAAGGCTCAGGGACGGTCCCTCTAGTCTATATGAATCTGAGTACCCTGTGAAGCATTTTCCATCCTGATTTTACAGAGATAATTTTCACCTTTTCTTTCTTTAATTAAAAGCTTTCTTTTTAAGAACCTGATTGATTTTTCCTTGTTTTAAGATCCAAGGGATTGGGTCTGAACTCACCAGGGATTGGTGGGGGGAAAGGAGGGGGGATGGTTAATTCCTCCTTGTTTTAAGATCCAAGGAGTTTGGATCTGTGTGAAGCCTCTCAAGGCAACCCAGGGAGGGGAAAGTCTGGGGGGGAAAGGAGGGGGATGGTTAATTTCTCCTTGTTTTAAGACCCAAGGGGTTTGGGTCTGGGTTCCCCAGGGAAGGTTTTGGGGGAATAGAAAGTGTGCCAGACACTAAATTCTGGCTGGTGGCAGCGTACCAGACCTAAGCTAGTAATTAAGCTTAGAAGTGTTCATGCAGGTGGGGAAAAAAACCTTGACAGCACCTCTGGCTGCCCCTCAGTTGTCCTCCCTGCTGCCTGGGAGAGGGAAGCAAAGATTCCCACTAGTTTCCCCACTCCCTTTATAATTTAACAGGAAAGCGGAAGAGATCACTTCCTCATCCATACTCTCCCCTCTCCCAGCTCCTCACTGTGTCTCCACACTTGGGGGAGCAGAGGGGTGATTCCTGCTCCAGAACTCCCCTATTTCATGGGGGAGCAGCATAAGAATCTCCAGCACCAGCCTCAGGGAAATGTTGACTTCTCTGTCACCTCAACTCCTCCTGCGAGAGGGCAGTGGCCCCTACTTTCCCCTCCAAAACCTGGAGGAAGTGAGCAATATCCCTCAATCTATTGACCATTTCCTTTTCCCCCAGCACCCTCTAACCTGCACCCTTCCACTAAATTGCTACACTGGAAATAGAGAAGTGAAGATAAACTGTCTCAGGCAGTTTTGGCTGCAGGTCATATGTAAACAATCAGTTCAGGGGGGAGGGATAGCTCAGTGGTTTGAGCATTGGTCTGCTAAACCCAAGGTGGTGAGCTCAATCCTTGAGGGGGCCACTTAGGATCTGGGGCAAAAATCAGTAGTTGGTCCTGCTAGTGAAGGCAGGGAGCTGAACTCAATGACCTTTCAAGGTCCCTTCCAGTTCTAGGAGATGGATATATCTCCTATTATTATTCCTGTTGATGTAGCAATCATGTTCTGAAATGATGCCCAACATTTCGATGCATGTGTGTTTTGTTTTCAGTTAAATCAAGGTTAGGCACTTCCTAGAAGTAAAACAAGCATGGAGATGAAGTCTCAGGGATGGAATATACCGGAAGGTGGTGGTGGTTATGTATCTCATATATGACTCCATTTTACTCATCCTACTAGGACTCTACACCATGACATTATGGGGAATAATGGTTTAATCACATCCTAGGATTGAAATCGAATTGTTAGGTTGAAATGCCTCATGGGTTTGAAGTATCCTGCTTCATTCCTCCTTTGCATGGTTCCCTCCTACTCTGTGACTGGGCCTCAACTTTCTCCTCATTACATGGTTTTTATTTGAGGGTTTGGAATATCTTGTTTCATTCCTAATTACTCCTATTTGATCCATTCCTTTTTCAGAGGAAACCAAGTCCCTCAGATTTGGAATATGAGCCTTATTTGACCACCTTGGTAAGGATCCTGACAGTAAACTCATGATGGAGGTGTAATAGCTTCACAGATCTAACACATTAGGTAGAATGAGAATGTATGTGCATTTGTGTTTTAAGTTTAAATGGGGCAGGAAATTGCAGTACTAATTAGCTGAGTTTTCTCCATTTGTTTTAAGAGGCAACCCAGCCCCTAATATTTTGAATCAGAACCTTTGCCAACCTCCATAAGAATCCTCACTATAGCCTAAGGCTGGAGATTAGAGAGACAAGGAGGGTGAGGTAATATCTTTTATCTTCTGTTGGTGAGAGAGACAAGCTTTCCAGCTACAAAGAACTCTTCTTTTTTACATGCAAGAAAAGAGCAGAAACATGGAGGTAACAGTCTGAGGAATCTAACAAACTAGAGGGAGGTTAGAGTGGATTTGTGTGTATATTATGTATTGTGACAGACCCAGACCAGTGGGGTACAGGAGTCTGGTCCTATTGGTATCCAGGGGGTGGGCGGGCAAAGCCCACCCACTTCTAAAGAACCTACCCCCCAGCCTAAGGAGAGGATCCACAGGTCTGGGACACCAAGTAATTCCGTGGGACAACTAATGAAAAAAAACAGGATCGGGAGTGAGGTCAAAAGGCTAAACAAAGGGAACCTGATGGGGACACCGAGCAGAGAACCCCAGACAACGCCCACTGCTCCTCGAAGGCATCAAGAGATCCAGCAGACGCCGCCCAGAAGAACTCTGCCCGGATGCGTGAATGGACAGAGGAGCAGACTGAGGCCCCACAGTCGCAGGAAATCCCATCAGCCAACCTCCTCTCCCTGGTTTTGTAGATGGCTAGTTTGGCTAGGGCCAAGAGGAGGTTGGCAAGGAGATCCCGTGACTTTGTGGGGCCACGGATGGGGAGTGCATAGATAAACAGGTGAGGGGAAAAGTGCAACCAAAAATGCAAGAAAAGGTTCAAGAGGAGCTGGAAGAGGGGCTTCAATCTGGCACACTCTAAATAAACATGCGCCAGGGTCTCCTTCATGCCACAAAAAGGGCAGGTGTTGGGGACAGGGGTGAACCGCACCAAGTACATGCCCGTGCTCGCGGCCTTATTAACGAGCCGCCAACTGACATCCCCGGGGCAGGCCTCAGACCAGAGCAGAATATAAGCTGGCCCACCAGGGCTTCTCACCCTTGAGAGGTGGCAGGAGGTCCTACCATTTAGTATTGGGGCGGGACGCGAGGGTGAGGTAGTGAAGAGTGTGGAGCACCGAGCGTGATAGCAGATTGTCCGTGGGCGTGGCCTGGAACAGAACCGGCTGCCATCCGTGCACCAGCTCGCAGTGAAAGGGCGGGGGGCCGATTGGCGTAGGGCAGGGCCCGATAAATGTCCACGGGGCCAGGAGTGAGGTGGGTGGGAGCGTGCCCTCTCGCAGGAGCCCAAGTCGAGGCAGCCCAAACAGCGGGTGTAAATGTCACCTCCTGAAGTACGCGAGGAGTAAGAGGTCTGGAGAGCCCATGCACGTGAGCGATGCGTCAGGGGATCCAGCAGTCTCCCGGTCGAGTCCAGCAGATACTTGACCTTGGTGACTATCACCAGACCCAGCCCTGGCGCACTGGTGGGGACTCCGCCACCTGCACACGACAGCCTGGGATTGTGTAGCAGGGGCTCCATGAGGAGATCGCCCCCACAGTGGCAGCCATGGACCTGGTCATTGAAAAGAGCTTCCAGGTCCGGAGAGGTCTTGGATGAAGACCTCTCAGATGGAGAAGTAAAAGGCTGCCGGTCATGATCGGAGCCATCAGAAGCGGCGGATGGAAGGCATGCGCCAATTAGCTCCATGCCGTGACTACCTGCACCATATCAGGAGCCTCTGCAGGCCGGGGTGAAGACATTGACCTGAGTGCGTAGGGACTTTCAGGCCTGCCCCCCCTCTCCAGAGGGCAGGTGGAGAACCCCTGCAGAGATCAGTAGCATCAAGGCCAAAAGAAACTCCAGAATGCCATCCGGAAGGTTGCCAGGAAGATCCGGGGCGGGACCAGGAATGTTTGAGTCTGGTACTAGCAGATGGACAGGACCAGTTTTAACACTGGAGAACTGCGTTTCCGAGCGCTCATCACTCTGCCCCCAAACCGTGCCATTCTCCGGCGAGATGGATATGCGGCAGAAGGGGAGTAGGTAAATGCCGAGAGAGAGCAGTGGACCCATGCTCCACCGGATGGCCTGCAAGCGTGCGTGGAGGGAGCTCGCCTGCCACCGTCCCGGACCACAGGCCCAGAGCTCTACCCAGTTGACCGGGCGAGGAGCACCGAGTAGCACAGCCTGGCAAGCCTTCACCACGCCAAGTCCTCCCGGGTCCTGACCACGAGAAGCACATCATCAGCATAAGCCGACAGGAATCAGCCGCAGCGTCCAGCTACCCGACGCACCAACCCAGTCAACCTTGTGAGAGACAGAGGAAGGCTCGATGCAGAGCGTATCAGCTGGCCCGAGAGGGGGCACCCACTGCATACTCACCAACCCAAAGCTGACTGCTTTGAGTCAGGGTCCAGATGAGCCTGACACAGAACACCCGCAGAAGCATACACACCTGGAGAAAACCCCACAAACGAGTCGAAACCAACGCTCGAGAGTGCTCAGGAGATACCTGTGATCCACCCTTCGACAGCTTCCTCCTGATCCAGGGACAAGAGGGCGAATACAGACCTATCCCACACACCTATTCCAGAAGGTCCGGACCAGTACAGGTAATCAAGATAATGCTGTGGGACGGTGTAGGGGTCTGGTCAGGCAATGACATGTTCGGAGCAGCACGATCTAGCCACATTCGAGATGGCCTTTAGTGAGCAACGATTTTGTAACCCATGCTAGGAGCATGAACGGGATGACGCCAACTTTCCGTAAGCTCGGGCCGGAGGTCCCCCACCGATTCGGCGAAGTAAGGCGAGCACAGGCCGCCTGCACAAGAGAGGGGAGGACCACCGCTTCTGCTAATATGACTCGCGGAGCCAGACGGACCAGGTCGGCCGAGGATGTCCAGAACACCGCAGTACACCCCAGCAGTTCGCGCCCACTACTGTCGACAGCAACACGCCAGATTTGGAGGTTCAGGCCAAAAGAGGCGACCGCGAGACGAGCGAGGGCTTCTCGAGACTCTCGGGCTTAGAGGTCTGCCATAGTGGCTCAATCGCATGCTCCACGCGCTCTCGAGTTGGCCGCCGCCAGGCTGCATCCGCGATCGCGAGAAGTCTCGTCATCAGCAATCATGCAAAGCTACTCAGGACTCGCGCATGGTCCAGGGAGAAAGTAAGTCTGCGTAGGAGAGGATCCATAGCGAGAGATCCGCACCTGCTCAACTAGCTATCTCGCGCGACGAGGATCTATGCGAGGGGGCGTTAGGCAGCCTGCGCGTCAGAGGCAGCGCATCATGGGACGTGCCGATCGTGCCCTCCTACATAGACCTGTCTCGGGTATCGCGGCGTAGAACAACACAGCTGCGATCCATGTGCCCAAAGGCAGGCGAGATGTGCAGGATCAGACGAACCGTACATCTGGCGTCCGATGCCGTCTTCGCGAGAGAGACGAGCGCCTGCGCATCTCTCGCGCAGACACCGCGTCCGTAAGACGAATGGTATGCGACCTCGGGGCTGACGCGTCAGCCCTCCAGCCATCACTATCACACACTCAGACTGCGCGTTCCAGAACGTGCCGCATATCTCGCGACAACACGTGTCCTACCGTACGACTGGTGCGTGCTGGGCGGTGAAGTTACTCACAGAGATGCAGAGCTAGGTGCCGTCGGCACACCTTCCCCGATCCACCACGCGCCTGAGGAAAGGTAGCGCCACTGCCCTCGCCAGGCAGCCAGACTCCGAAGGAACCACCAGCGAAAGCCCGCATCTCCAGCAAACTATCACACAGAGAGGCTGTCCATGGTGGCAGTTGGTGATCTGAAAAGCAGGGCAGCCTAATGCCGAGGAGTGAGGCCCATGAAAGGTGGATGCGACAGGTAAAATGCAAGTCCAGCCGGGAGTGGCGCAACCGATGGCCTCCACCTGGACGAGGTGAAACGTCGAGATCGTCTCGGGTAGTGGTGCCAGACATCCACGAGGAGTGCATTGGATGATCATCCGGAGGATGTTACGCAGCGGCCAGGCACTGCTCGGTCCCTGAGGCGGTCTCATTCCTCGAGTGGTGTTAGAGTCCCTCCCAGGGACGGGCATTCACAAGGCAATCCAGGAGCCGAGGAAGGTGGACACCGCTGATCAAATGCAACCTCTCCGAACCTGAGTCGGGGGCATGGACGTTGACAAGTAAACCACATGACCCCTCCACGGACCCGAGGTGGCAGCAGGCAGCCCGGCACATCTTCACGATCCCGGGCAGCACTTCAGGCTGTAGGTCGGGGAAGAACAGGGTCGCCACTGCAGCCTTGCGAACTGAGAGGTGGCTAAAGTAGACCCCATCCCCCCACTCCAGCCGCCAGCTAGCTTCAGTGGCCGGATCTGTATGGGTCTCCTGCAGGAAAACCACAGAGTACGCCCCTCCTGGAGGAAGGAGAGCACCTGGCTCCTGCAGAGACCCATCCTACAGCCCTGGGTGTTTAATGTGGCAAAGATGATCGGTGCCACGAGGGCTGGGGGGGATCCTCGCCGGCAGACACACCCATGGCCTCTGTCGGGCCGCACAGCAATCTGTGACCTACTCCGTAGGTGAGTAAAGAGTCGAGGAAGAGGCGGACCCGCTGGTAGGCCGCGGCGGCCTGCTTCCCAGTCTTCTTACCCTCCCCATGAGGGTCCTCGCGGCCCAGAGGATCTGATGGAAATCCCCCTGCCGCTGAAGTGCAAGTTGGACTTTGTTACAGGAGCCACGGACGTTCTCAAGGAACTCCCACAGCTCCTTCCTCAGCGCATGGAGGGTTGTGGTCACCGATCTACGACTGTTCCCCAGTGGGACTCCCGTCACAGCCCCGAGGCCCACTGAGGCAGGCAGGCAGGGGGCAGACCCCCGACATGGCGTCCAATGGGCTGACGTCACACGGCCTGCCCCGCTCCTCGGTTCAACAGTGAGTGGCGGAAGGAAAACAGCAGCCCCTGGTGGGTCGGGACGGGGAAAAAATTCTAAAGCCACTCCCTGGGGGGGTAACCCCAGGGGCAGCAATGGCATCACGGGAGGTGGAAAGGACAAGGACAGGGCTGGCATCAGGGATAGGGCAGGGGACAGGAATAGGGCGGGGATCAGGGAGCGAATCGGGGATGGGGGCTGAGGCAGGATCCTGAGCCTCAGTGGTCGGGCCGCTCGAAGGTGGCCGCCCCTGGTTAGGCTCAGGGATCTGGGGAACGGGAAGGAGACCCCCAACGATGCCGGGCTCAGCCACTAAGGTTCGTGTGGCAGCCCCGGCATCCAGAGATAGATGTTCGTCAATGGGCCCTTGCCTGGGAAGGAGGGCGGGTCCTCCACACCCAAGAGGGACACCCCTTGGGAACCGGACCCCAGCAGCTGGGCACCGGCCATCGCCCCAATGGGCTCGGCAGCTGTCAGTAGGGTGCCACCCGCAGCCGGCTTGATGGAAAATTCCAGGGGACCTCAGAGGCGGGAGCAGAAGCAGCGGTCAGGGAAAGGGAACACGGGGACAGGGGGACTGGGGTGAGGTTGCTCAGACTGAGGCCCGCCGGCAGAGGGTCATCCTCCCCCTGTGTGACCGGGGTCAGCTCCAGGGCCTCGATCTCCTCGTAGATGGAAGGGAGATCACCATCCGCCACCCCAGGGCTCTCCCACACGCACCCGATGGCCATACTCACCTCAGCACTTGCAGGGGGCTTCGGGTGGGTAAGGGGCGAGAGAGGCTCCCTCTGAGGTTCCAGGGGAAGGGATGCCTGGATGGTAGGGGTGGATTCACTTCGGTGCTGCATTAGTGCCCCGGCCGCACACAGAACGGAGTCTAGGGCAAGGCGGTAAGCCCTTCATCGGTGCCCCTTCTGCTCTTCGGGGGGTCTCCGAATCTGATAAGGATGTAACGACGACTCGAGCCTCCGCTTCCCCGCTTACCTGCACTAAGGACCGAGCCCTCCAGCATCCATCCGGGGGCTGGGCTAACGGGGTTGGGGGGCAAGCAGGCTCAGGGCACTCGAGGAGCGCAGTGGTGGGACAGCAGAACTGAGTGAGGAATTCCCGCTTGGGCGAGCCGCCCTCCCACATCCGGCGGTATCTTCCGGCCACATACGCCTCCTCCAGCAGCGGTGGACCGAGAGAGAGGAGGGCAGCTTCGGGTGCCAGGCACACGGGGGTAATCGACGATGACAGGGCCGGCACCTTTGCTAGAGTCGGGGGTCCTGGAGCTTCTCCATGTGGACCAAAGGGCAGTCCCTTCGGACTTGCCCCATCACCCGTGAGAGCTAGCACCGGGCTCCCTGTCTAATAATACACTGTAGTGGGCTTTCTGTAGGGGACGGCAGAAAGGAACCCCATGCGAGCGCCTCTCTGCCACGGCCCCGCCGGTGGAATTGAAGCTGCACTTGCTGGTGGAACGAGAGGACGTGACGGAGGGGCAGGGATCCTTGCAGCCAACGGAAGAGGGCTGATGACGGGTGGGCGTGCCCCAGGGCAGAAAGGGTGGCAGCAGGTGGCTTGGCAGGAAGGGAGGGACGGAGGTCAAAGACGGACGCCCAGGTCTTCCAATGGCTCCAGTGGGACGAACATGCCTCCCACCGCCAAGGCCATTCTCTACTGCCTCCGGGCGGAGCGCTCCCGATGCTAGGAAAGACACCCTCCTGTAACATTTGGAGGCCGCCACGATGGCTGTAGGCCCCCACCCTCTGGCCAACGCCTGCACGTAGGTGCCAAGTGGGTGAGGCAGGACACGCAGGAGGCAATGACGCCGTGCTTCCTGGTCAAGGAGGGGAAGGAGCTCCGCCACTGTAGATAGTAGCACAGCGGCGGTCAGAGACAGTGGCAGGAGGGGGGCCGACGTCACCTGGGTGGTACGACCCTGGGGGGCCGGGGAGGGAACCCACAGAGCTGGTGAGGGAATAGCGGCGGAGGGATCCGCGGCCAGTAGCGGGGCCGTGGAGTGGGGGAGTCTCTGCCATGGAGGGCCTGGCCTTTCCCCCCCCCACATTAGCCGGGCCCCTTACCCTTACTCCGCACCCTGACCTTTGTCCTGGCTGGGGGGGGGCTACCCCCGAATGCGGAAGGGGCCGAGGGACGTGGCAGCCAGCCGGACGTCTCCCTGGTACTTCGCCGTGCCACCAGCAGGGGTGGTCCAAGGTAGAGGCTTGGGGGCAGACACGGAGGCAGGTGAGGAGGGGCGGTGGGAGCATCGCGATAAGGGGTCCCCCCTTCCCCTCCGCCATAACGAGAGCGGGAAGGGGGACAAACAGCGAGGGGAGGGGAAGAAGAGGAGGCGATTATCCCTCCCCGCTGAGGCTCAGGCAGGGGAGGAGGGTGCTAGAAGTAGAGGTAAAGGGGCGTGGGGGAGCAACCAAGGCCTTAAGGGCGGAGGGGTTAGGTACCGACTCAGAGGGGATTCCCGCTGCCTTATCGCACTAGGGGATTATGGGGGCAACGGCATAGGGGAGTGCAGTGAACAAGGGCAAACGTCAAATGGGGGGAAGGGGACAAGCGCAATGGGAGGGGACGTTGGGCGCACGAGGGAAAGGGCAATCAGGGGTGGGGATCACAGGGTTGTGGGGGGAAAGGCAAGCTGAGAATGGGGTGGAGGTACCCACGGGGACCAGCTGCAGGGCTGGGGCAGGATATCAGGCCGCAGAGGGAAATAGGTGGGGCGCGGACAATGTGGTAAAGAAAAGGGGTCAGTCCAGGAAGGCGGGGAAGGGATCGCACCACGGCACTTGCGCAAAAGTCAATCTTGGCTGCTGCTGCTGCAGGCCAATGATGGAAGCGGGGCGTGTGAGCCAGGCGAGCAAGTTAGTCCCATAGGCAAGGAGTCCAAACAGAAGGAAAACAGCAGTGGAGTAGTGGAGAGGGGCAACAATGGTGGTATGGGGTGAAGGGGAACATGGATGGCGAAGGGCAGGCTCCATGCCAACACCTCTGGTGTCCCAACAGACACAGTCCCCAAAACCCCCACCACAAGAGCACATTGAAAAAGACGGAGTCCCAGAAAAGCCCTCCACAGCGGTCCACACGCGGTCTCCCAGCAGCAGGTGGTCCTCTCCTCCTCCTCGCCTCCATCTCGGGGCTCCAACTCCCACAACAGCCACATAGTCCCAGCAGCTCGTTGGTGGTGGTTTTGATGTCCAGGCCAGGAGGGACCCTGCCCAGATGGTGGGGTGTCCTCAGCAACAAGAGCTGGGGTCCCTCAATCCCCCTCCTCTCTGGGAAGCAGGCCCAGCAGCCCCCCTCCCCCGTGCAGGCTGTAGGTGGAAGTAACAGCAGCAATCGAGGGGGGAGGGGGATCTTACACGCCAGCCATAAGCATATAGCAGACAAAGGGGTTGGGTGGTGGGTTCCCTAGCCAGCCAGGGACAGCAGCTGGAGAGTAGCAGCAGCAGCAGCAGCGAGAGCCCAGTGGTCCCAGCAAGGAACACAGCAGCAGCAGCGGAGAGCCAGTGCCCAGCAGGAACAGAGCAGCAGAGCAGCTCTCTCCCCATTCTCTACAGCCAAGCAGTAGAAGGGCAGAGCTACTGGCCACAGGAGAAGCAGGCTTCTGTTCCTGAGTGACCAAACGGGAGGCTGTACTAGAGTATCAGGAACCTGCAGAACAATTAAGGCAGAAGGCTGATTAGAAACCTGCAGCCAATCAAGGCAAGCTAATGATCAGGGCACGCTGGGTTCAGGACCGGGCGCTGGGGTTTTGAGTGCCCTAGGCGCACGGGCCCTTTCGCCACCCTCTCCGTGCGCTGGTCCCGTCGGCTCGCGCAGTTCCTGCCTGCGGACATGTCGGCTGATCCCCAGCTCCAGTGGAGCTCCGCAGTCGTGGTCCCCTGCCCCCGGGGGAAAAAAAAGGGTTTCCCCCCCCCCCAAAATCGCAACCGCAGAGCAGCCGACCCCTACCGCAGGCACACAGGCGGCACTCCACGAGCACCTGCTGCCCTCCAGCAAATGCCACCCCCTAATAATCTGGGCTAGACGATTGCCTAAGCCCTCTAATGCAAGCGCACCCTGCTGGGTTTAAAAAGGAGCTTACTTCCAGTCAGGCCAAGACGAGGAAAGTGGGGTGAGGAAGCTGGGAGCCAATAGGTGGCAAGGAGCTTGAGAGTGAGAGCTGCGTGAGGTAAGGAGTACAAGTGTTATCAAGACACAGGCAGGAAGGTCCTGTGGTGAGGAGAAAGAAGGTGTTTGGAGGAAGCCATGGGGAAGTAGCCCAGGAGTTGTAGCTGTCATACCGCTGTTACAGGAGGCACTATAAACAGCTGCAATCCACAGGGCCCTGGGCTGGAACCCAGAGTAGAGGGTGGGCCCAGGTTCCCCCCAAAGCTCCCAACTCTTGATCAGACACAGAAGTTGACCCAGACTGTGGGGAAGATCACTGAGGTGAGCAAATCTGCCAATAAGCGCAGAACTCACCAGAGTAGAGGAGGAACTTTGTCACAGTACATACCTTCACATACTCACCTTTCCAGCAGATCTACGCAATGATACTATGGGAATAAATGAATAATCTTACTCTGAATTATGGTCTAAATAGTCTGGTGTTTTTGTGTCTTATTTTGAGGTGCATCGGGGCTGAGGACATCCTGTCTCATTCCCTATTATCCCTCTTTGATCCACTTATTTTAATATAAAACCATTTTCCAAAATTTGGAATTTGAACCCTAGTTTGATCTGCTAAGTAAGGATCCTGGAAATTAACTAAGCATGGAGGTGAACTTTCAGGACTAGAATATATCAGGAAGGCACAGACGGGTGTTAGTGTTGTCTCTGCACCACGTATATAGATCTGTCAATTCTCCCAGCTAAGGGGGCTACACGCCGACATTATGGGGACTAGTGGCGTAATCACATTCTAGAACTGAAATTGAATTGTTGGGTTGAACTGCCTCTGGGGTTGGACTCTCCTGCTTCTTTCCCAGTTACTCTGGTTCTCCCCAGTTTGTGACTGACCCAACAGTCAGCTGATGGTGTCGTTTTTAGTTTATAAATCACTCTATTTATAGCTATGTCTGCTCATTCTGCTAGGGGATTGACACCCTGACATTTTGGAGCATAATGCAATAATCGTGTTCTGTATCTTGGCAATTGTTGTTGTTTGTGTTAGGTTGCCATGTCTCTGTTCTGGGAATGTCTTTTCTTATATCTCATTGTACTAATATTTTTAAGAGTGTTGTACCTGAAGTTTGAATGGATTATTTTTTCCAGTTGATAGTGCATTCTTGAGTGGGTGTGTATTGAAATATCTCACCCCCTTTTTCATTCCTGTCCAGTCTCCCCTAATGCGGGTGGCTCTTTGTAGGCTGGGGTAGCAGGACTGGCTGGAGCCTTGGCTTTCGTGCCAGTCAGAGTTGGTAAGCCAGCAAGCAAGATATTCTTCTTCAGGGTCTAATCCCCAAACTATTGAAGTCAACAGGAGTCTTCCCATGGAGTTCAATGGGTTTGGGTCAGGCCCTGGCTGCTGATATAAGCAAGGAGTGAATTACTATTATTCCCCAGAGCAAAGAGAAGCAGGCAAACAACTGTCTCTCTGCTGGGTGTTTCCTCTCAGGCGTATTCCTACGGTAGTGGAGTTTAGGCTCCGCTCTTGCTCAGGGTTGTACCTGAAGCCTCTGTCTAGCCCCTTTGCCATTATTCTGAAGTTTACATAAAGCCTGTTTGGCAACTGGCCCAACCTGGTTGGTGCAAGATCTTGGGAGATAGGCCAGTCCTCGCTTACAGACAGCCTCCCAACCTGAAGCAAATAATCACCAGCAACCACACACCACACAACAAAAACACTAACCCAGGAACTTATCCTTACAACAAAGCCCGTTGCCAACTCTGTCCACATATCTACTCAGGGGACACCATCATAGGACCTAACCACATCAGCCACACTGTCAGAGGCTCATTCACCTGCATATCTACTAATGTGATATATGCCAGCAATGTCCCTCTGCCATGTACATTGGCCAAACTGAAAAGTCTCTACATAAAAGAATAAATGGACACAAATCAGACATCAAGAATTATAACATTCAAAAAACAGTCGGAGAACATTTCAGGCAACCTGGTCACTCAATTACAGACCTAAAAGTTGCAATATTGCAACAAAACAACTTCAAAAAAACAGATCCCAGTTTTGAAGAGACTGACTTGAATTGTAATTAATTTGCAAATGGACACCATTTAAATTAGGCTTGATGAAAAGACTGGAGTGGATGTCATGACACAAATTAAAACTATTTCCCCATGCTGTATTCCCCTCTCCCGGCCCCCCGTTCCTCACACCTTTTTGTCAACTGCTGCAATGGACCTTTTGGATTACCACTACAAAAAGTATTTTTTCTCTCCTGCTGGTAATTACCTACAACCTTAAACTGGATCACTCTCCTTATAGTGGTGAGAGTAAACACCCATTGTTTCATGTTCTGTGTGATGTGTGTGTGTGTGTTGTGTTATATCTTCCTACTGTATTTCCACTGGCATGCATCCCGATGAAGTAGGCTAGCCCACGAAAGCTTATGCTCAAAATAAAATTTTGTTTAGTCTCTAAGTGGCACAACTCCTGTTCTTTTTAGTTTATAAGGAAACTCTGTTTCTTAAATTTAGAGTGCAGACCTGGTGTATTCATCGGTGGATTCCTCAGCACTATAACAGATGATTCTCTCAGCGGTAAAAAACAATTTTAGATCCTTTGGCACCTTTAGAGACTATAAATTTATTTTGGCATAAGCTTTCGTGAGCTAAAACCCTCTGTTTGAGTGTGATGGCACTAAGGAATTTATGTTATGCTATATGCCACCACCCCTGATTTTGCAGTGGGAGCAAACAGAATTACATTCTTTTAAGTTTTGACGGAAAATGTGTTCTGTCACTGGGTGAAACCAATATTTGCTACAATGTGTGTGTGTGTGTGTCTACAGTATTTCTCTGTGTTGTGCTTTGGGTGACGAAGATGGAAGTGCGATTATATAGTCTTATGTAAACTTTTTTCTGTTATTTTCTTGAAGAGTAAATCTTTTTTCTCAAACTTAGGAGCTGATTTCAACTTGGCCCACCTCAGCACCTGAATTACACTCAGGATTGATGCTAACAGAGACGATGTTGGACTGCGTGCTGGTACATGTGTGTCTCACCCTTACAGGCCCCACCAATGATGCATGAATGAGTTTGTATGTGATCTTTGGAGGAAGCATATTTTGTGAAAGCTGGGTCCCAAATCCCTGAGTGCGTGCAAATCATTTCAGGGCATGACTGAGTATTTGGACTAGGCTTCTGGGGACAGTAACTTTTTCACTCTTTATGCATTAAGAGGGAATCCAAAAGCGTCAGTTTTGCAAACTCTATTTATTAAACGAAGCGAGTCTATCTAGAGCAGTGTTGCCACAGTACTGTTTAATAACATTTCCGCCCACAGTTGAATCCTTGAGCATGTAGGCTCATCTCAGACTTCATTTCCTCTTCAGTAACACCGGGTCGTTAGAAAAGTTGCTAAGCATAATGATAGCCAAGTTAAGAAGAAGGAAATCACTTCTCCCCTCCATTTGAATGCATCAAAACTGTTTCTGGGCAAAGAGAGTTAAATAAACGTTGGAAGAATGTATTAATAGAAACAGTGAAGGGCAGTTATCTCAATGTTAATCTGCATCATGTATGAAAGGCATCTTTCAAATATATGTTCTCCTGTTTTTTAACTTTCTTTGTGCCTGATTTATATATTATAACCCCTTATCTCATATTCACACATGGGATTTTGTCAGATCCTGGAAGTGTTACCAACAGCATTTTATCTGTATTTGTTTCTGAAAGGGCTGAACAATAGGTGTATTTTGATACACATATCTGCAAAAAAACGTGCAATTCATATGTCGATCTGATAGTTCAGATAACGTATTTCACAAGAGAAAACCTCACTCCTATTGTGAGTTCTAGTGACTAATCTTTGCACTTCGATCTGCCATTGACTCTGTTTACGCTTTAATTTCTGCTAGATGTGACTTGAAAAGATAAGGAACAAGCTGTCACTCTACATTGTTTATGGAGGTACGAATCTGCCAGCAGGCATTTGCCCTCCCCCCCCCTCATACATGGACAAGTTGGGTGCTGCTGTAGTGGGATTGTTTAGATTTGCTTTCAGCTGTTTGGGAAACTGCCAACTGTCATCCTTTGGAACCCTGAAAACCGCGTCCATCACTGGGGAGCAGACTGACTGGCTGCTGCCCAAAAACAGCCAGACAGCTCTGTACATACAACTAGCGAGGCGAATGAAGAGAGTGGTCTCAGGGGAAGAAGCCCTCCCTCTCTGCATCAGCTACAGGTGAGAGAAGTGTTTGACAAGGGGTCTTGAAAAAGGCAAGCGGAGTGGAGACAGCGTTGTTAGAAATGCAGAGTAAACAATCGTCAGTTTAAGAATTACATAGTCTTGACAGTTGGGAACTCCTTGATCCTAAAGCATCCCAGCTTTGCCTCTGGTTTCACTCAAGGAGTCATTTGTTACCAGCTGTGAGATGTGAGTCTGCATGCTGAGGACATAATATAAATTGTTGTTTGTTATTGATTCAGAAGAAATAAAGGGAACCCACCTATGTTTAGAATTGCTTAAAATTGAATATTTGCCCAAAAGTTTAATGAGGAGGAAAAGGAATTTTTTGTAGTGGGAAGGTGAGAAAGATCTTAGAAACTGGAGCTTTAGAGTGTTTTCAATAAATTTAAAGACAAGAGGCCAAGGACAAAAACAGTCCGAGAAAAAGGTGTCATTAGCTGTTTATAAGGTGGCTAAACATTGTGTAATTTAAATTGGGAAGTGTTGATGAAGAAGATACATAAAAAAAGTGATTTTTTTAAGGCAAGCCTGTACTTATAAAAGGCCTCAGTAAAGTGCGAATGTAAAACTTTGTGGGATGGGATTTATATTTCTTTGCTGAAGAAAATTGTGACTGCAACTTAATTTCCTGTTTTGCATTCAGTATAGCTGAAGAGCTTCTGTACTTTGCATGAGGATATAAAAACAAACAATTGTTTCCAAAGCAGGTATTAAACACACCATTTCTAACATTTTTATACACATTGCCACAAATGTACTTTCAGATACATGGTCTTTATTTGTTTCAGAATCTCCTAAATTTTATTTAAATGTCACCGAAGGCTGGATGACTCAGGATATATGTTCATGTGGTACACACTTTCATTTGCAGGACCTGGGTACATCCTGACCCCTTACTGAAGTCAACAGAGTTTTATCAGTTGACTTCAGTGGAGCCAGGATTTACTTCTGGTCTTGACTGAACAGAGGTCAGTTCTATGGGTTCTGAGTGCTCTACAACTTCAGGCCAGCTTGTAGGGTCAGCCTTAAAGTGCACTCTACAGTGAAAAGGAATGTCAGTGAGTGATGAATTTACACACACACACACACACACACACACACACACATATTCTGGACACAGAATTAAGCTGGTTTCTTTCTTTCTCTCATATCCTTTCTGGTAATAGCATGTCTTTCCACAGACATTGATTGATCGTTTTCCTTTACGCCCGTGTAATTCTTTGACTGCTGTGGGTGAAGGGAAAGTTGTGAGTGGGAATGAGATTTGAGGAAGGAAAAACCATGAGGAAGAACAGAAGGGAAAGAGGGAATGAGAGAGAAATGACATTTATGGCCTTTGAGCTGGAAAAAAGGAAAGAGAATGGAGGCGGGGAAGGAGCGAAAGAGAGATAGGGTATGAAATTAAACATAAAGACATGCAAATTACAAAAGTGAAAACACTGTTGCAATCAAGGAGAAAGAGGTAAAGAAGCAAGGAGAAAAAGAGAAGCATGTGTGATCATGTAACAGAAAAGGAATGACAAGGATGGATCTGAGGAGAAACAAACAGAACATTAAAAGTGGAGGGGAGGAAAATATGCAGCATAGAAGAAAAGCAAAAGCAAAGAACAAAAATCAGGAGCTATTATCATTTTGGATTGGCCACTGAAAAGTCTGGCCTCCAATCACTCGTATTTATGTGGTCCTGGCATTTATTTGGCCCTGGACATCTGAGTGTCTCTCACATATTTAAAAATATAAATAACAATCTCTCTTTTTCTTCTCAGCCTATAGAGGAAATAACTTGATTCACTACTTGATTGATGTTTTGTTTTGTGTTGATGGCATTGTCTCGCTCTGTGGCACATGAGTCCTCACTGGTGCAGGACAACGTAATTTTCCATCTCCCTACCTGTCTCTCTCTCTCTCTCCCCCCAGATGTGGAATGCACAGTGGAGCAAAGTTCTTTGCCCAAAGCTGGTGCAGATGATTTGCGCCAGACAGTGCCAGCAGATTCATCGCTGGACGTTAAATGCCCTGTGTGCTTGGAAAGATTTGGCAGTATGTTTTGCTTAAACCCTTGCTTACATAAGTCCTGCTTTTCTTCTATCCAAGCATGGTCAGAAGCCAAAGCAGAGTGCCCACTCTGCAAGCAGCCTGGCCAGTCTGTGTTTCACAGTGCAGGGGCTGGAGAAGATTCTAAGGAGTATGTCTCGATGCCTTCAGAAAATCACGCTTTGTCTAAACCTGATCTGTGGGGACTTCCCTATCCCACCTCAAGAGAACCTGATACAGCAGTTTCTCTTTGCAAGAGTTCCTCATCTCGACAGACTGATGATATGACATCAAATATTCAGTTTTTTGATCAACGAATACATCCAGGAGTTCACGAAATTCATGAAGCGATGGGATTGTTTGCAATAAGGAGACAGCTTAGTGCAGATAGAACATACCTAGGACCAAGTCAGAAAGAGTCTGCATTTGATTTCATCCCAGTTTTGCAGCGCTTTGGAGTACAGGTTCAAGAGGCTCATCCTCACAGAGACTTTTC
>NC_133774.1:121947385-122000993 GCF_003597395.2 Chelonoidis abingdonii
GCTGCAGATCGTGCAGCCAGCTCGCAGTGAAAGGGCGGGGGGGCCGATTGGGTCCACGGGGCAGGGGCCCGATAAAAATGTCCACGGGGCCAGGAGTGGAGGGTGGGTGGGGCGTGCCCTCTCGCAGGACCCAGTCGAGGCAGGCCCAAACAGCGGGCTGTAAAGTGGCCTTCACCTCCTGAAGTACGCGCCAGGGAGTACGAGGTCTGGAGAGCCCCATGCACTGAGCGAGCGTCAGGGGATCCAGCCAGTCTCCCCGGTCGTAGTCCAGGAGATCTCTGACCTTGGTGACTTCCACCAAGACCAGCCTCTGGCGCACTGTGGGGGACTCCGCCACCTGCACACGAAGCTGGGGATTGTGTAGCAGGGGCTCCATGAGGAGATCAGCCCCCACAGTGGCAGCCATGGACCTGGTCATTGAAAAGAGCTTCCAGGTCCGGAGGAGGTCTTGGTGGAAGACCTCTCAGATGGAGGTAAAAGAGCTGCCGGTCATATCGGAGCCCTCAGAAGCGGCGGAGGAAGGCATGCGCCAATATGCTCCATGCCGGACTACCTGCACCATACAGGAGCCTCTGCAGGGCCTGGGGGTGGAAGACATTGACCTGAGTGCGTAGGCACTTCAGGCCCTGCCCCCCCTCCTCCAGGGGCAGGTGGAGAACCCCTGCAGAGATCCAGTGCATTCCAGGCCAAAAGAACTCCAGAATTGCCATCCGGAGGTTGGCCAGGAAATCCGGGGCCGGGACCAGGATGTTGAGCTGGTACCAGAGCATGGACAGGACCAGTTGATTAACCACTGGAGCAATACTGTCCGTTTCCAGAGCCGCTCCATCACACTGCCCTCCAAACCGTGCCAGTTCTCCGGCGGAGATGGATATGCGGCAGAAAGGTAAATGCCGAGAGAGAGCAGTGGACCCATGCTCCACCGGATGGCCTGAAGCGTGAGTGGGAGGGAGCTCGCCTGCCACCCGTCCCCGACCACCAGGCCAGAGCTCTTGACCCAGTTGACCCGGGCGGAGGAGGCCACCGAGTACACAGCCTGGCAAGCCTTCACCCGCGCCAAGTCTCCCGGGTCCTGGACCACGAGAAGCACATCATCAGCATACGCCGACAGGATCAGCCGCAGCTCCAGCTCCCGAAGCACCAACCCAGTCAACCTCCTGTGAAGGAGACAGAGGAAGGGCTCGATCGCCAGAGCGTACAGCTGGCCCGAGAGGGGGCACCCCTGCCATACTCACCACCCAAAGCTGACTGGCTTGGTCAGGGTCCAGATGAGCCTGACCAGACACTCCGCAGAAGCATACAGCACCTGGAGAAAACCCACAAACCGAGGTCCGAAACCAAACGCTCGAAGAGTGCTCAGGAGATACCTGTGATCCACCCTGTCGAACGCCTTCTCCTGATCCAGGGACAAGAGGGCGAATGACAGACCATCCCTACACCCTAATTCCAGAAGGTCCCGGACCAGATACAGGTTATCAAAGATCATGCTGCCTGGGACGGTGTAGGTCTGGTCAGGAATGACCATGTCCGCCAGCACGGATCCTAGCCACATCGAGATGGCCTTCGCAACGATTTTGTAGCCCATGCTGAGGAGTGAGACGGGACGCCAATTCCGTAAGTCGCGGAGGTCCCCCTCTTCGGCAGTAAGGCGAGCACAGCTCGCCTGCACAAGAGAGGGAGGACCCCGCTCTGTAAAGACTCGGCCCAGACGGTGACCAGGTCTGGGCCGAGGATGTCCCAGAACACGCAGTAGAACCCCACAGTCAGCCCATGTCCATGCCCGGAGATTTTATTGGTGGGCATGCGACGGAGGGCTTCGAGAAACTCGGCCAGAGTGAGATGCAGCTCTAGCCCGGTCTCGGTCGCCCATGCTGACCATCGGGAGTCTGTCCCATAGCACATCTGCAAGCGTTAGGATCGGTCGGATCCAGGGGAGAAAAGAGTCGCGTAGAAGGCCGTGGCCCTCTCACACATCTCCGCCGGATCTATGAGGGGTGTCGTTCCCTCCCAGGAGGCAGGTGACGTGCTTTCTTGGCCCCCCTCCTTTCTCCAGGGCGTAGAAGAAGCAGGGAGCCGATCCATCTCCCAAAGGAGGCGGATGCAGGATCGAACAAAGGTACACTGGGCCGATGGTCTTCGAGGTCCGGAGCTCCCTGCTTCTCCCAGCACGCTCCGAGAGGGATGGAATCCTCGGGGCTGGCGGCCAGACACCTCTCCAGCTCCTAAAGACTTCCCGTTCCAACTGCCCTATCGCCACATCCTCCGTCGGCTGGTGCCCTGGGTGGTGTAGTTACGTCAGAAGAGCGGGCGCGCACCTTCCCAGATCCCACCACCGCGCGCTGAGGAAAGGTGCGCCACTGCCCTCGCCAGGCCAGCCAGAACTCCCGGAAGGACACCACGAAGCCCGATCCTCCAGCAAACTATCACACAGAGAGAGGCTGTCATGGTGGCCAAAGTGGTGATCTGAAAAGGGGGCCAGCCTAATGCTGGAGAGTGGGCCCATGAAAGGTGGAAATGCGACAGGTAAATGCAGTCCAGCCGGGAGTGGCGCAACCGATGGGCCTCCACCTGGACGAAGGTGAACGTCGAGATGTCGTCCGGGTAGTGGTCGTGCCAGACATCCACGAGGGAGTGGCATTTGATGATCTCCCGGAGGATGTCCGCAGCGGCCAGGCACTGCTCGGTCCCTGAGCGGTCTCATTCCTCGAGGGTGGTGTTAAGGTCCCTCCCAGGACGAGGCATTCACAAGGATCCAGGGAGCCGAGGAAGGTGGACACCTGCTGATAAAATGCAACCTCTCCGAACCTGATGTCGGGGCATGACGTTGACAAGATTAACCACATGCCCCTCCATGCGGACCCGGAGTGCAGCAGGCAGCCCGGCACATGCTCGGGCGACCCCAGCACTTCAGGCTGTAGGTCGGGGAAGAACAGGGTCGCCACTGCAGCCTTGCGAACTGAGAGGTGGCTAAAAGTAGACGCCCATCCCCCACTCCAGCCGCCAGCTAGCTTCAGTGGCCGGATCTGTATGGGTCTCCTGCAGGAAAACCACAGAGTACGCCCCTCCGGAGGAAGGGAGCACCTGGCTCCTGCAGAGACCCATCCTAAGCCCTGGGTGTTTAATGTGGCAAAGATGATCGGTGCCACGAGGGCTGGGGGGATCCTCGCCGGCAGACACACCCATGGCCTCTGTCGGGCCGCACAGCAATCTGTGACCTACTCGTAGTGAGTAAGAGTCGAGGAAGAGGCGGACCCGCTGGTAGGCCGCGGCGGCCTGCTTCCCAGTCTTCTTACCCTCCCCATGAGGGTCCTCGCGGCCCAGAGGATCTGATGGAAATCCCCCTGCCGCTGAAGTGCAAGTTGGACTTGTTTACAGGAGCCACGGACGTTCTCAAGGAACTCCACAGCTCCTTCTCAGCGCATGGAGGGTTGTGGTCACCCGATCTACGACTGTTCCCCAGTGGGGACTCCCGTCACAGCCCCGAGGCCCACTGAGGCAGGCAGGCAGGGGCAGACCCCGACATGCGTCAATGGGCTGACGTCACACGGCCTGCCCGCTCCTCGGTTCAACAGTGAGTGGCGGAAGGAAAACAGCATCCCCTGGTGGGTCGGGACGGGAAAAAATTCTAAAGCCACTCCCTGGGGGGTAACCCAGGGGCAGCAATGGCATCACGGGAGGTGGAAGGACAAGGACAGGCTTGGCATCAGGGATAGGGCAGGGGGACAGGAATAGGGCGGGGATCAGGGAGCGAATCGGGGATGGGGGCTGAGGCAGGATCCTGAGCCTCAGTGGTCGGCCGCTCGAAGGTGGCCGCCCTGGTTAGGCTCAGGGATCTGGGGAACGGGAAGGAGACCCCCAACGATGCCGGGCTCAGCCACTAAGGTTCGTGTGGCAGCCCCCGGCATCCAGAGATAGATGTTCGTCAATGGGCCCTTGCCTGGGAAGGAGGGCGGGTCCTCCACACCCAGAGGGACACCCCTTGGGAACCGGACCCCAGCAGCTGGGCACCGGCCATCGCCCCAATGGGCTCGGCAGCTGTCAGTAGGGTGCCACCCGCAGCCGGCTTGATGGAAAATTCCAGGGGACCTCAGAGGGCGGGAGCAGAAGCAGCGGTCAGGGAAAGGGAACACGGGACAGGGGGACTGGGGTGAGGTTGCTCAGACTGAGGCCCGCTGGCAGAGGGTCATCCTCCCCCTGTGTGACCGGGGTCAGCTCCAGGGCCTCGATCTCCTCGTAGATGAAGGGAGATCACATCCGCCACCCAGGGCCCTCCCACCAGCACCCGAGGCCATACCACCTCAGCACTTGCAGGGGCTTCGGGGTGGGCAAGGGGGCGAGAGATTTGGCTCCCTCTGAGGCTTCCAGGGGAAGGGACCCTGGAGGAGGGGGTGATTCACCTTCCGGTGCTGCCACAGTGTCCCCAGCCGGCACCACAGAACGGGGAGTCATCAGGGGCAAGGCGGGTAGGCCCTTCATCGGTGCCCCCCTTCCTGCTCTTCCGGGGGTCCTCCGAATCTGAAAAGGATGTTAAGGACTCGAGCCTTCCGCTTGCCCCGCTTCACCTGCACTAGGACCAGCCCTCCATGGCATCATCCGGGGGCTGGCTCACCGGGTGGGGGCAAGGGCAATGGCTCAGGGACTCGAGGAGGCAGTGGTGGGACAGCAGGACTGAGGAGGATTCCCCTTGGGGCGAGCCCCCTCCCACAATCCGCGGTATCCTCCGCCACACCCTCCTCCACAGCGCGTGGCGGGGCCTCTCCCGAGAGAAGGAGGAGGTCGGGGCAGCTTCGGGTGCCAGGCAGCCAGGGGTATCGACGATGACAGGGCCGGCACCTTGCTAGAGCTCGGGGGTCCTGGATGCTTCTCCATGCTGGGCCAAAGGGCAGTCCTTCCGGACTTGCCCCATCACCCTGCAGAGCTAGCACCGGGCCTCCCCTGTCTAATAATACACCTGGTAGTGGGCTTTCTGGTAGGGGACCAGAAAGGACCCCTCGAGCGCCTCTCTGCCACGCACCGCCGGTGGCAATTGAAGCTGCACTTGCTGGTGGAACGAGAGGACGTGACGGAGGGCAGGGTCCTTGCAGCCCAACGGAAGAGGGCTGATGACGGAGATGGGGTGCCCCAGGGCAGAAAGGGAGGGCAGCAGGGTGGCATTGGGCAGGAAGGGAGGGACGGAGGTCAGGACCAAGCGGACCCCCAGGTCTTCCAATGGCTCCAGTGGGACGAACATGCCTCCCACCGCCAGGCCCATCTCTACTGCCTCCAGGGCGGCAGCCTCCGATGCTAGGAAGAAGACCACCCTCCTGTACATTTTGGAGGCCGCCACGATGGCTGTAGGCCCCACCACCCTCGCCAACGCCTGCACGTAGGTCTCCACGTGGGGCGAGGCGGGCACCAGGAGGCAACGGACGCCGTGCTTCCTGGTCAAGGAGGGGAAGGAGCTCCGGCCACTGTAGATAGTAGCACAAGCGGCGGTCAGAGGAGCAGTGGCAGGAGGGGGGGCCGACGTCACCTGGGTGTACGCCCTGGGGGCCGGGGGAGGGACACCCACAGAGCTGGTGGAGGGAATAGCGGGGAGGGATGCCGCGGCCAGTAGCGGGGCCGTGGCAGTGGGGGCAGTCTCTGCCATGAAGGGCCTGGCCTTTCTAGCCGGGCCCTTACCCTTCTTCCCACCCTGACCTTTTCCATGGGCTGGGGGGGGCTCCCCCCGAATCGGAAGGGGCGAGGGACGTGGCAGCAGCGGACGTCTCCCCGGTACTCGCCGGTGCCCCAGCAGGGGTGGTCAAGGTAGAGGCTTGGGGAGCAGACACGGAGGCAGGTGGAGGAGGGGCGGTGGGAGCATCGCGAAGGGTCTCCCCCGCCATAACGAGAGCGGGAAGGGGGACAAACAGCGAGGGGAGGGGAAGAAGAGGAGGCGATTATCCCTCCCCGCTAGGCTGCAGGCAGGGGAGGAGGGTGCTAGAAGTAGAGGGCTAAAGGGGCGTGGGGAGCAACCAAGGCCTTAAGGGCGAGAGGGTGTTAGGTCACCGACTCAGAGGGGATTCCGGCTCTTCTAGTCGCACTAGGGGATATGGGGGGCCAACGGCATAGGGGAGTGCAGTGAACAAGGGCAAACTCAAATGGGGGGAAGGGCACAAGCGCATGGGAGGGGACGTGGGCGCACGAGGGAAGGGACCAATCAGGGGTGGGGGATCACAGGGTTGTGGGGGGAAAGGCAAGCTGAGAATGGGGTGGAGGTACCACGGGGACAGCTGCAGGGCTGGGGCAGGACTATCAGGGCCGCAGAGGGAAATAGGTGGGGCGGACAAATGTGGTAAAGGAAAGGGGGTCAGTCCAGGAGGCGGGGGGAAGGGATGCACCCACGGGCACTTGCGCAAAAGTCAATGCTTGGCTGCTGCTGCTGCAGGCCCAAATGATGGAAGCGGGCGTGGTGAGCCAGGCGAGCAGTTCAGTCCCAGAGGCAGGAGTCCGAAACAGAAGGAAAACAGCCAGTGGGAGTAGTGGAGGGGGCAACAATGGTGGTAGGGGTGAAGGGGAACATGGATGGACGAGGGGCAGGCTCCATGCCACACCTCTGGTGTCCCAACAGACACAGTCCAAACCCCCACCACAAGAGCACAGTTTGAAAAAGACGCAGTCCAGAAAAGCCCCCTCCACAGCGGTCCACACGCGGTCTCCCAGCAGCAGGTGGTCCTCTTCTCCTCCTCCTTCGCCTCCATCTCGGGGCTCCAACGGCTCCCCAGCAACAGCCACAGTAGTCCCAGCAGCTCCAGATGGTGGTGGTTTGATGTCCAGGCAGGAGGGACCCTGCTCAGATGGTGGTGTCCTCAGCAACAAGAGCTGGGGTCCCTCAATCCCCTCCTCTCTGGGAAGCAGGCCAGCAGCCCCCCTCCCCCTGCAAGGGCTGTAGGTGGAGTAACAGCAGCAATCGAGGGGGGAGGGGGATCTACCACCCAGCCATCAAGCAGATAGCAGACAAAGGGGTTGGGTGGTGGGGTCTAGCCCAGCCAGGGAAGCAGCTGGAGCAGTAGCAGCAGCAGCAGCAGCGAGAGCCCAGTGCCCAGCAGGAACAGCAGCAGCAGCAGCGAGAGCCCAGTGCCCAGCAGGAACAGCAGCAGCAGCAGCAGCTCTCTCCCTCCTTCTCTACAGCCAAGCAGTAGAAGGGAGAGCTACTGGCCACAGGAGAAGCAGGCTTCTGTTCCCTGAGTGACCAGAACAGGGGCTGTACTAGAGTAATCAGGAACCTGCTAGAACCAATTAAGGCAGACAGGCTGATTAGAACACCTGCAGCCAATCAAGGCAAGCTAATCAGGGACCTGGGTTCAGGACCGGGCGCTAGGGTTGAGTGCCCTAGGCGCACGGCCTTTCGCCACCGCCGTTGCGTCTGGTCCCTCGGCTTCCGCAGTCCTGCCTGCGGACAGTCGGCGCCTCCGCACGCCCAGTGGAGCGCCCAGTCGTGCCTGCGGAGGTCCATCGCAACGCGTCAGAGCGCCGACCGCTCGGCGCAGGCACCCAGCGGCAGCTCCACCAGCCACTGCTGCCCCTCCAGCAAAATGCCACCCCCTAATAATGCTGGCGCCCTAGACGATTGCCTAAGCCTCTAAATGCACAAGCGCCAGCCCTGCCTGGGTTAAAAAGGAGTTAACTCCAGTCAGGCAGAGGAGAGGAAAGACGTGTGTGAGGGCTGGGAGCAATAGGTGCAAAGGAGCTGAGAGTGAGAGCTGCTGGAGGACTAAGGAGTACAAGTGTTATCAGACACCAGGCAGAAAGGTCCTGTGGTGAGGAGAGAAAGAAGGTGTTTGGAGGAAGCCATGGGGAAGTAGCCCAGGAGTTGTAGCTGTCATACCGCTGTTACAGGAGGCACTAATAAACAGCTGCCAATCCACAGCCCTGGCTGGAACCCAGAGTAGAGGGTGGGCCAGTGTCCCCCCAAAGCTCCGCAACTCTGATCAGACACAGAAGTTGACCCAGACTGTGGGGGAAGATCACTGAGGTGAGCAACCTGCAATAAGCGCAGAACTCACCAGAGTAGAGGAGGAACTTTGTCACAGTACATACCTTCACATACTCACCTTTCCAGCAGATCTACGCAATGATACTAATGGGAAAATGAATAATCTTACTCTGAATTATGGTCTAAATAGTCTGGTGTTTTGTGTCTTATTTTGAGGTGCATCGGGGCTGAGGACATCCTGTCTCATCCCTATTATCCCTCTTTGATCCACTTATTTTAATATAAACCATTTTCCAAAAATTTGGAATTTGAACCCTAGTTTGATCTGCTAAAGTAAGGATCCTGGAAATTTTAACTAAGATGGAGGTGAACTTTCAGGACTAGAATATATCAGGAAGGCACACGACGGGTGTTAGTGTTGTCTCTGCACCAACGTATATAGATCTGTCAATTCCCCAGCTAAGGGCTACACGCCGACATTATGGGGACTAGTGGCGTAATCACATTCTAGAACTGAATTGAATTGTTGGTTGAACTGCCCTCTGGGGTTGGACTCTCCTGCTTCTTTCCCAGTTACTCTGGTTCTCCCCCAGTTTGTGACTGACCCAACAGTCAGCTGATGGTGTCGTTTTTAGTTTATAAATCACTCTATTTATAGCTATGTCTGCTCATTCTGCTAGGGGATTGACACCCCGACATTTTGGAGCATAATGCAATAATCGTTTCTGTATCTTGGCAATTGTTGTTGTTTGTGTTAGGTTGCCATGTCTCGTTCTGGGAAATGTCTTTTCTTATATCTCATTGTACATAATATTTTTAAGAGTGTTGTACCTGAAGTTTGAATGGATTATTTTTTCCAGTTGATTAGTGCATTCTTGAGTGGGTGTGTTTAATTGAAATATCTCACCCCCTTTTCATTCCTGTCCAGTCTCCCCTAATGCGGGTGGCTCTTTGTAGGCTGGGGTAGCAGGACTGGCTGGAGCCTTGGCTTTCGTGCCAGTCAGAGTTGGTAAGCCAGCAAGCAAGAGATTCTCTTCAGGGTCTATCCCCAAACTATTGAAGTCAACAGGAGTCTTCCCATGGAGTTCAATGGGTTTGGGTCAGGCCCTGGCTGCTGATATAAGCAAGGAGTGAATACTATTATTCCCCAGAGCAAGAGAAGCAGGCAAACAACTGTCTCTTCTGCTGGGTGTTTCCTCTCAGGCGTATTCCTACGGTAGTGGAGTTTAGGCTCCGCTCTTGCTCAGGGTTGTACCTGAAGCCTCTGTCTAGCCCTTGCCATTATTCTGAAGTTTACATAAAGCCTGTTTGCAAACTGGCCCAACCTGGTTGGTGCAAGATCTTGGAGATAGGCCAGTCCTCGCTTACAGACAGCCCCCAACCTGAAGCAAATAATCACCAGCAACCACACACCACACAACAAAAACACTAACCCAGGAACTTATCCTTACAACAAAGCCCGTTGCCACTCTGTCCACATATCTACTCAGGGGACACCATCATAGGACCTAACCAATCAGCCACACTGTCAGAGCTCATTCACCTGCATATCTACTAATGTGATATATGCCAGCAATGTCCCTCTTGCCATGTACATTGGCCAAACTGAAAAGTCTCTACATAAAGAATAAATGGACACAAATCAGACATCAGAATTATAACATTCAAAAAACAGTCGGAGAACATTTCAGGCAACCTGGTCACTCAATTACAGACCTAAAAGTTGCAATATTGCAACAAAACAACTTCAAAAACAGATTCCAGTGAGAGAGACTGCTGAATGTAATTAATTTGCAAATTGGACACCATTAAATTAGCCTTGAATAAAGACTGGAGTGGATGGGTCATTACACAAAATAAAACTATTTCCCATGCTTATTCCCCTCTCCCGGCCCCCCCGTTCCTCACACCTTTTTGTCAACTGCTGCAAATGGACCATTTTGGATTACCACTACAAAAAGTATTTTTCTCTCCTGCTGGTAATACTCACCTTAACTGATCACTCTCCTTATAGTGTGTATGGTAACACCCATTGTTTCATGTTCTCTGTGTGTGTGTGTGTGTGTGTGTGTATATCTTCCTACTGTATTTTCCACTGCATGCATCCGATGAAGTAGGCTGTAGCCCACGAAAGCTTATGCTCAAATAAATTTGTTAGTCTCTAAGGTGCCACAAGTACTCCTGTTCTTTTTAGGTTTTATAAGGAAACTCTGTTCTTAAATTTAGGAGCTGAGGCCTGGTGTATTCATCTGTGGATCCTCACACTAGTAACAGATGATTCTCTCAGGGTAAAAACAATGAGAAGTCCTTGTGGCACCTTAGAGACTATAAATTTATTTTGGCATAAGCTTTCGTGAGCTAAAACCCACTGTTTGAGTGTGATGGATAAGGAATTGATGTTATGCCTATATGCCACCAACCCCTGATTTGCTAGTGGAGCAACAGAATTACATTCTTCTAAAGTTTTGAGGAAAATGTGTTCTGTCACTGGGTCGAACCATATTTGCACGAATGTGTGTGTGTGTGTGTCTACAAGTATTTCTCTGTGTTTGTGCTTAGGGTGACCGAAGATGGAAGTGCGATTATATAAGTCTATGTAACTTTTTTTCAATATTTTCTTGAAGAGTAAATCTTTTTCTCAAACTTAGGAGCTGATTCAACTTGGCCCACCTCAGCACCTGAATACACTCAGGATTGATGCTTAACAGAGACGATGTTGGCTGCGTGCTGTACATGTGTGTCTCACCCTACAGCCCACCAATGATGCATGGAATGAGTTTTATGTGATCTTTGGAGGAAGCATATTTTGAAAGCTGGGTCCCAAATCCCTGAGTGCGTGCAATCATTTCAGCATGACTGAGTATATGGGACTAGGCTTCTGGGGACAGTAACTTTTTCACTCTTTATGCATTAAGAGGGAATCCAAAAGGTCAGTTTTGGGGGCAAAGCTCTATTATATTAAACTAAGGAGTCTATCTAGAGCAGTGATTGCCACAGTATGTAATAACATTTCCGCCCACAGTGAATCCTGAGCATTGTTAGGCTCATCTCAGACTTCATCCTCTTCAGTAACACCGGGGTCGTAGAAAAGTTGCTAGCATAATGATAAGCCAAGTTAAGAAGAGGAAATCACTCTCCCCTCCATTTGAGATGCATCAACTGTTTCTGGGCAAACAGGAGAGTAAAATAAACTGGAAGAATGTCATAAAATAGAAACAGTGAAGGGCAAGTTTATCTCAATGTTAATCTGCATCATGTATGAAAGCATCTTCAAATATATGGTCTCCTGTTTTATAACTTTTCTTTGTGCCTGATTTATATATTATAACCCCTTATCTCATATTTCACACATGGATTTTGTCAGATCCTGGAATGTTAACCACACAGCATTTATGCTGTATTTGTTTCTGAAGTGCTGAACAATAGGTGTATTTGATACACATATTTGCTGCAAAAACGTGCAATCAAATGTGTATCTGAATAGTTCAGATAACGTATTTCAAAGAGAAACCTCACTCCTATGTGTAGTTCATGACTAATCTTTGCACTTCGATCTGCCATTGGACTCTGTTACGCTGTACATTTCTGCTAGATGTGACTTGAAAAGAGAAGGAACAATGCTGTCACCTCTACATTGTTTATGGAGCTACTGAATCTGCCAGCAAGAGCAGTGCCCTCCCCCCCCCGCCATACATGGACAGTTGGTGCCTGCTGTAGTGGGATGTTTAGATTTGCTTTCAGCTGTTGGAACTGCCAACTGTCATCCTTTGGAACCCTGAAACCTGCGTCCATCACTGGGGAGCAGCTGACTGGCTGCTGCCCAAAACAGCCAGACAGCTCTGTCACATACACTAGCGAGGGCGAAGAGAGTGGTCTCAGGGGAAGAAAGGGCCCTCCCCTCTCTGCATCAGCTACAGGTGCAGAGAAGTGTTTGAAACAAGGGGTCTTGAAAAGGCAAGCGGAGGTGGAGACAGCGTTGTAGAAATGAGAGGTAACATGGTCTAGATTAAGAATTAGCATAGTCTTGACAGTTGGGAACTCCTTGATCCTAATCATCCCAGCTTTGCCTCTGGTTCACTCAGTTAGGAGTCAATTTGTTACCTAAGCTTGTGAGATGTGAGTCTGCCATGTGAGGACATAATATAAATGTTTGTTTTGTTATTATTCAGAAAGAAAATAAAGGGGAAACCCACAGTGTTTAGAATTGCTTAAAATCTGAATATTTGCAAAAGTTAAATGAGGAGGAAAAGGAATTTTTTGTAGTGGGAAGGAGATGAAAGATCTTAGAAACTGGGAGCTTTAGAAGTGTTTTAAATAAATTAAAGACAAGAAGGCACAGGACAAAAACAGGAGAAAAAGGTGTCATTAGCTGTTTTATAAAGGTGGCTAAACATTGTGTAATTTAAATGTGGGAAGTGTTGATGAAGAAGATACATTAAAAAAAGTGATTTTTAAGGCAAGCCTGTACTTATAATAAGGCTCAGTAAAGTGGAATGTAACTTTGTGGGATGGGATATTATATTCTGCTGAGAAAATTGTGACTGCAACTTAATTTCCTGTTTTGCATCCAGTATAGCTGAAAGAGCTTTGTACTTTGCATGAGGATATAAAAACAAACAATTGTTTCCCAAAGCAGGTATTAAACACACCATTCTAAATTTTTATACACATGCCACAAATGTACTTTCAGATTACATGGTCTTTATTTGTTTCAGAATCTCCTAAATTTTATTTAAATGTCACCGAAGGCTGGATGACTCAGGAGATTGTTCATGTGGTACAGCACTTATCATTTGCAGGGACCTGGGGTGACATCCTGACCCTACTGAAGTCAACAGGAGTTTTATCATTGACTTCAGTGGAGCCAGGATTTCACTTCTGGTCTTGAATGACAGAGTTCAGTTCTATGGGGTTCTGAGTGCTCTCAACTTCAGCAGCTTGTAGGGTCCAGCCTTAAAGTGCAACTCTACAGTGAAAAGGAATGTCAGTGAGTGATGCAATTTACACACACACACACACACACACACACACACACACATATTCTGGACACAGAATTAAGCTGGTTTCTTTCTTTCTCTCATATCCTTTCTGGTAATAGCATGTCTTTCCACAGACATTGATTGATCGTTTTCCTTTACACCCGTGTAATTCTTTGACTGCTGTGGGTGAAGGGAAAGTTGTGAGTGGGAATGAGATTTGAGGAAGGAAAAACCATGAGGAAGAACAGAAGGGAAAGAGGGAATGAGAGAGAAATGACATTTATGGCCTTTGAGCTGGAAAAAAGGAAAGAGAATGGAGGCGGGGAAGGAGCGAAAGAGAGATAGGGTATGAAATTAAACATAAAGACATGCAAATTACAAAAGTGAAAACACTGTTGCAATCAAGGAGAAAGAGGTAAAGAAGCAAGGAGAAAAAGAGAAGCATGTGTGATCATGTAACAGAAAAGGAATGACAAGGATGGATCTGAGGAGAAACAAACAGAACATTAAAAGTGGAGGGGAGGAAAATATGCAGCATAGAAGAAAAGCAAAAGCAAAGAACAAAAATCAGGAGCTATTATCATTTTGGATTGGCCACTGAAAAGTCTGGCCTCCAATCACTCGTATTTATGTGGTCCTGGCATTTATTTGGCCCTGGACATCTGAGTGTCTCTCACATATTTAAAAATATAAATAACAATCTCTCTTTTTCTTCTCAGCCTATAGAGGAAATAACTTGATTCACTACTTGATTGATGTTTTGTTTTGTGTTGATGGCATTGTCTCGCTCTGTGGCACATGAGTCCTCACTGGTGCAGGACAACGTAATTTTCCATCTCCCTACCTGTCTCTCTCTCTCTCTCCCCCCAGATGTGGAATGCACAGTGGAGCAAAGTTCTTTGCCCAAAGCTGGTGCAGATGATTTGCGCCAGACAGTGCCAGCAGATTCATCGCTGGACGTTAAATGCCCTGTGTGCTTGGAAAGATTTGGCAGTATGTTTTGCTTAAACCCTTGCTTACATAAGTCCTGCTTTTCTTCTATCCAAGCATGGTCAGAAGCCAAAGCAGAGTGCCCACTCTGCAAGCAGCCTGGCCAGTCTGTGTTTCACAGTGCAGGGGCTGGAGAAGATTCTAAGGAGTATGTCTCGATGCCTTCAGAAAATCACGCTTTGTCTAAACCTGATCGGTGGGGACTTCCCTATCCCACCTCAAGAGAACCTGATACAGCAGTTTCTCTTTGCAAGAGTTCCTCATCTCGACAGACTGATGATATGACATCAAATATTCAGTTTTTTGATCAACGAATACATCCAGGAGTTCACGAAATTCATGAAGCGATGGGATTGTTTGCAATAAGGAGACAGCTTAGTGCAGATAGAACATACCTAGGACCAAGTCAGAAAGAGTCTGCATTTGATTTCATCCCAGTTTTGCAGCGCTTTGGAGTACAGGTTCAAGAGGCTCATCCTCACAGAGACTTTTCAGCCAGGTCACAGATGCCAAGCCTAATGAACATGATGGTGGTGCTTGTTTCTTCTGGTGTTTTACTATTTGTTTGTTTTTATTTGTATTTAAGTTTTATTCTGTTACATAAATAAAACCCAGTTGGGTTTCTCGGTAGTCTGGGAATTAAAGTGTGTGTGTGTGGGACAAGGGGAAAGCAAAGATCAAGTCTTTTGGGAACAAAATCACAAGGATGGTTATTCTGAAGCTACCAGACTCAGGGTATCCCTAGTTCCAAACCTACCATAGACTTAAACCTTTACGCAGCCAAAGGCTTCTCCTTCCCAGAAGAGAACAATAAGATGATCAGTCCAAAGATATAAGCTTCTGCCTCTCACAAGGATTGAACAATGGGGACCATTTGCTCAAAGAGTAAAAACAAAGCAGCTGGCCCAGATAAGCATCAGTGGTTATTTATTTTTTCCCTTTATTAAAAACAAACAAACAAGACTTTTCCTCAGCAGAGGTCCAAAACGTTATATATTGAATGAGGATCACTACTGTGTTTGGGTTCTAGTACTCTTTTTATAAGAGGTTAAAAGGTTCTGCAGAAAGTTAGAATTAAACCAACCATTGCCAAGTCTTGCTATACCTGAGATATTGCGTATCACACTGTTTATTACAACTGAATATTTATAGCAGTAAAAGAAAAACCATAATCAAATGTAGAACTAACTTAAAATATTTGACTGCCTCTGAGGCATGGAAAAAGTGAAAGAAATTAGGGCCCCTACATCATTTAAGGTAAATATTCAAAAGCACCTAAGTCTCACTGAAAAATCAATGGGCCTTAGGTTCCTAAATCGTTTAGGTGCTTTTGAAAATTGTATCCTTAACCAATTTCATCCAGTTATGATTATCAGCACTACCTCTCGATTTTCCTGCAGATGGACTCAGCACTGTAGACTGAAAGTTTGCTTGGAACAAAATGAAGTTGGGACTGGATAAAAGTCGTTTTTCATAACATCTTTGAAAGACTGAGCTAAAGATATCTTTTCAGTTGTTTCTTTGCTGCTATATTTTACTGGGAACCTCAGGACCTGTCTCATTATAACTTGTTTGCTTTGACAAACATTGTTTTAGAGAATCTCCATCTGCCCCCTAAAGCTGCTCCAGCTAGTGTCATGGCAAGAGCAATGGTGCAGCTCACAAGCACACATGCATGCAGAAGTCTGGACATACACATAGGTACACATGTGTAGCCACATGGTCATGAAGGTGCTTCTATGAAGAAAACATTGCAGTGTAACCTCAGGCAGCCATTGTTATGCTGGGTAAAGCTAAAGAGTTGGAGAGATGCAGGCATTTTAATCCCTTTCCCACCAAAAAAAAATAATTCCACCATTTAGGATGAGAGAACTACTCCCAAAGCTCACATCAGTGAGGCCTTATCATATATGACTTCTCTGATTAGCCCCAAACTTCTGCTCTTGATGGCTAGTCAGGGTATTTCCACTGGCATTTGCTAATGGGAAGTAAGACAAAGTTTCCAAAAAACCCTTTGGTCTAAAAAAGGGAACACACCTGCTGGAGTCACAAATGGCTTGCTGGCTGGCAGAGAGCAGCAGCTGACCAGTCTGCAGCTGCTCATCTCCATCGTCTCCAGCAGGTGTTAACTGCAGGTGGCAGGAATTCCAAGAAGGTATCGGGTAGCTTGGCTCACACACTCAGATAATCCATCGGCCTCTCTCTTTTACACGTAATCATTGACCAAGAGTTCCCTGGATTTTACACTGTTGCTCATGATCACTGGAACGATCATCTCTAGAGCTGTAATGACTCCTGGGCCCAGCTGCAAGTGGGCCCGGGTTTAGGGACCCGCCTCTACTGCAAATTGCTTTTTTCACAACTTCGCCATTGCGGTGTGTAACGTAACTGATACTCTGTGCCAGCGATGCCCTGCCCCCCACCAGATGAAGAATAACTACAAGATATGAGGGATTTTTTAAAAAATAAAATATTTATTAAAACACCACAAGAGCAAATGACTAACCCCACATGCCAACAATCCCCCAAAGTGAACAGGTACCATCTATAATCTGCATCTCCAGATTAAGGGGAGAACTTTTTACCCACCCCATAAATTGGACTCTTTGCTTGAAAGATGCCCCCTTCAGGGCTTCTATTCCCTGCTCCCCCACCACCACCATTTAATCCTCTCCAGAGTTGCTAATTGCCTGACTTTTCCTCTCTACTGTTCTCCATCTCAGAAGTGAAGTATTTAAGGGTGCCAGATGCCTCCTCCCTTCTTGGATTTCTCATCATTTTGCTATAAGGAGAGAGCAAAGCCGTTCTCATCTACTGAGATCAAATTATGATATGGAAGGAGTGAGGGGCATATTCCTTCTCTCACTCTTCTGAAGAACTAGTCCCCTGTTCCATGAGCTACAAGTCCCTTTTGTAAGGAAAGAGGTAAACTTATATTGGGACCAATTTTATGGCCTATGGCCCTAAAAGTGGGCTGTCAGGAACAGTGAGGGTGAAGGCAGAGACTCTTGTGGTAAAGAATGAGTGAAAAATATCTAGCCTCGCTTTCCATGACCACAGCAGAGAAGTTAGTTCCTCTTCTGAACAAGGAATAGCTGCTTTGTCTGTGAACCCTGGAGAGATCACAGAAGCAAATTTTGGTTGGACTGAGTCCACAGTATCCTTGCTTCTTCAAAGTATTTTCAGGAAATTATATTGGGTGAGTGCTCTTGTGAAGATGTGAAGAAGAAAATAGTGCCAAGATTTTTGCAAAGCACAGTTTTCCTATGTATGGTAGGCAAACTATTTGTAAGAATTCATTGGACATACTTAGCCCCCTTTCTGTTTGTTTATGAGCTGTCAGCAAACACATCGTAATTTTCCTAAATCTAGTATTAATAATTTCCTTTAAAAGGAAGTGTCTCTGCCTTCATCCTCACTGTTCCTGACAGCCCACTTTTAGGGCCATAGGCCATAAATTGTGCCCTATGATTATCTGAGAAATGAGTGCCCTGTCCTACAATTATTCAATGTGTGCGATTGGTCACTTAAATGACCTGTTATTGTGTCTATTTTCAAATTGGTTGACAAGCCTTTTAGATAAGAGAATAGCACATAGTGAATGTTCTTGCTTGCTCACAAATGCAGGTTTTCATACCATAAACATTATCATGGACAGAGAGTAGATCTCTCGATGTTTATAGAAAAATAAAACAAAAAATGGCCTCAAAATGGCTGAACCAAATCATGAGCTGGATTTCACAAATGTGTTGCCGAAACCTTTCCCCCCACAATTTAGAGATGAAGGATGGTCCAGTGGCTAGGGTGTTAGCCTAGACCTGGGGCAATCCAGGTTTCATTCTCTGCTCCATGGCCAGCTTGCTGCATCTGACGAAGTGGGTATTCACCCACAAAAGCTCATGCTCCAAAACGTCTGTTAGTCTATAAGGTGCCACAGAACTCTTTTCTGCTTTTACAGCTCACTATGTGATCTTGAGCAAGTCATTTAGTCTTTCTTTGGTAAAACTCTCACTATCTTCCACAAGGCCAGGATTTCATCCTCTCTGCTTCAGTTCCCCAGCCATAAAGTGGGGATAACAGAATTTTCCTACCACACAGGAGTGTTTTGAGGAAAAATACATTAGAAGATTGAAAGGTTCTCAGAAATTATGGTAATGGAGGGGCACATAGATAGCTTAAATAGATATTGATTATTCTTTATGATAAAGTACTGTAAAGAGACAAAAACGTTCATAAGGGACAGGTTGTGGAGTCCTTCCCCTGGTGAGCACTCAGGTATGTGACTAGACCCACTGGCATCACTGGGAATGTTTGTGTCAGTGCTCGCCCATGTCAATCAGGATGTGGCCCTAAATAAGGGCCATTGATGGAGTTTGAAAATGGAATCCAAAAATAGGTAGGAAAGTACAACTCTTATAGACCTAGTAGATCCTCTTCCACCTGTTCACTTCTGGAGTTTTCTCTCTGGAGATCTAGGTTGTCATTCCGACCTAGGTCACAAACCAAATGAATTTTGTCATTTCAACATAGTTCTTTGAGAACATCTAGCCACCTGACATTAAAATATCTCACACAGAATTGTCATGAAAATGACAGTCCCTGTCCATTTATTTTGTGGACAAGGGGGATCTAATGAATATAATGTACTTAGATTTTTAGAAAGCCTTTGTCAAGGTCCCTGACCAAAGGCTCTTAAGCAAAGTAAACTGTCATGGGATAACAAGGAAGGTCCTCTTACGGATTGGTAACTGGTTAAAAGATAGGAAACAAAGGGTAGGAATAAATGGTCAGTTTTCAGACCAGAGAGAAGTTAATAGTGGTGTCCCTCTGGGGTCTGTTCTGGGACCAGTCCTATTCAACATATTCATAAATGATCTGGAAAAAGGGATAAACAGTGAGGTGGAAAAATTTGCAGATGATACAAAACTACTCAAGATAGTTAAATCCCAGGCAGACTGCGAAGAGCTACAAAAGGATCTCTCAAAACTGGGTTACTGGCAAACAATGGCAGATGAAATTCAAGGTTGATAAATGCAAGTAATGCACACTGGAGAACATAATCCCAACTATACAGATAAAAATGATGGGGTCTAAATTAGCTGTTACCACTCAAGAAAGAGATTTAGGATTCATTTGTGGAATATTTCTGAAAACATCCACTCAATGTCCATGGCATCAAAAAGCCACAGAATGTTGGGAATCATTAAGAAAGGGAAGATAATAGAGAATAGAAAAGATCATATTGCCTCTATAATAAATTCATGGTAACACCCACATCTTGATATCTGGATAATATTGAATTGGAAAAGATTCAGGCAAAGGCAACAAAAATGATTAGGAGTAGAACAGCTTCCGTATGAGGAGAGATTAATAAGACTGTTACTTTTCAGCTTGGAAAAGAGATGACTAAGGGGGGAATATGAATAGAGATCTATTAAATCATGACTGGGGTGGACGAAAGTAAATAAGGAGTGTATTTACTCCTCCTCATAACACAGAAACTAGGGTCACCAAATGAAATTTAAAGCAAGGTTTAAGACAAACAAAAGGAAGATTTCTCCAACAACACACAGTCAACCTGTGGAACTCTTTACCAGGGGATGTTGTGGAGGCAAGACTATAACAAGGTTCAAAAAAAAACTAGATAAATTCATGAGGATAGGTCCATCAATAGCTATTAGCCAGGATAGCCGGGATGGTTTCCCTAACGCTCTTTTTTCTAGAAGCTGGGAATGAGTGACAGGGAATGGACCACTTGATGATAAGAGAGGGAATAACCACAGGAATATTAAAAACCAGAACTGAAGTGCCTTAAAACACCTCCATGAGGCAGCTTACATAATTAGCCTCCCCCCCCCCCAACCCATACTATTTGTGGCTCATGTCACTCTTGTCTGTATTGCACTAAAAATCTCTACAGGAAGAAAAGACAGTGCTCCAAATTTTTCTAAATTCTTGCATGTCAATCTTCACTCCTCAGGCTTGTGGACTAGAAAAGTGGTGAAGAGCCAAATTGTTTGGAAATGTCAGTATCAATCCTTTATCTATCCCTGTGCTTACTTGGAATCTCTTTCTTTCATTCTCTCGCTTTTTTTCCCCTGCCTTCCTTGTTCTGTTAGCTTGGTTTATTTGATTTATTGTAAAGTCACTGGGGAAGCTCACGTTACAGCTTTGAAGTATGCAGTGACTTCAGGGTCCTTGGCATGCAAACGCTTCCCCTGCTTCAGCCACACCAGACATTGTCCACTCTGAGAAAGAGTCCCTTCTGATGAAGGTATTGTAGCTTGATCTTTACAAATGAACTATTAGGACAAAGGATTAAGATTTAATGAAATGTCATCATTTTCCTCACATTCAATTTACTGCATTACATGCAAAAATTCTGCACTACTCTAATGCCAAAGTGGCAAATTTGAATGGGAAAACAAGGCAAGAAATGTAAAAATAAAGACACTAATAGCAATATTGACCTGACCACATTCCATGCCAAGTTATGCAATTAACACCCTGACCAGTAATTAATAAAATACTTGTACAAAGTGGGAAATTGAGTGTTGCTATTTGCACTTAGTATTTACTGGAATTTTTTGCTTTTAAATTTGCAACTGTAACTTTCCAGTAACATTGTTTTCTGCATTTAATTTCCTTGGTATGTGTTCTGTTTTGTTTTATAGAGAACTAAAAGGGAAAAGAAGACCCACTCCAGAGTTGTAAAAATATGTAACACTTCATGGTTTTCATAGTGGTTTAGATACACAAAACACCATAGTCACAGTACTAGAGAATTGCACAATAAACTTGTCATGCTGGCAAACCAGATGCTAGCCAAGGCTTCAGGCCTCAGCTGAGCAGTGGGTGCTGCAAGCATTAATCTCACTTGTAATAGCTTTATCATATGCTATAATATGATATAGAAGTTTTTTTTTTGTAACTGTAAAAATGTTTGCTCTGGAACTGTGGCCCTGTCAAGAAGGATAATCTCCTGATCATCAATAAGACTTTCAAAACTAAATGGGCCATTGTTGAACATCACAATCATAGACTCTGTTAACTGCCCCTTCACACCCATGGAGAGGCTATGTGCAAAGGACTTGTCCCCTCAACTTGAAGTGTGGAAGAAAAATAACTGATAAGAAAATTTTTCATATCTTCCTGTTTGGACTCTCACAGGACTGGAAGCTTTGAGACAGAAGCAGAAATCCCCAAGGTCAACCGGGGTTAGTCCCAAAAGACATTCAGAGATGACAGATTGCTACAACTCTGTCACCTTTTGGACCCATAGACTGTAACTCTTATGTGTATATATGTTTGCCTGCTTTAACCTGTAAATAACATTCTCATTTCTCCTTTCTAGTTAATACATCATTCGTTAGTTTAATATACGATTGGCTACAAGCGCTGTCTTCATGTGAGATCAGAGATACAAATTGACCTGAGGTAAGTGCCTGGTCTCCTGGGACTGGCAGCAACTTGAATCTTTTGTGGTCTTTGGTGTACACATCTATCACATGATCCAGCTTGCCTAGGTGACAAGATAGAAAAAGTGCCCCATGGTAAGACTGTTACAGTGCTTTAGGAGTTCACATTTCTTACTGGGTTGGTGACATCTAATTCTAGAACATACCACTTGTTTGGGGTGTCTGCCCTGTTTTTTGACAGTCTGCCCACTGGTTGGCACTTATGGTCACACACCATTCCAGATAGCATGACAAAACTACACCAATTAAATAACTAAAATTTTAATACATTTTTCACTATATGTGCAAAAGTGAACTTTTAATCACATGTGACCAGATTCTGATATATTTTCTCAACACTGTATACTACTCAGCTAAATTCCCACTTCAGGCAAACAATTTTGTTTTTATTTTATTTTATTGTGGATTTTTTAGGGGTATTTATATAACTGAGTTATTTTAAGTTTCCCTACAAAAAAAAATCTTTGGTTGATTTTTAAAACTTGAGCTAGAGAAAGATGAACAGGAAAGGAAAGCACACACAAAAAAACAGTCCACAAATACAGAATTCTTCTTTGATCTTGATTCTTCATATGTTTTTGTGTGGACAGACACTTCTATTCATGTGGAGTCATGTTAGGGTGACCAGATGTCCCAATTTTATAGGGACAGTCTCAATATTCAGGACTTTTTCTTATACAGATGCCTATTACCCTCCATCCCCTCCTGATTTTTCACACTTTCTATATGATCACCCTGAGACACACTGAACTCCATGCCAAGATTCCAAACTCCTGATTATAGCAATCACACTGGTCCAGGTGACAAAGTTATTTGCTTAAAATCTCTTCTGATGCCCCTTACAAAGGCAGGTGCATGACTAGTACAATTCTGCACCCAGTTAAGAGCCTGAGTTAGCCTTAGGAAATAAAAGCCAAGCTAACAAAGCAGTTTGAAGGTTTTGCTGACTTGAGAAAAGGAGAACTGAAGTGTGCTTTGAATATAACAAGGCTGTAGCGCTGGTGTTAATCTCAGCACTAGTATCCACATAACAGGTATCTATTTTTCCTTTTGTGGTTTATTATTCTGTTTGATTTATTTAGCAGTTATGTGCTGTTGAATTGCACAGCGTAAAGGTAAAAAGCTGGCAGTTTAAGGGCCTCAAGTTTAATTAAATCAAAGAAAATTGTGCAATGATGGGTTCAGTCTCACAACCCTTCCCCCAGCTAACCCAGGCTCCCACCAACAGTCCTACTGACTTCAGAGATATTAATTACGTTAGGAAGGGCTACAGAGTTGGGGTCTTTTGGCCAAGATTCTCAAAAGGAGGGAGCCTAAACATGATCTCCCCGGTTTGTATGTAGTGCACTTAATTAAATGGTCTCTTTCTCAAAAGTGCTGAGAAGCGCCACTTAGTCACTAAGGGATAATAAGCATTTCACAAACATGGCCCATGACAAAACCAATTCTGCACAGAGAAAACTCATAAACCAACCCAGAGTAATGTAAAAATAATCACAAACATTTCTCCAATCCGTGGTTGAAGTTCACACACCACCTTTTAGTCAGGGACAGAGCAGCATCCATCTTCCAACTACATGAGGTCAGGATTAATTTGGGGAGGAGGGGATGGCATTTTCTGTGTTGCGTCTCAATCCAACTTCATTTTCAAAACAGGTATAAAAATGTAGTGTAAATCAGCTCAACTATATTGACCTTCAATGGAGCTCTGCTGCTTTGCACCAGCTGAAGATCTGACACACTGGATGCATTGGGAGACAAACATGAGTTGACCCTTAAATAAGCCCATGTCCATTGTGCTCTGAGGTGTGAAGTGAGTGCTTTTGATCATTTTCAGACAAGTAACAAATACATCTCTGTCAGCTTCTCAGCTAACAGAAGTTAATCAGACACTTTTTTCTTAATTGTTTAAATACAGCCAGCTGTGTGCCTGCAAACTCCTGTGTGAAAATGTGTATTGGCAGCTTTAGCTTTTTCAGGCACTGCTCTCAGAAATCACTGTTATTTTGCTGCACATTTAGCCTTTTCTGCTTTTTCTGTTTGTCAGTGCTGAGTTTTCATTATCCCACTCCAGGATCAATATTGCCATTTAAGGAGTGCCATTCTGGCCTTCACATAGAAAAACCTAAGACAGATGTAGAAATTAACAGTGACGGTAACTAATCATTGAAATAGGCTACCAAGAGAAGTGGTGGATTTGCCTTCTCCGAAGTCTTCAAAGCGAGGCTGGATGCCTTTTTGGAGGATATGATTTAGTCAGATACAAGGTCTCTAGAGCCCTTTCTGAGATCAAGGCCCCATTGAGCTAGGTGCTGGACAAATACACACTGAGAGACAGTTCCTGCCTTGAAGATCTTACTTCTGAATAGACCAAACAGGCGAAAGAGAGAGAGAGAGAGAAAGGGATTTGCCCAAGCATAATAAAGCAGAGTCAGGAATAGAACCTTGCTCTCAGGAGATCTGATCTAATGTCCTATCCATTATACTACACTGCCTCACACTATGATAGGGAAAAAAATAAGTCAGATTAACCAGTGTGCTCCAGTGAGGCAAAACAATCATAAACTGGCCAGCTGTACTGGGTTTGTAAATTCTTTGCATCACTAGAATGACACAAAGGAGCTAGAGCATCTGGGTGAATCTGGTCCATTAGGTATCTTTTTGGATTTTCTCCCTCAAATGTACTAACTCTCTGTATCACCCAGATGTTGTATCTAATGCTATCGTTTGATTTTGGCATTAACCCTGTAGCAGTAGCTGCTTTGTAGCAAGGAGAAAGTGGTCTTTGGGCACTAATGGTCCTGAGACACTTTTTTCACATCTCTCCATGGTTCAGTCAGATTCCGCATGTTGTCACCTAAAAAAAATGTTCAGCAAATCTGTGGCTAATTCCTATGTCTGCTATGAATTATTTAGTCTCAATCTCTGCAATGAATCTTGACCTATGTTTAGTTCAGTTAATGGTGTGAAAGGAAGTATGGTGGCATTCATTAGGCTCTGATTTTTCTCCAGTTCTTACTGAATCACACAACCAGTGTGTCCTTCAGAGCATATTAATTGCTGTACAGATCTTTTTGGATAGTATATCAGCAAGAGCAAGAGCAGACATACAGTATTAGCAACATTAGGCATCAAATTGATCTTCAATCATTCTTTCACAGCCCATGGCCAGACAGCAGAGTAAATCTAAATCTCTTGCTTACAGTTCACTGAACTGTTGTGGTTTGGAAATTGAGGCCATAAAGTAGATGGTGTGCGTGTTACCAGGTCCTAGCAGTAGTTCTACTCTGACTCTGGGCACACTGAGCAGGGATTTCATTCCACTGCAACTTCAGGAAGTACAACCCTGAACCGATTATGGACTCATTTGTGAAATTTCGCCTTGTGTTTTACTTCATTTCCCTGTGTGCATCAGTGAAGTGTCCCCACTTTATCAAGCCTCACACTGAGGATGAAATTTCCCACCATGCAGAAGGCAGAAGGTCAGCACAAAGCTTGTGTATCACACAAGTCCTATTTTGAGGGATAATTCTCACTGCCTGTGATGTAGAATACTCCCCACACTGGCTTTGAGGTAGGCCAAGATGGTCCAATCAGCCAATTAAGCTGCAAGATGGGGAAATTAAGGGTGGGAGAAAAGCCCTAATGAGGAGGACAATTACCTAAGCAGAGGTGGGCTAGCTAGTATAAACCTAGGAAGCTGGTAGCAGCAAGGGCTGCTGGGAGGAAATTTGCAATCACCCTGTGCTGAGAAAGAAGGAAGCAGGGAGCCTAGTGGAAAGAGTAGGTCCCTGGGGGTCTGGTCCAGAGGAAAGGGCATACCCTGAAGAGAGATTGGGGGAGATGTGTTCCTGTCGAATAGGAAACAGCCCAGGGAGTAAGCAGCAAGTTTGGGGATTAAACAGCCCTTGGTTGGTTGTTGTGGAGTTGTGGGGCTGGAATCCAGAGTAGAGGGTGAGCCTGAGTTCCTCTACCTGCCACTGGAGAAGTGGCACTGGCAGGGCAGTGAACTGGAAAATTACCTGGGTTACTATAGCAGTGACAGAGACTTTGAAGCACTATACCCCACAAGGGGGAGAATGCTGAGTGACTTGGCTGGAGGGCCGAGTCACAAAGAGGCAGCACCAGCTCCAGGATGGAGATAAGGTCTGTGGACTGAGAATAAGAGACAGAGGCAGTATGCAATCATTGGAAGGTGTGTTGGCCTCACAGAGCAAACCCCCAGAACGGCCAGCAGGAGGTGCTATTCCAGCAGTGAATAGCACACCTTATCACACGGCTTTACTACTGGGCACTTAAGGAACTCAAAGCGGGGTCTAGAGAATGGTGAAAACCTACATCATTTCTCTGCTTTATATTGAAAAACATAAAAAGAGGCATTTTAATAGCGATAACTGCTACAAATTGGGTCCCAGTCCTTATCTTGCCCTGCATTTAGGGAGTGATCCAGTGCTCATTGAAGCTCTCACTGACCTCAGTGTTGCAGATCAGGGCCTCGAAACAGGACTAGATGCTTGTGTAGAAGTGTGAAGTCCTGCACAGCTTCAGAATCTGTTCAGTGATGCACCACCTATTTAAGCAACACACTGCACAGCTTGATAAAACTTTCATGCCACTGAACGACCAACTACTCTTTATTTATTGTTTGTATCCCATAAGCATTTAGAATCTTCAACACCAGAGTCCCACTGTGTGGTACGTGGAGGTTAAGTCCATTAATGGCTATTAGCCAGGATGGGTAAGGAATTGTGTCCCTAGCCTCTGTTTGTCAGAGAATGGAGATGGATGGCAGGAGAGAGATCACTTGATCATTGCCTGTTAGGTTCACTCCCTCTGGGACATCTGGCATTGGTCACTGTTGGTAGACTGGATACTGGGCTGGATGGACCTTTGGTCTGACCCAGTACGGCCATTCTTATGTTTTTATGTTCACACAATAAGGGACCGATAAAGGGTAGGAGAAAGGTGAATCCAGACTCGTTTCATCTCTGCCAACAAAGCCCCCAAATGTCACCAACTTGGGCTGCATTGTCATTGGTGAAATAGCAATGAAGAACTGCATATCTGATTACCAGTCCTCTAATAATATAACTCCCCAGTACTCCAGCTGGTTGAAAATGTTCTGTCAAAGCCCTTTTTTATGGAAAATGAGGGGGGAACCTGTTTTCATCAAGCATTTGCTCTTTCGCTTTCAAACTGTAAACCCCCAAACCCAACAGTTTTAAATTAAAAAAAAAAGTTTTGTTCCAGAAATAAAAAATCAAACACTTTTTTTTTTTTGAGAAAATTTTCAACAAAAATGGGGGGTAGAGGTGAAATGTAATTTTCATCAATGCTTCATGACGGCAGGGAGGAAGGATCACTTCCCAACAAGTTCTGCTCAATACTCTTCTGTTTCTTAATTCAACTTTGTGTTATTCTGCAGGAAATGTCTATTGTATTGTATTGTATTTATTGCTGGTGGTTTTGATGTGGATTTGGCAGAGGAAGGGAGAGAATATGTGTGAAAACAATAGCAGGCATATGCTCTTTTATGATTTGCCCCAAATGTATACAGCCAGTTCAACACTCCTTTATTCAAACCATGCTTTTATATGCAGAGCACCAAAGTACAGTTTCTAGAACAGCCTTGCCAAAGGTACATCACAGTATGTTTGCCATCTGTTGTCAATTACAGCAGTAGACATGCCAGGCTTATGTTATTAGGGCCCACAACCCCCAGTGTTCCATTCATTTAACAAGAATATAGGCAGATCTCAACAGCTGGCATATAGCCAACTTCAGAATGCTAAGGGGAGTGTTTCTTGTTTGAAGATTCTAATTCTTTGCCCTAATGGACGGTACTGAAATCTTACTGCTTTTTCTAAGGAGTCGTCACTATGACGTGGAAGAGTCTTACCAAGAAATTTATGGACCATAAAACAATGTCATGGTGCAAGAAACATGGAGGTAAAAGGAACTTCTTCTGAAAACTGAAGCCAACTTGCTACTGTATGTCTGTAAAGGGTGCAGGTACACCATGCATGAGTCATCAACAGAATCATTTGGCAATACGGAGTGGAAGGAAGAAGAAAAGGTATTGGGCCAATTATTGGAAAAATTATCTGCAATTATGTTTTAAGTACAGCATTCAGAGGGAATGAAACATTAATATGGAAAAGTCTTTAGAAAATTACTTAATCCATTAGGTTATTTGACAGAAATGGCAGGCCTGCTTCTGATCTGGCTCTGGTGCAAATCAGGAGTACCCCTAATAGAGTTGCACCATGTAAGTCTGGTATAAATGAGATCAGAAGCAGACCTTCTGTCTGAAGCACAGTGTATTTTGTATCTGTGACCTGCCTTCTGTGTCCTGTTTTTGTAGCTGATGAACTGCAAACAATGGCTGGCTTTACATAAAGCAGCTGAAAAGTGCACCCGAACCAGATACAAGCAGATTAGATCGACATAGCTCCTAGAATTCCAAGCTACCCAGGGTGACCACGGTAGCTTTTGTCGGCGTTGCTGCTCTGCGGTTCTCAGTAACGCAGCAGAGCAGAGGGAAAATTTAATACTGGAGAGTTTAGGTTACAATAACAAATGAACTTTCAAATTCTCTTAAACAAAAGAGGCTAGATCATTAAGAAAGACAGGCTACTCTGTTTAGTCTGAGGATGACATAATTACCCAAGCCAATTTTTCATGTATTAAATGGCCCATTATCTTATATTTGGATGAGATTTTTTCTTTTCAGATGTAGGTAATGTGGTTTTATTATGCCTGTCAGTTTCAAGGTAAAAAGTCTTGGGCACTCTGATTAGCCATGTCCTGTATCTCTGGAAGAATAACACCTGGAATAGTCACATCAAGTTGAAGAGAGAGAATGATTTACAATCTTCACTAGGGGAAAACCCCAAATAGAAATCATCATCAATGACTGGCTTCATGGAGTCTAATGGAATCTGACACATCGTACTGTACTGCTGTAATATAGGAACTTTGCAGAATTACCAAACATGTATGACTTTAGTGCTATAGAAGTCCTGTGGATAAGACCCATTTGACATAGAATCTTTTTGTGGCAGAATCTCCACCCACACATGTTAACTATATGTCTGAGATTTTTTTCATATTTTACCTCCTGCCATCTTTAATTTAACATCAGAATATTCAAATCCCAGACACAGAGGCAGAATCTATATAATTCTATGGCAGTATTTTAAAAAAATGGGAGTTTGATTCAATATTGCAGTGTTCAAGAGCTTTGAGCTCCACAGATAAAAAGATGCCACATAAGAGCTGATGATGATTACTGTTAATTTTGTCCTTTGTCTTTTAAATTCATGTGGGCCGGAACCTCTGACGTAGGTGGGCATAGCTTCACTAAAGTCAATGAATCCTGTATACATCAGCTGATGATCTGGCATTTTATGTGTAATGATGGAAAACACTCCTCCAGTGAAACAGTTTTTTGTGATACACAATAACACGATACTTCATTTTCTGCCCTTATTAATCACGTATTCCTGTCTGAAATCATAATGTCAACAGTAAAAACTGAGCCAATAGTATAACAAAAGTTCCTCAAATATTAATTCAGATTGTGACAAAGTTCCTCCTCTACCTTGGTGGGTCCTGCGCTTATTGGCAGATTTGCTCACCTCAGTGATCTTCCCCACAGTCTGGATCAACTCCTCCTGTGTCAGATCAGGAATTGGGAGGTTTGGGGGGAACCCGGGCCCACCCTCTACTCCGAGTTCCAGCCCAGGGCCCTGTGGATTGCAGCTGTCTATAGTGCCTCCTGTAACAGCTGCATGACAGCTACAACTCCCTGGGCTACTTCCCCATGGCTTCCTCCAAACACCTTCTTTCTCCTCACCACAGGACCTTCCTCCTGGTGTCTGATAACACTTGTACTCCATAGTCCTCCAGCAGCACAGCCTATCACTCTCAGTTCCTTGTGACTCTTTGCTCCCAGCTCTTGACATGCACTTCCTCTCCTCTGGCTCCCCTCCGCCTGACTGGAGTGAGCTCCTTTTTAAATCCAGGTGCCCTGATTAGCCTGCCTTGATTGGCTGCAGGTGATCTAATCAGCCTGGCTGCCTTAATTGGTTCTAGCAAGTTCTTGATTACCCTAGTGCAGCCCCTGCTCTGGTCACTCAGGGAACAGAAAACTACTCACCCAGTGACCAGTATATTTGCCCTCTATCAGACTCCTGTACTCCACTGGCCTGGGTCTTTCACAAGATTTAAAAACAAATTCACTTTGTGTCCATGTCCCTGTTGTATTTGTAAATATGTGAAGTCCAGATTCAACAAAGCAGTTAAGCATATGGTTGGCTTTAAATCTCTTCTCAACTTCCATTGCTCTCAGTGGGATTTAGGTGCCTAAATACCCTCAAGGATCTGGAGCCCATCATGCTTAAAATTAAAAGTGCATAAATGCTGTCCTGAATCTGGGCCTTGGAACCTGATCCAAAGCCCATTGAAGTCAATGGAATGAATCATATTGACTGAATTGGTTTTGGATCTGCCCCTTAATAAGCAAGCTTCTTGAACTCAGATTGAAATTTCCTTTTGGCGAATACGCAGGCAAACTGTATAACAAGCAAATAGCAAATGTCAAACAAATATTTTTTGGAATGAGTTCTTGGCCTGCTTGTGATCAGGAATACATTTTATGAGCGCACAGGGCCACATCCAAAGCTAGTTTTCGGCAGTGTCATTCCATTTATTTGAACAGAGCTATGTGTAGTTGCCTGAGTTAAGGATCTGGCCCAATCTGTGTAATATATTTGCTGGACTAAACTATGCTAATGAGCATCCCCAGCTGAGTAATCAATGGGAATTTCAGCCCACATGTAAGTACACGTATCTGGCTAAGCTAAATCCGATTCCAAAGCACAATCCATCAAGCATGGATTGCACATGGATTTGGATATTCTCTGAGGAACCTATCTTGGTATTATCAGAGGTACTCTATATAGGTCTAATTCTGCTCTGACTGAAGTCAATGGTTGCTACCCTGACTTATGCTGAGGAGTAAAATGATACAGTAAATGTCACACTCTAAGTCAGGACACAACTATGAACCAAACAGAGAAATGTGCTACCTGCAGAGTTGTCTTTAGTGTGGCAAGGCTGTCCGTTAATTTTAAATAGAAACTGCTGGTAGCATCACAAAGAAATATCCAGAATCTGGCTTTTAGGGTCTGTGCATGCTATGAAAATTGTAGTAGAATAGCTATCAGCACAACCCTATGGTGTAGATGCAGCCTATACCAACAGTAAGAGTAAGACCTTCCCCAAATGACATTAGCTACATCATCAGAAGGACTTTGTCATCAACATAACTGCATCTACGTTGCGATTTATGTTTGACTGATGTAGCTATGCCAATGTAACTTTCAAGTGTATATCAAACCTCTGATACCCTGCACACATTTGAAAAGGGCCTCACTCATGAGTGAATCCATTGGTTCAATGGGACTACATGTAGAGAATGGTCATACCTAATGTCGGGCCAGGTTCTGGCACTCACTCTCAGTTTGGCAGTCATTCCATCAGTCCTGGACCAGCTGCAAAGGAATAACCATTTAGGGCCAGGGGGACAGTGTTTGAGCACCTAGGGGATATATGGTGGCTCTCTAAGACATGAATTATGACAAGAGCAGCTCAACAAGTTTTCAGCTAAAATGTCTTGTCTTTGAAAAGTACAGTTTTGTCAAAATCTAAATGGTTTGCGAAAGCATTGAAATTTTAGTCAATTTTTCCATTTTTGATTTAAAAAATTGGAAACAAAATGAAACGAAGAAAATTCTGCTTTCAATTATTTCTCTTTTCTTTCCCTTTTTCTTAACTATCCATCCCTTTTTTCAACTGAAAAAGGAGGAGTGGAATAGAAAAGGGAAAGAAAGTGAGGGAAAAGAGTTTGTTTTTCCCTCCACTTTATCATCCCTTTCCCCTCCCCGGTGGAAATCTGGTTCCTGTTTCCCTCTCTGGACAGTGGGGGAGAGCCAAGGTTCTGCTCATCCCCTCCCACCTATTATGCAGAAGTAGGACTAGCAGGTCATCATAAATTGTTCTGCCATCTCTCCTGCGTATACTAGAGTGCTGTGAATAACTCATACTCATAAGAAGGTTCCTTATTTTCCCTTACTTCCTTGCACGCATGGGTAGGTAGGAGGGTTTGTGACAGATCCCAGAATACGTGATTTGAAAAAATTCAGAGGTGTAGCCCTTATACAACATACATACCAGGAATCAAAGTAAGCTTAAAATACATAAACAGTGACTATACTTTTTCACAGAGGTGGTTTTGGTTTATGTGCACATGAGTAAGTCTCTCACATATGGGAGCATGACTCCCACATCTGGCAACGAGTGTCACTAAGGGGAATGCAGTTCTGTGAAACAAAACTGTATATTTCAGCCACAGACACTGACTGGTAAAATACAATGTGTCTTGGAAGTCCAATGTAAGGAATATTCAAGCTGATAGCAATGAAGTGACATTCTTTATGGTACAATAAAGAAGTAAACGTAAGTGTATTTGCACTGATTGGTATAGTACTTGAATGGTACACAATGACATGGCAAAGCACTGTAAAAAAGTTGCCTAAGTCTGTAGACCGCAAAAAACAATATAATTTTAGGGACCATGAAATTACTGTACTAATTGCACTTGACAACAGTTGTGCATAGTTAATGCAGAAATGGACAGAGGAACACAGTCCTCAGAACTTAATAGTCAATGGAAGTTGGTTTTGTGACATTTCATTGATCATATGCAAAGAAAAGCTGGTTTGCTAGGAATCTGATTTACATATATCCAGGCTCTCATTTTCTTTATTTACTGTAAATTGCTGATGTATCAGCTGTTAGCTGACCTCACTCAGTCAGTCTGCTGTTTCTTTTACATTTTCCCAACATATGACATCCAAGCATTCTGGGTGCTTTGGAGTCAAGAAGCAGGTTAGGAAAGGAAGGGGTTACCTTTTAAGAGGGAAATGTGGTCACAGAAATAGAATTAATAAATCATCCTAGTCTAGTTTATTTATAACCTTAACTGTTCTAACAGTTGTGCTCCTGCAACAAAGCTGTAGGTGCAGGTGTTAGCACTTAAGCATCTTGTACCTGACCTGTTTGAACCTGAAGTAAATTCTGATCATCAAACGGTAGCAGACCCCTAACTATCTGACTTGTGGCAGTGATCTGAAATTAAACCAAAATCATTTATCTTTTTATCTAAACTAGTATTTCTGCAACATATCGCCTCCTCTTTTGGGGCCAGATTGTTCCCCACCCCCTGCCCAAACTCACCAGCTTTGCACCTCTCTGGTGGTACAAAGCTGGCAGAAAATGGGCTCATGCAGTCAGCTGAAGATTCTTCTGGAATAGGGGGCATGTCATAAGGAGGGGATGTAGTCAGAGAATCGCTGACCTTTGATCCCTGGCACTTAACACCTTTTGAGGCTTACGCAGACAAATATAATTTTCAGCAGCCTTTGGACTGTTCTAAATTATCCTTGCAGCTGGCTCAACCCCAGTCACCCCTCAGATCAGTAAGACAGGAAGTTTACATTCACCTTTTCATTCCTTCAGCTGTGCTGAGGGGAGTTCTGGTGCAGCTGAGGATCTGGCCCTGAGTCTGAGCCGCATGTTCTCACACACTGAAGGTCCTTCTGCAAATGCTGTCTGGAAAATATTTCTTCTTTTCTGTCTGAGAAAGCTGTGAAGGCAGAGAGATTTTCTTCAATAGACTTGTTCTGCAGTGGTGCGTGAAAAGAGTCTAAAAGGGAAGAAGAGACTTTTTTAAAAATGGTATTTCTGAAGCCAGCTTGACTGAGGAAAATACCCACTTTATGTAATACTATCTGCAGTACCCAGAATTCCAAATAGTAGTCAAGAGATTTTTTTTTTTCAAACCTCAGATAAACTTGGACTTTTGGAGACATTTACCATACAGCTGTGGGGGGTTGGTTTGTTTTTTTGTTGGCTTTTTTCTGCGGGGGCCGGAGGGGGCACTTCTGAGAAGATAACCGCAGCATCCGTGATGAACAAGATCTAAAAAGACTGTTTGCTAAATAACAACAGCTGCAATGACTGTCCTGTGCTCTAGTGACAGGAACAAACACAGAGCCTCTGCTTAGACTCAGATCATATGATCTTTAGCTCTCCAAAGACATCAAGATTTCCCTTAAGAGACACAAGTTCAGGAGATAAAGCCCATACATGTTAAGCATTTTTTTAAATTGCCTCCAACACTTCCTGCTATGCACTGAAGTATTGCTGCTGCTGGAATCCCAACTGGAATGAAAAGCCTGCGTCTCTTTGACTGGGCCCCTGTGAACTGTTGGCTGTGGTATCTGACAGAAGGACGTGCCAGCAGAGTCCAGTAGCAGCTGCTGGAATCCACTGGCATCCCAAGAAGTCAGATACTTAAGCCATTGGTTTCTGTGGCAGACTCCGTCACTTCAAAGCGATGCGACCCTGGGAGAGAGAACTCTTGATTAAAAGGCTGAAATTAGGAGAGGGGAAAGGGAACAAAGAGATGACAGATTGAATTTATCTACAGAAATAAAATAAATCTATACAACCAAAAGGGACGCCTGGCTTATGCTTACCTTGGGAGGCAACTGAAACACCGAGGGAGGGATATGCTGGAAAAGACGAGAAAGAAAAATAACAGGGACAACAGTGTGACGAAAAAAGAAAAGGCGAACAATCTCCTAACCATAGGGAGCTGGACTATGTGTCAGGCGCACTCTGTAATTTAGTGCCACTTCTATTGGCTAGCTCAGCCACTGTATGAGGCTGGGTTGTGTTTAGGTCTGTATTTCTGTACAAATCATGTCATGCTGTAAAATTTAGTTTGCTTGCTTTTTTTGGTGCTTTTTTTTTTTCCTGGAGGATTAAGTATTCTTGGCTATATGATTTTTGGATATAAAGTTTGGCTAACAATTGTGACAACAACAAAAAACCCAATAACAATGCATTATTCTCCCTACAGTGCTTCAAACATCAGTGCTTTGGTTTGGAAATGAGAACGTGTTCCTTTCTCACCAGCTTGTTGCAGAGCTATTGCCACAGTCCTAGCCCCTTGGATAAATGGTCATTAGGACTGTTCAAATGCCAGAGAGCTGCTTTGCAATCTAGGGGTGTTTACAGCAGCATCTAAACAAACTTGTACATTTTTATGAGCTGTGTTTGTGATGAGATTCTGATTCATTTGCATTGTTTTTTCATTCTTTATGCAGTAATTCATACACTTTGTTACAATTATTTAATATATATATTGTAATAGCAGCTAAAATCCAAGTAGGTCCAGGGTCCCATGGTGCTTGATGTAAAATATTGTAAATTACAGGCCCTGCCCAAAAGGACATCCAGCAGGCTATGGGAGAACTTCACCATTTGATCTCCCCTACTCCTATCACTCTAGCATCGTCTGTGTGATACGTGGAGGTTGGCTGTGTGGTCAGCATTGTCATGTATTGACATGGCTGCCCTTTGACTCTGGATTCTCATAACCTGATTCACCAGTGCAGTGAGTGTAAATCCATTGAATCAATGCCTATGCAGGTGGTGGCGGCAATCATTTGTATTACCATATGGCCTAGGAGCGCCAATCAAGGACCAGGACCCTATTGTGCTAGGTGCTGTAGAAACTCAGCAGGGTAAAAAGGTCCCTGCTCCTGAGAGCTCACAATCTAAATGTAAGACCAGAGACAACAGACAGACCGACCGGGGAGTACAAGGAAACACTGAGACAATATTGGCCTCGTTGATACTCAGTAGTCACAGCACACCAGCGGTGTAACTGCTGTCAAGTTTTTTGTAGATTTCATGCCAAAGGAATTTTAAGGAGGGCCTGGAAGAAGGATAATGAGGTAGCTTTGGAGGTATTCACAGGAAGTAACTCACAAGTGGGAGAAGCACTATGGGAGACAGCATGCAGGTGCTTGTTTGAAAATTTAACAAAAGGTGACGGCGACTGGCTTCACTGAATTTAGTTCTCCATATCTTGTAATTCTCTGCAGTCCTAAGACCTGAATTGGCAAAGTTCAACTCCCACTGGAGTCTATTTCAGTAGGTGCAAGGAGCTTGCAGGATCAGACCTGCAAGTAATGGAACTCCTCTGCTTGTTCCATTTTCTCTGACCAAACCCTGATTTTTTTTTTTTATGCTTTCAGGTTTTTGTGGTTTGGGGGATTTATTCTTTCTTTAATTACTAGGCATCATTGGTGTGCTTGCTGCTGTACAAACGTAGTAGGCCAGGTCCTGGCAGAAAGAACTTACAACCTAAATCAGATGCTTACTTTGAACGTCATGTCTTTTGCTTACTATGTGTCTCGTTTCCTTTAGTAATAGTTCATGTGTGGTATTTAATTTTGCAGGGTTTTATTAACTCTTGCTGTGTCTTTCTAATGCATTTCTCTAAACAATATCAGCATGTCACAGGTTTAGGTTGTCATCCTCCAATTTCAAATAGTCTATCCATATTTCTCAAACTTCAAATCTGCCAGTGTTTGATGCCATCAGTCTAAATGAGTGGTCTCCTGGCTCCCAGATCAGGCTACTATCTCCTAGACTACAGCTATTTGGTCCCTCACCTCTCTCTCTCCCCTCTCCTCCCCTCCCCTCCCCTGCCCTCCAACCCCCAAACACACTCTGGAGAACATTGCCTGACTAAGCTGAACATGCCTCTTGATTCATCTCAAATGTAAAACATTCAGCTGAAGATGGTATGCCTGGGAGCCCCTATTGAATCCATCCAAGGTGGCTATTGCTTGGAGGCTCAACCCTGTCCTCAGGGAAGTCAGTGTTTCCATTGGATTCATTTGGAACAGGCTCAGGCACTAGCTGTGTTCTGCAAGATTCAGCCTTATCGACTGAATGCCATTCCCAATATTACACCATTTGGTCACTTTCTGTGGTGAGAACACTTTCAAAAGCACTTAAGTCCTACTGACTTTTAATTGGGTTTAGGCTCCTAAGTCACTTAGTTACATTTGAAAATTTTGGCCAAGCTGACTTCTCTTTGTCCTTTCTTTGCTTTTCTATAAGTTCTGGAGCAAAGCAAATGGAGGGAATCTGTTTTCAGTAGACAAGTGTTCACTTCCATCCCACTTGTGCCTTTACAAACTCTGCAGTGTCCTCTTCTATTCTCCACAGAGCATATACTCTTGACACTACACTTAATGTGTCCTTTAATTAATCTTTGGTGATTTATTTGGATTTCCAGGAAACAGCAGCCACATCCTATTTTACCCTCACCAGATCTCTGCTGGTTTACATCCAACAGAGTTTTGATATTCTTCTGTATCAGGTGTTACCTAAATGGGTTCATTCCAGTACTGATTGTGCTGCATACAGGCCCATATAGCAGTGTGCCTTGACTCTGCAAGGGGATAGTGTCAAACACTGTATTTGAATTAGTGTTTCAACAATTGAAATACGTAGGTCAGACAAGGAGTCCTAGTAAATATTCTGGGGGGTGTAATTAGACTAGACAGAGATGGAGGAGTAGAAAAATACTTGATCAATTTACCATAGTTTCAGTAGCTGTACATGGCACAAAAACACCTACAAATAAGAAGGCAACCTGAGTTGAATGGGACATTGGAAAGTGAAGATGGGTTACTCTAAAATCACTGACTATGGTTGGACCAAATATTTTGTCACTAACATTGTCCTCTCCCAACATGAACTATGAATAGGGACCTGCTCCCCCCACACCTCCCCTCAAAAGCACATGCATGAGAAATGTGTGAGAGCAGTTAGAAGAAAAAGCCATATTAATTGTACAATAGACATTTGGTCTGATTCCCAAAGCCTTCATAACACATCCTAAGACAAGCAACAGTCCTATGGTGTGTTGAGCACATGTATTAGAACCTCTTTGCTCTTCAGAGCAGCTTGACAAAGCAATGACCTGATCCATTTGCTTCAGTGGACTTTGGATCAGACACTAAGGATATGTCGACACTTCAGCTAGATACTGCGGCTGTCCTGAGCCAGCTGACTCAGGCTCTCAGGGCTTGAGCTAAGCTGCCATTTAATTGCAGTGTAGACATTTGGGCTCAGGTTGCAGCCCAAGCTCTGGGATCCTCCCACCTTGCAGGGTCCTAGCCTGAGCCCAAACATCTACACCACAATTAAATGGCCTCAACCCAAGCTTGAGTCAGCTGGCCTGAGCCAGCTCTAGGTGTTTAACTGCAGTGTAGACATACCCTTAGAATAGAAATGCAAGGCATCTCACATCAGTGGCTCTGACTAATAACCAGAAGAGTAAAGTTCTGCTGACTGGTGCAGCAGATGGCAATTCCTGGGCCTTGTGCCCTTTGCAAATGCTATTGCTGGGGCAGAGGGCAGCAAAGACTCCCTTTATACCTAGCCCGTGTGTGGAGTTAGGCGCTCACGGGGGGTGGGGGGAGGGCATACCTTTTCCCCACTCTTCTTCCATACATGTGCAGGGGCAGAACACAATCTGGCCAAATACGAGTGATTGGGTTTTTAGTGGGGGGTTTAATGTCCGAGTCAAGAGTTTGTCTTAAAAGTGTGGCAAAAGATTCCACCCATAAAAGCAGTACATACAAGAGGATTTGCCTGTTAGTTTTACAAAGGAGAATGACTAATTTGTGCTGTCCGATGGTGTGTAATGCACAATCAGCACTAGACTGTGTAAACAAACAGGAGAAGTAAACAGCAGAATTACAATATTGTGTAAACATTTGTAAACAAGCCCTGAGCAGGTCCATTTGCCAGAGCTCATGTAGATGTGTGTCACAACAGCAAGCACGCACACCAGTTTAAAAGCCACATGCAGGATGGCATACAACAACCTTCTGCTTTTTTCATGCAGTGTGAATATCTGAGAAATAAACAACAATCCCAGTAATTAATTGAGAGTCTGAATGGAGTAATTATGACCATCTTCTGAATGCAAAAAGAGTTGCAAAATCTATTTTTTCTCCAATGCTCCCACATTTAATCTCAAATGATAATTTACTGGTTTGGAAGTAAGAAAATGACAAAATCATCTGTGAGCTTTACACCAGTCTTATTTTTGAAGGATTATGGCCATTTTCCTAGGCTGCACCCCCCCTCCCACACACAAACACACACACCCCGCCACACTCCCCAAGAGAAATGTTTGTACTGGTAAAAGTGTCCACTGTTTAGAAGTTCCATTCTGTGGGATCCAATGGCATGGTTTGGATTACCAGTGGCACTAGAAACAAACTGATTTAGGTACAGATCAGGATTCTAACCCTCTCAACCTTCTGGAGGGTTGAATTCCAAGGTCCTGTTTTGGTTCATAAAGTTTAGGCACTAGCTGTAAAGCTGAGTTCCAGAACTGACCTTTCTCAAAGTGGTGCTTTTTCAGCTTTGGGGTTTCAGATCTAACAACTGGGAATGTTCTGAATTCACTCTCTACAAGGTGGACATTACAGGGGAAATTCCAGCTGGCATTAGCTGGCTGACACAAAGTGGCCTAGCACAATTATCCACTGTCTGATGTGTACCCAATCCACAAAGCAGAAGTCTGTTCCTTCTAGGCCACACTGTAGCCTCTTTCGTTCAGTCAGTAAACTTTTTTCTTCTCATGTAATGTGTCTCCTAGGAAAAAGAGTGCTGACCTGGTGAACAGTGGGTTCAAATGCCCTGTAGTTATTTGTTGTGGTTGTTTAAACTAAAAATACCCATGCTCTTAAAAAATTCCTTAACCACGTGCCAGCAACCTGGGTTCGGGTTCACCTCAATTGTCATTACTATCACCACAATGGCTTGTGTGTGAATTCCATTACACTGAATGGAACCCATAAGCAAAGCTTACAAGTGTCCGTCAAGATAAGAATGTCCTGCAACTTGCTCCTGAATCAGCCTGTTCCAGAGCCGTATGTATCTTTTCCTGACCCAGGATGTGGTTCCAACTTTACTGCTAATTCACGCCTACAAATTAGTCTAAACCCATTATCAGTGTGAGCTTAAAATGAGGCTTGTGTGCACAAATGCATGGGAAAATGTAAGATTTTCTCATGAGTAGCCAAAAGGTCTGTCTACAAATGGAGTTTCTGCATTGTTTTGTTTCACTGATAAACTTTCAGGAGGACATTGGGGAAAACTTGATGAAAATAGCTTCATCTTCAGAAGCAGCTGGAGCAGAGTGAAAATACTGCTTCCTGTCAGATCACGTGACTAAAGAGAGTGACGTTATTCTCCACCCAACTTTATTTCTCCTCGGGCACTTTTCACATTTTAGTGTAAACATTAACCCATTTTCTATCACTGTGCAAACATGTTGGCAATCCCCATCTGAGATTCCACAATCACACTCAGCCATAGAAGACACTCCTCAGGTTTAGGGAGTATAGAAATAAAGGACTAAACCAAATGTGGGGTGGCCCCCATTGATTTCAGGAGTTTCACAAGCAGTGAATCTGACTTGCTGTCTGCAAGACCAGATAAGTCTCCTAACTTCTTGTGTAAAAAGTCCAGCCTGTTTCCTTTTTCTCCATCCTTAATTACCTTTCTGTCTTTTTTTTTTTCACTGTAGCTGCCTGTTTCTATAATCTATTCAATAGCATTTTATCCAGGGGCCTCAACTGTCCTTCCAGGGATCCAATGAGGATTTGCCATACTTCTTTCATATGGAAATAACATTAACAAGTTAATAAAAAGGTTTGAAATCCATGCAGAGTGCATCTTTGCTATACCTCCTGGAAGTGAGAAGATGGGGCCCTTGCTCACAATATGTTTGATGGTTTGGAGGACTCTGCATTTGCACTGTGGCAAATCCTTGATTCTCCATTTGTGCATCAGGTTCCATGTAACATTGCCTAATGTTGGTCATCCACTGTCTTTGGCAGAGCAAGAAACCTGGCAATTTGATGCTCTTTGTTTCCGTCAGAGTCTGCCCATTGCATCTGCCAGGTGTCTTCTGGGTTGAAGCTGGATGACAAAAGAGCTTCTCCAGCCACCCAGAATAGTCGGTGGGACTTAAAGTGAGCACAAGATGAGGAATAAGATCATCATGGAGTGGGACCTTTTGGTTAGTGAGAGCTTTTTTTGTACTCATGCAGCATAGCCATCTCTCACCAGATGGTTGGAGGAAGGATGTTTGCAAGGACTGGAAGCTAAGGTGGCAAAGTGAACTTCAGAGAGCCAGTTCAAATCTCATCTCCACATTAGCTGGATATCAACAAGGTCCATGTGTGACCATATTCCCCAGATGGATGCATCGTACTCAGCCATAGAATAAACTAAAGCCAGTGGCGCCATCCAGAGTTTTCGAGCCTCAGAATACCAGCTAGAACCTGGTAGTTTCCAGATTATATTGATGCAGCTCTTTGTTTTATGGCTCACCTCTTTCAGGTGTTGTTGATAGGTCAGGCTGCACTCAAGAGTGACTGCTTGGGTAGCATAGGTTAGGACATGGACAATTGCCTTGTCGCAGAAGCTTATGTTCCGTGTCCTCTTAGCTTCAGAATTGTTGAGATAGAAAGCTGACAATACATTCTTGATGGATTGGGTTTGAGCCGCGAGTATTGAAAGTAGTTTTCCATCCTCTTTAGGTCAGTATTAAGCATATCATCTGTTTCTCTGAGCAATTTTGCCATTGATTTCTATGGAAGTAGGGTCCCATCCAGGATTTCAATTCTTGAAACTTGTCGTGGCCCTCTGTGGGGCTGGGTGTTTTTATATAATGGTCTTTAAAAATATGTAATTTAAAGAAAACCTCATGACGGTATATGATTGGACTGTATCCTTTTGTGGTATCTCTTCATGTTGCATGTCTAGGGAACAAGTGAAAAAAGTAAGTCGGAATGACAGGGAAATGCTGTGAGTCATGGGATAGCCAGATAGAAGAACAAGATGAATTGCCACAAAGCCAAAAAGGCAGTTTGAAATAAATGTTGGAAGATGTACAGATGCTGATCACCCCAGGTAGGCTGCTAGGTCAACGTGGCCACGCAATGGCCAAAACCACTTAAAGGCAACAAATAGGCCAGACTCTAATGGTACTGAGCCCAGAATTTTATTTCTGGATCGGTCAGTAGTACCCTTGGGAATCTCACAGACCTTTTAGAGCAATGGGTCTGACACGTGACCTTGAAAGGATTAAACAGGCCACATTTTAATGGGACTTGGGGTGTATCTGATTTTTTTTTCATGTCATTTGATAGTTTGAGGCGATCCAAATTGATGTTACATTAATCCAAAAGTTTTTGAATGCATTATATTATAACGTTCTGAAGAGGCTATCCTGTTTTATGCTGCATATTGAACATGGGATATTGTGTTGCATTGTTTTGAGTGAATGTTTCTGCCTCTGGCATGAGGGAATGGTAAGTGGTATACAATTTAAGGAGATCAGAAGGATTGGCTGTCAAGGTACTGTCCCAGTAGACCATTAAATTTCACTGGAATGCTGAAACATTATCTACCCACTCCAGTCCAGCCCCTTGCACTGCTCACCTAGAAGCCTTCACTGAATCTGACACCCACTAATTCATGGGAAAAGACATGTCTGCTGAACGTTAAGGAGAGAGGGTCTTCCAAATTTTCAGACCAGACACAGCAGGGATGATGTAGTCCAGTCACAGGAAATATCTTTCAAATATTTCTTTCCGAAGGACAAGATGAAAAATTGTTTCCTTTTCCTGATACCCTTGTCATCCAGAGGCCAAGGAGAAAGTCCAGTGAAAGAAGAGGCTTAAACCTATCCATGACTTACTTGCATTTACCACACTGCTCACGTTTGAGTTTGATTTGGACCATATGATAGATCTTTTTTAGTGTCTATGTGAGAAAAAGTTGTCTACCTGGATTTAACAATAAAATAAACATTTGCTTAGACAAGCTTTTCATCCCCACAAATAATTTACAAAATAATTATACAGGAATGCTTTATCACCACCCCCTCCACTGAATGGCAAACATTGCTTTGATTTTTTGCTGTTTTTTGTTGTTGTTGTTTTTAAGACTGTTGCAGCAATTTAGTGATGGCAACCAGAGCTGGAATGTTCTTGTGGCAGAAAATGCAATTTCATTGAAAGCAACACTTCCTCTGGGCAAAAGTCGATTTTAATGAAATCTCATTACAAAAAATTGGAACAAAAACATTTTGATAAGGTGGAAACATTTCACTTTGATGTTTACAGAACAGCATGTTTTGTCTTTTTTTTGTTGTTTTGAAATTACTTTTGTTTTGAATTTTTTTATATCTTTTTTAAAATGTTGACATCAAAATGAAATACCTTGACTCAAAACTATTTTTTTTTAATGTCATTTTTGTGGGAAACTTCTACACTTTTTTTTTATTATTATGGTTCCAAAAGAAAACAAATCTCCATCATGGAATTTCCCATGAAACAGAGCTATGTAGCGACCAGTATTCCTAACACAAAGCAAGATGGTGGATAGGAACATAAAAAATTGCACACTAGGGCTTCTTGCACCTTCCTTTTGAAGCTCCTGGTGTTGGTCACTGCTGGAGACTTGATGAACATCCAGCATGGCTGTTGTGATGTTGGGGTAAAGAGAGATTTGTTGAGCTGGAGACTAGACCTCTCATGTTTTGCGAACATTGGCACTCATGGGTTTAGTCCAGCCCAGTGTATAAACAAGAACTATTTGCAACTTCCAAATCTGGACCTAGGCTTGGATCTGAAATAGCCCCAAGATCCAAAATTTTGTTTTAACCCCATCTCTATTTTAAAATAAGAGCAAAATTGGGCAGGGGCCATTATTATTGTGACAAAGCTACTTTATGCTCATCAGACCATTTCCATCAAAAAAATAATTGCAGTAACATTCTCATTTAGGGAAATAGTTCCACATAATATTGTTTGTGTAGCTGTCAAACCTCTATAGTGTAGAGAGAGAAACATGCTTGCGGTGTTCCTTAATAAAAGCACCTGTTCACATTCTTTCCCCTTATAAATAAGAAGGCCTCTTATTTTGGGGCCTAATTAAATTTATTCACCCTTCACATACTCTCCCTGTTGCTCTCCCTTCAACTACAGAGACTATAGCTACGTCCAATCTCTTTAGTAAGGCTTATTCAACAAGCCATTGATTCCCTCCTCCTTTTAGCCTTGGTTTTATTTTATGCTGACCAATATTTCCAATACATAGTTCCAATATTTCAAAGTCTACTGGTCTTTAAGATTTCAAAGCTGATCCAGACACTGCCATGTTTGAAGTACAAGCACATTTACCAAAGGCAAGAGACCCTTCATGCCAAGACTAAAATTTCCTGGTATTTCATTAAATACATTATATGAATTAAATGTCTGGCCTTGACAACAGGATTGCTCAGCATAGGCTTCATGTGTTCAATGGGATGAAACATTTGCAGTTTTGCAGTGCAAGTCTTGTCTTCATCTGGTATGAGAAATCTCTTTCTTGGGCGGATGAGCCTTTCGCTGAGGTCATGCAGCACAAACTGTGAGGATATTCCTCTTAGATAATCCACATGCCTCTTTCATGTTTAGATTACCATCTACTCTGAGTACTGTCACATAAACTAGAGGAAAAACACTGCAGAGAGAAGGAGCTAATTCAAGGATGGGAGCTTTTCTGATGACCTCCAGAATGGATCTGATGTTAACAGCTTTTTAATGGTTTGAAGACAGAGGCACAAAAAGTCATGATGATAAAGAAGGCAGATGTATCCCATAAGTTTACTCCCATTACATATTTTTTTAAAAAATACATATGCACTATTTATAGACCACTTATTTGGGAGCTGATTTCCTTTCCTTTTGATGTCAATGAACTTGCGCTTCATTTTAAGCACATTATAACCAAAGTCACATTCAACCTAAGGGAATCACTGTAGTGTGCTTTTCTTGGGCTGTGGTGAGCAGAGTACCTACGGAAAGTCCTCTCTTGCATCAGTGCGGGGTGCATGTGGATGGGTGAATGTGTGCTAGGGACAGAGAGAGGATTTCGACATTCAGCAGAGGAGCCATGTGTCCCAGAGAAAAACAGACGACCTAGCACGCTCCTTTAGAAAGCCTGAAAAATTCAGATTGATTCGTGTCACATGTGGATAGTGTTGCTTTTTCTTCAGCAGAATCTGGGTATGGTCATTCCAGAATAAATGTAGGTGATGGAGGAAGAACAGGAGTAGTTGTGACACCTTAGAGACTAACAAATTTATTTCAGCATAAGCTTTCATGGGCTAAACCCCTCTTCATTGGATGCATAGAATGGAACACACAGAGAGAAGATATTTATACATATAGAGAACATGAAAAGGTGGAAGTAGCCATGTCAGTTGTAAGAGACCAATCAACTGAGATGAGCTATCATCAGCAGAAGGAAAAAAACCTTTGAAGTGATAATCGAGATGACCCATAGAAGGTGTGAGGAGAACTTAACATGGGGTAAGTGATGGGGCAACCATTCAGCTAGAGAAATCTGCAAGAAGAAAACATTTTCTTGAGTTGCACCAGATGTCTTTATAGCTAACCAGAATAGCAGCCATGGCTTGGCACCCGCTGGTTATGTTTACTGATTTGTCAGGCATACGTCTGGGATGGTGATTTTGCGTAGAAGTCCAGGCATACGCATTTAACACAAGACTGTAATGTGTTTGAGTAGCCATTAAGATTTACAGAGGTGGGGCAGTTGACTGTATGACTGAAGGTTTGAACATCACCACCACGTTGCTAAATCTCATGATTTTGGGGACCTGACTTGTGATTTTTGGAATGCCGTGGGCTGGCAATACTGCAGCTCCTTTCTTGAGTTTGGGGAGCTTTGCAGCTGCTCTTGCCATTTCAAATGCTTCCCTGGTCAAAAAAAAAATGGACCATGGTCATGTTGAGTGATATTGGCCCAAGCCACTCTATACCACTTAGACCCTGCAGTACGCCGGCAGACCGTGCACATGGATTGACTGCATGAAATGTGGGGGCTTCATGCTGACTCTGAAGAAAAGGAAAATTGGGGATAGGCTGGGTATCTATCTGTGTCACTCCTGGTTATGTTGGCTCTGGAAGGATAATGGGAGTGTTTTTTAAAAGGGAGGGACAGCAAAATCTTTATTGTCCTAAAAGTCAGCCGCTGTCATACTGAAAACACATAGTGAAGCAGATCTGCTGAGTAAGAAGGTCCCATTTTTGCATTCACTTTTCAGTGTGGACCCATACTTTAAGAGGGACAGAAAGTGTGTGTTGAAGTCAATTATGTAATGAGGGCTGCATTGCCATATGTCAGATAAAGCTTAATTCTGCTTAGGAATCAGTCTTTATCTTGTGGATTCAGAATCCAGCAGAAAGGTTTAAACCAGGAAAAGGTAATACATAAAGCGATGCTTGGCCAAAATAGGATGATAGTTTTTAGCTGCATGGGGAAAAACTAGACCCAAACAACAATGAGAATCTAATGCCCCTGAGATCAATTATGTGATTTCATGTTTAAAATACATGCAATACTCTAAAGCTGTATTCATACATTATATGAATTAAATGTCTAGCCTTGACAACAGGACATTTGTTGTTGTCAAATGGTCCCTCAAAGTAGTACAATCCATCCAGTAATCCTGTTAAGACAGAGACCATTGTCATGTGCCAAATACTGAAAGGTTTATGGAAGCAGTACAAAAATAAGCAATTGGATGGGAATCTGAATACGTCTGAATCAAAATGAAAACTAGCAGTGCTAAACAATGGTGTCCCTTTTCCAGGCATAGGATGTGTATGCCAGAGCAGAGTTTCCGATGAGAAACACATTATTAAGCATTCTGCATTTAGGGCACAATTCTTGACGGGGGCTGAGCACTCTGACTCCAATCCCGCAAAGCATTTAAGTACACGTGAAACTTTACTCAAGTCCATACTCCTGTTGACTTAAATAGAACTACTGAGGTGGTTAAAATTAAATGCATGCTCAAGTGTTTTGCTGGATCTGGACCAGAACACTCAGCATCTGTTCATAAATTCCAAGGGTAGAAGGGGCCATAGTGATTATCTAGTCTGCCATCCTGATTATCACAGGTGACAGAACTTCCCCAAAATGATTTCTAGAGCAGATCTTTCAGAAAAAACATCCAGACTTGATTTAAAAATTGTCAGTAATGGAGAATCCACCACCGCCCTTGATAAATTATGGCAATGGTTAATTAGCCTCACTGTTAAAACTGTGCACCTTAGTTCCAGACTGAATTTGTCTAGCTTCAGCTTCCACCCATTGTATTGTGTTAAACCTTTCTCTGCTCGATTGAAGAGTCCATTATCAAATATTTATTCCCCGTGTAGGTACATATAGACTGTAATCAAGTCACCCCTTAACCTTCGCTTTGTTAAGCAAAATAGATTGAACTCCTTGAGACTAACACTAAAGGCATGTTTTCTTACCGTTTAATGATTCTCATGGCTCTTCTCTGAACCCTCTCCAATTTTTCAACAACCTTCTTGAATTGTGGGCACCAGAACTGGACACAGGATTCCAGCAATGATCACACTAGTACCCAATACACCAGTAAAATAACCTCTCTACTCCTACTCGAGATTCCCCACTTTATGCAGCCAAGGATTGCATTAGCCTTTTGCCCACAGCATCATACTAAATTAAATAAATAAATACTGGGAGCTCACGTTCAGCTTCTTATTCACCATGACCCCCCAGTCTATGTCAGTCACTGCTTCTCAGGATAGATATGATAAATGAAGGAGGGGGTCACTCCCGTTTATGGACACCCAGGCAGCCAGTAGCTATAAAATCCCTGTTAGTAGCTGTTCTGTAATCGCTCTACCTGTGAAGAGTTAAAAAGTCTCACTGCTATGCATAGGTAAAAGGAAGTGAGTGGGCACCTGGCCAAAAGAGCAAATGAAAAGGCTAGAACTTCTTAAAATTGAAAAAAGACTCCCTTTTTGTCTGTCTGTATGTTCTTCTGGGGAGAGACGGACAGGGAAGCTGCTATGTTGTAAGATGCTTGGGCCAGGTATGAAAAAATGATCAGTATCATACCTAGAAATTAATCATTTAAAACCCCAGATATATAAATAGATCAGGAAATGTCTAAGAAGACGCAATTAGGTTTATCCCTTTTGTTTCATTATGGCTTGTGGATTCCTCTGTGCTAACCCCAGGTGCTTTTCTTTTGCTTGTAACCTTTAAGCTGGCCCTCAAGGAAGTTATTCTTGGTGCTTAATCCTTGTAGTTGCTCTTTTAAAATCTAGCAATAGCCTGAGTTCCCAGAGGTATTCTCTTTTTTTATTAACAAAATTTCTTTTTAAAGAACAGAATTGGAATTTTTGGAATTAGCTGGTGGCAACAGCTGATTTCCTTTTGTTTTCTTTCTTTCTTTCTCAGCTCTTCCCTGGGGGAGGAAGGGGTGAAAGGGCTTGAAGGTACCCCACGGGAAAGAATTCCCAAGTGGCCTTCCTGGGCTTTCAAGCGGTTCTTCACTTGGGTAGCTGCAGCATTTACCAATCCAAGGTCAGAAAAAAGCTGTAACCTTGGGAGTTTAATACAAGCCTGGAGTGGCCAGTATTAATTTTTACAATCCTTGCAGGCCCCACCTTCTGCACTAGCAGTACCAGAGTGGGGAATTAGCCTTGACAATAGAGTATCCCATTCTGTGTCTTTGCAAACTTTATCAGTGATGATGTTATGTTTTCTTGCTGCTTAGCGAGTTATAAGATATTCACCATCATTTCCCTTGTTGGTTCCTTTACAACATAGGGACATAATTAATCAGAACCTTCTGGTACTTTGCCATATTGGTTGCTTGCAGCCAGCTGACCAAGATCACTCTTTGTCAGTAACTTGATCGATCCAGATCACTCTCCATCAGTAACTTGTCCTCTTCATTCTTTACTACTCCTCCATTTTTTGTTATCTGCAAACTTTGTCAGTAATTTTGTTTCCTTCCAGCTCACTGATTAAAAATGTTAAAGTATAGGGCCAAGAACTGATTCCTGTGGGACCCCACTGGAAACACACCCTCTCGGTGATTTCCCATTTACAATTACGTTTTGAGATGTATCATTTAACCATTTTTAATCCATTCATGTTAATTTTATACATGTTCTAGTTTTTTTAATCAAAATGTCACGCAGTACTAAGTCAAATGCCGTACAGAAGTCTATCACATCAATACTATTACCTTTATCAACCAAACTTGTAATCTCACTAAAAAAAAATCAAGTTAAACAGGATCTAGTTTCCATAAACCCATGTTGATTGACATTAATTATGTTACTCTCCTTTAATTCTTTATTAATTGAGTATCATATCAGCCACCCCATTATCTTCCCCAGGATCAATATATCAGACTAACAGGCCTATAATTATCTGGATCATTCCATTTACCCTTTTAAAATACTGGCACACTGTTAACTTTCTTCCAGTCTCATAGAACTTCTCTGGTGTTCAAACCCTTATTGAAAATCAACATTAATGATCCACCAAACTCCTCAGACAGTTTTTAAAACTCTTGGAAACATGTTAGCTGGACCTACTCATTTAAAAATGTCTCCCTTTAGTAGCTGCTGTTTAACATTCTCCTGAGATACAAACGGAATGGAAATACAACATATGATATGACCACATCATCTGTTTTTTCCCAAATGCAGAACAAAAATATGTATTAAACGCTTCTGCCTTTTCTGCATTATTATTAATTCTACCATTTCCATTTAGTAATGGACCAATACCACATTCGGATTCTTTTTGTTCCTAATGTACTTCAAAAAAACCTCATTCTTATTGTCCTTAGATCTGCCGGCTCATCAGGTCTGATGTTAACCTGACAGTGTTACTTTCAACTTTTTGGGTGAAATTCTGGCCCCATTAAGTCAGAGTGTTTTGCCATTGTCTTCAGTAGGGCCAGGATGTCATCTTGTTTCCATACCGCTTAAAGCTCCTTCAGCTCTATCCAAGCCTCTAGTCAGAGTGGACATCAGTGGATTTCTACCGCTACCTTTAAAATGGTCCTGAGCACTGTCCAGTCTGGCAGATAAGTCTGATCCACTGTTTAGAGAAACAGGATATCAAATAATGGCACAGAGCATCTAAAAGCCCAGAAACCTCCAGGGGGCATGGTGAGCAGGCCCTCCGTTAGATTTTTCTTTGAGTGGTGGCAAACCAATCCAGCTGAAATGGGCCCTGTCTTGTCTTGCATTGGCTCTGCCATAAATACTGTAAGTTCTGAGGATGGGTGAAGAGGGCTACCTGCTGATGAAGGTAACATTAATCAGCTGGCGAATTCATTCATCACTGTTGACTGAGACTCCTCATGTACACTGCTGCAACTCCACTCTCAGTCCTTTCTCTAAACCCTTTCTCTGAGCCAGCCAGAGACCTGGGAGAGTGACAGTGAAAAGCAATCCAACCATAATCTAAGCCTTTGAAACTCACTCCCTAGGGTGGTTCACTAGTGCCCAACATTTGGCAATTTTCAAAAGACAAGAGGTGTTTGTTTAATTTATTTTTTGTTAATGTTTTCCTTCCCTCCCTTTGGTGGTCAACATACATCTGAAGGCAGTAGAGATGGTGTTTGATTCAACCCACTGTGGAATGCTTATGTGTTTTTGAGGCTTTTATAAATAGCACGGTTTGCTACATACTGATAGTGGCGCTGTAAACATGCAAAACCATTTTCCACAATATGAGACATATTTAATTTAAGAAACCCTGCTTCCCTTTACGTAGGCTGACATTTTTCAAAAGGTTGTTCAATATTTGTTCTTTCACCACAAGCCTAACACCAGTGAAATAGCCATCAGACCTGTGAGGATTTGGGTACCATAAAGTTCAGTGGTATCACACATGCTGTTTTATACATGCCGTATAATTAGAAATAAGTAACTTCCAAGCCAGTGTGCACTGGAAGTGCATTATTGGATTAATACTCCTAGGGCCATGTTGTATGATAGACTATTCCGGAAGATGCAGTGACAGGCAGAGCTGTTAGACTGGCTGCATAAGATTATCTCTGAAAATGGGAAGAATGGGAATTATTAACTGCTATAGCCAAGACACTTAAGATGGGGTTTTCAAAAGGACTCATTACTGAGCTTCTCCCACCAACTTCAATAGGAGACAGAGTAAAAGCAACATGGAGTGTTTTGAAAATCCCACCTTTCCTCTCTTCAAAACTGAGTGTTGCTATCAGAGCTAGGGCCTTCCTGCCACCGGTGCTTCTGAAGCACCGTTGGGGCGAGAGGGGCCACAGGGTGAGAGGACAATGGGTGGAGAGACCATCAGAGAAGGGCACAGCACCTGGAAGGTGTTAATCCCCAGAGTGGCCAGGAGGAGGTGCCCCTAGCAGGGAGTGGACTCTGTGACACCATGTCAGATATCCTGCTCAGTTTCCTCCTCTATAAAATGGGGTTGAGAACATTTCTGTGCTTCATAAGAGTGTGGTGAAGCTACTGTGAAGTCCTTGAAGATGTTCAGGTGGAAGGCAGCATACAAGGGCAGACAATTATTCTCAATCCTCAGGGAAACTTTTCTCTCTAGCATCCAACAGGCGACCTTCCTCTACCTGCTAATCATAAACACCCATCAATTGTTAAGGACTGTGATTGAAGAAAGTTTGTATGTAATACTGAGACATCTGATAATGTAATCAACTTTAAAGCAAGAAAAATAAATGAGCTGAGGGGGCTTTTGCATGCCTCATGGATATGAACCACACCTGCTTAACTCAGTTGTGTGTGTATATACAGAGAACTACATATGGGACATAGCCTTTCTTGCAAGCTGTCATGCAAGGTTGACTTACTATGTATGTGTTGCTTATTAAAACTATTGCTATGAAGATAAAACTGAGCAAGAGACTTTCAGAGAGAAGACTATCTCACACAAAGTGAAAACATTCAGGTAACTGCTTGTAAGGTATTGGTTACAAACAGAATGGGAAGGAATCTGCCTCATATTGCTTCATTTTACACATCTCTTTTGTTCAGATTAAATATACGTAAGAGAAAGAGGTTTGAACCTGTTCCTGTTGAAATAATGGCAAATATCCCACTGCCTTCAATTGGAACAGGAGTGGGGCCCAAAAGGCTGGGTCACAATTTTTTCCAATAAAAATATTTTTTCATTGGAAAATATAGCTTTGTCAAAAATGAAATTCCCGTGAAAAATTGTTTTCAACAAAAGTGATCCCGTGAAGCAAAATGAACATTTCTAATCCAGAATTTCATTTTGTTGTGGATGGATACAAAGTCTGTTTAGGGTGACAAAGTCCATGCCACTGTCATAGTATCAACCATTCCCACATTTAGATAAATCTTGTAAATCTGGATTACAAATTGAAAGTATCCTGGTAGGTCCCAACTCTGCTCCCACTGAAGTCAGTGGCAATATTGCCATTAGTAAGAAAGGGAGCAGGATTGGATGCATTTTGTCACTTAATCATACAGTGGTTTATTTTTTTTTCTGGCCTTCTCACTTCCTGTGTTGTTCATGGAGATTCAGAAATAAGATTGCAAAGTTTGCAGGAAACAGCTCTTGCTGTGAATCTGCACACAACACACAAAGGAGAGGTCTGTAACCCAATCCTGCCATGCAGGATGTTCTGACACTGAACATGAACAACCCCAGGGAAGTTTTTTGGGAAGATGTAAGGGAACACACATGGTCTGGAACTTCTCCTTTGTTCCCTGACAGACAAATCTGGAAAGTTGTAGGAGCTTGAGGCCCTTCCCTGAAAGGGGTTATAATAAGTTAATTGTGAATTACTGCCAGTGCATTGCAAAGCCTCTAAATCCAAAGACAAAACACTGAATTGTGGAAATAGAAATCAGAGGGTCCTTGGGCCCTTGCTCCTGTTAATCAATGTGCAGCAGCTGTCAAAAAAGCTAAGAGAATGTTAGGAACCACTAGAAAAGGGATTAGTTTGTCTCATTATCTATCATAATGCCACTATAAAAATCCATGGTACGCCCACACCTTGTACACTGCGTGCAGTTTTGGTCACCCCATATCAAAAAAAGATTTATTAAAACTGGAGAAAGTACAGAGAAGGGCAACAAAAATGATTAATGGTATAGAACAGTTTCCATATGAGGAGAGATTCAAAAGACTGAGACTTTTTCAGCTTGGAAAAGAGATGATTAAGGGGAAATATGATAGAGGTCTATAAAATCCTGAACGGTGTGAATAAGGAAGTGCTATTTACTCCTTCACGAAAACAGAGGAGTCCTTGTGGCACCTTAGAGACTAACAAATTTATTTGGGCATAAGCTTTTGTGGGCTAGAACCCACTTCATCAGATGCATGGAGTGGAAAATACAGTAGAAGGTGTAAATACACAGCACATGAGAAGATGGGAGTTGCCATATCAAGTGGGAGGTCCGTCTAATGAGCCAATTCAATTAATAGTAGGATACCAAGGGAGGAAAAATCACTTTTATAGTGGTAATGAGAGTGGTCCATTTCAAACAGTTGACAAGAAGGTGCGAGTAACAGTAGGGGAAAACTAGTATGGGGGAAGGGAAGTTAGGTTTTGTAGTGACCCAACCACTCCCAGTTTTTATTCAGGCCTAATTTGATGGTGTCCAGTTTGCAAATTAATTCCAGTTCTGCAGTTTCATGTTGGAGTCTGTTTTTGAGGTTTCTCTGTTGAATTGCCACTTTTAGGTGTGTTGAGTGACCACGGAGATTGAAGTGCTCTCCTACTGGTTTTTAAATGTTATAATTCCTGATGTCAGATTTGTGTCCATTTATTCTTCTGAGTAGAGACTGTCCGGTTTGGTCAATGTACATGGCAGAGGGGCATTGCTGGAACATGATGGCATATATCACATTCGTAGATATGCAGGTGAACGAGCCCCTGATTGTGTGGTTGATGTGTTTAAGTCCTATGATGGTGTCCCTTGAATAGACAGAGTTGGCACTGAGGTTTGTTGCAGTGTTTGATTCCTGATGTTTTTGTTGTGTGGTGTGTAGTTTCTGGTCAATATTTGCTTCAGGTTGGGGGGCTGTCTGTCAGCAAGGACTGGCCTGTCTCCCAAGGTCTGTAAGAGTGAGGGATCCTCCTTCAGGATAGGTTGTAGATCCTTGATGATGCGCTGGAGAGTTTTCAATTGGGGGCTATAGATGACAGCTAGTGGCATTCTGTTACTTTCTTTGTTGGTCTTGTCTTGTAATAGGTGACTTCAGGGTACCCTTCTGGCTCTGTCAATCTGTTTCTTCACTTCAGCAGGTGAGTATTGTAGTTTTAAGAATGCTTGATAGAGATCTTGTAGGTGTTT
>NC_133774.1:122002223-122092385 GCF_003597395.2 Chelonoidis abingdonii
TTCAATCAGGGAGGATGAGGCCCTGTTCTAGCAGCTGAGGTGTGAAAACCAAGAGAGGAGAAACTGTTTCTGTAGTTGGCAAACAGTTTCTCCTCTCTTGGTTTTCACACCTCAGCTGCTGGTTTGTTTGTTGTGTTTTCACCAAAAAGGTAAGAAACTGCTTATATCTCATAGTTTGAATAGAAAACCATAAAGTGGGCCATCTTTGAGCAAACTGGACCTTGGTTCACTTACTGCATCAAAACGTTTGATGACTGTGATCTGAGTTCTGAGTTTGTAATGCCAAGAGGAGATTTTCATGTGGATTGAGTTTGGTTGCAAACATTTCACACGGCTCTAAATTTCATGGCTTGACATCAACTTGTAAAATACAGATCTGTAGGAAACTATGACTTCTCAGGTGGTTTTGTGTATTTTAATAGTAATAAAACGGGCACTATGAAAACACAAATCTGATTGGTTAGTAGAGATAATTGTATATAACTGATTAGAACTTCATCGTTTCAAAACACTTTAATCTGATCAAGAGGAGCAAGGTTGGAGGGCCTGGAAACTGGAGGGCTGAAGAAGGGATGAGGTTCAGCCTGGGAAATCCTGGGAATGCTGGGCCCAGTTTGAAACCGGTGTAAGATTTTGTGTTTGTTTTGAACAACCAAGGGACAGACACCACTATGTCCAGTTTCTGACAGACTTTGTTGCCAGCCTGCAGGGCCGGATTAAGGCATAAGATAACTAAGCTACAGTTTAGGGCAGTGGTGGGTAAACTGTGGCTGGGAGCTGTTTTAAGATGGCCCATGATCCGCACCAGCGGCTTGGCCCCGCTCCGGCGCTCCAGCTGGGGCACTAGGTCAGGGGTGGCACTATGCAGCTCCTAGAAATCAGCTCCAGCTCCTACAGTGCTCCAATGAGACCTGCAGGGCAGTGCCTGCGGATGGGGCAGCATGCAGTGCCCCCTGGCCACGCCTTTTCATAGGAGCAGGAGAAGGGACATGCCACTGCTTCCAGGAACTGCTTGAGGTAAGCATTGCTCAGAGCCTGCACCCCCTGAGCTTCGCCCCTGCCCCAGCCCTGATCTCCCTCCCGCTCTCCAACCCCTTTGATCCCAGCCTGGAGCACCCTCCTGAATGCCAAACTGCTTACCTCCAGCCCAACCCCAGAGCCCACACCCCCTCCTGCACCCCAACCCCAATTTTGTGAGGATTCATGCCCCACCATAAAATTTCTATTCCCCAATATGGCATTTGGGCCAAAAAGTTTGCCCACCCCTAGTTTATTGTGGGGACTCTAAAAAAGAAAAAAACTGACTCCATTTCAAATTTTATCAAAATCAGCTGATAAATAAAACAGACATAAGAATATTTGGAATGTAAACTTTCCTTATTTCCAGATAGCAGTTTTAAAATAACGCTTAATATAAAGTAATGGAAAATGCCTTAAGTTACTAAATTAATACAACAAATTTGGCAAATATTAATATGAATTTTATCAATTTTTATTAAAAAATTTTAAATAAGGTAATAATTTGCTTAATTAAATGTTTAGGAGTGGGTGGGTGAGATTCTGTGGTCTGCATTGTGCAGGAGGTCAGACTAGATGGTCATAATGGTACTTCTGACCTTAAAGTCCATGAGTCTATGAGTCTATAAAAAGACAATTATCTCGAAATAGACATTTTTGTTCAAATATGGCAAAAATATACACATCTAGCTACACAAATACCCTTACTTTACCATTAACCTTCTCTAACTGTTCATTGACAGGTGGGAGGCCAGGGCTGAGGGGGAAGAAAAGATAATTGCACTTGTAAAATTTAGTATTTCTATGAATTAAGTCTGATATCAGTCTCCTAAGGCAGTGTTTTGTTGGCCAGCTGCTACTGGTAAAATTCTGACCGTGCCTTCATAACTTATTTAAATAAATAAATCTGCTGCCGATAAAATCGGGGGAAAATGTGAGGTTGGAGATGACAGTGTAGAGAAGCAATCATGCCAAGCTCATACACGTATGGGACTCGTCCTAGGAGGGACATCATGCATAGCTTCCCCCTGGGCTGGTAATAGCTGGAAGGCTGCCATCTTTTGTTTATGGTACAGCACGCTCAGTTGTATAATGCCTTCGCTCCTGTTTTTTTCCCTTCATTTTCTTAAGTGTTAGTGTATTCTTTCTTCTTTTGGTCTGTACCTATGTACAATTGTGTATTTTAATGTCCACGCCGCTTTCTGCTTCATGCACTAGCCAAGCTTCACGTGATTGAGTTTGCAGGTGATTGTCTTATGGACTTGGGTCGAGTGGATCTTGAGGAGGATAAATTTGCGTTGGGTTCCCTGGGAACCTTCACAGTAAAAGTCAGAGTGCTGACAAAAGGATAAATACAGGGTTTATGTAAGCTGGTCTGCGTAACTGTAACTGCTCTTGTGTTGCTGTAGATATAAAGTTTTCATATCTACTAATTAAGACATCATAGACAAAAATGATAATTTGAAACTATTTTATAATGCAAACAGGCTTTGACTTTAGTTAGATTATTTTATTTTTACAACTTTGCCTTTGTATATATGCAAATATAAAGCTTTTGTGTTTATATATTGAATGTCCTTTCTGTGGAAATAATAATGTTAATTTTTTAAAGGTACGGGGCCTCTTACACCTGACATAGTTTAGGGCCTCAGAATGCCATAATCCAGCCCTGCCAGCGTGAATGGAATGGTGAAGGGTGCTGAAGCAAAGGAACCAGAGATAACAACAGCTCAAGCCCTGAAAAGAGGTTGTGGAGTTTTGTTAGTCAAGATGGAAGAGCTTTGGGCCTCGAGGGCAACTGGAGACTGTATGAGAGATTAAATAAACTGGACCCCACCCAGAAGGGGGAATTTTGTTTAAAATACAGTGAAATTTGTTTGAGACATTTGAGGAGCAAACTGAGGCAAGCTGCCTGTAAAATGACTTCTGGCCTAGAGTGGTTGCTCAGGCCATAAGGTGGCCTTATTACAGTGACATTGATGTTATCCTGCGTGTGTGCTTTGTTTTGCTTTGTTTGTTTTTGCTGGACTTCGCCAGTCATAAAAGACAGAGGTCTATTTAACCACTAAAGCTTCCTGATATTCCAAGACTTCTCTTTCGGAGCATGACATGAATGTCATCAGGACCAGTGGACTGAGGGTAGCTCTTGGTTTTAGACTTGTTTCCGTTGTCCGAGTGAACCTCTACAATTCTGCTGATTTTCTTGGCAAAGTATGATAATAGTTCTATAGGTTGGGCAAGGGTTGTGTGTGGATATATGGTGGGAGGGGGCAAGAGGGGGTCATGTGCACATTCTGGGTGAATTGGGCAGCTGACTTTGTAGAACTCTGCCCATGGTGATGTAGTGGTGAAGGTGAATGTGGCTAAGAGAAAAGGTCTTTTAGCTAGTCTTACAGCATAGCATGGTTCTGCAAGTGGGTCTAGATCAGGGGTTCTCAAACTGGGGGTCAGGACCCCTCAGGGGGTCGTAAGGTTATTACATGGGGGGGGGTTGTGAGCTGTCAGCCTCCACCCCAAACCCCGCTTTGCCTCCTGCATTTATAATGATGTTAAATATATAAAAAAGTGTTTTTAATTTATAAGGGGGGGGGTTGCACTCAGATGCTTGCTGTGTGAAAGGGGTCACCAGTAAAAAAAAGTTTGAGAGCTACTGGTCTAGAGTTTAGCACAGGCTGCATGGGTGTGATAAATAGAGGTGATAGAATGCAGTCATCTCATGGGAATTCTCAATTTCCCAACAAAATCCTAGCTAAACTAAATTCAGACCTGTGCAGAAGCCTGCAACTATTAAGAGAGGGAAGTAATTACGGAACTAGAGCAAAATGTGAAGGCAGGAAAGTGTTGGCCATGAACATCTGAAAGAGTGACTGAAAGAAAAAACACTATTACAGTTTTTTTAAAGCACTCAGCTACTGAATAAAAATAGCTCTCTAAATACTATTTTTAGAGTCTGCATTAATTTGAGGAAGGGTATAGTAAAATGCTTATTTTAATTGCAAATAAGCTTGATATGGTCAGCAGAAACAGAACTTATAAGAGGGGGCAGGGAAGGAAATAAGCCCATCTGTACTTTACTATATTGTGCAGTCTCACACTTGACTACATTCCTGGTATGCAGGGTATAAGGTAATATAATCTGAGTAATTGCTGTGCAACAATTTCATGTGTGATATGGGTCTCCCATTACAAAGGAAATTTTGGAATAATTTTAAATCACTTCTTATACGTATAAGTTATGCTTATCCCATGTACCCACTCTCCTTGGATTGTTGAATGCAATTTGTCCTTCAGCCTTGTGCCTCAAAACACACCCAATATTTGTGGATATCTGTTATAACCACATACCTTAGTGTGTGTTATTGTGCATATAATCCATGCTTACACAGTTTGGCTCTGTCCCCCTTTAGTGGCTGGACAACCTAGAGGGTTTAGTCAACTACTGGCTTCAAGCTGACAGAGCCGATTCTTTTAGATCATGCAGTAGATCAGGGGTTGGCAGCCTTTCAGAAGTGGTGTGCCGAGACTTCATTTATTCACTCTAATTTAAGGTTTTGCATGCCAGTAATACATTTCAACGTTTTTAGAAGGTCTCTTTCTATAAATCTATAATCTATAACTAAACTATTGTGGTATGTAAAGTAAATAAGATTTTTAAAATGTTTAAGAAGTTTCATTTAAAATTAAATTAAAATTCACAGCCCCCCGGACTGGTGGCCAGGACCCAGGCAGTGTGAGTGCCACTGAAAATCAGCTTGCGCGCTGTCTTTGGCACCCATGCCACAGGTTCCCTGCTTCTGCAGTAGATGTTCACACTTTTAGATCCAGAGGTTTTGAGTTCAATACAGGTTGCTGATGACCCACCTGGTCATAGTGTGAATTACATATTGAGAAGTCCTAAGGGGCCTGCTTCTGCCCCCATTGAAGTCATAGATGGTTTGTTACTCGATCTGGAGATGAGAGGTGGGATTCTGGCCATGTCCCAGTAGTTAATATGCCTATCAGTGTTTTTACAAAGGCATCCTTCAATCTACTAGGAAGGGAGCTGAGGGAAGTTTCCCTTAGAAGATCTCCCACTTCAGGCTAACAAAGACATCTCCTGTATTATTAGTTATTGTGTGTATTGTGGTAGAGCCTACAGCCCCAGTCATGGACCAAGGCTCTGTTGCGCTAGGTTATAACGCTCTCACTGAATGGAGGAGGTCCCTGGATATCTTAACCTGAAAAGAATCCCAGCCCAGAAAAGAGTCTCCAGATAGCTCTGCAAAATTAGGAGCTTGGTGAGTGCACTGGAGGCTTGAGAGGGTTGCAAAAATGTTGTCAACTCTGACTGGGAGGGAAAAAAAAACCAAAACCCAAACCTGGTAACTGATAAAGATGTTTAGTTTGAAGCATTCTAAACAATGGTTAGAAGCTGTTGATTCACAATTTGCCTTGGCTTGGTGCTAGGTGACAACTGGTTTGGAGAAAGCCACTAAATGCAAACAAGAAACGCACCCCTGTTTTCAGAGGATGATGTAATCTCTCCCTGGAACCCCACTCTTTGCCCCACCCCTTATTATGGATGAATGGCATGCAGCCTATTGTGCAACAGCTTGTTCTTTTGGCAAGGACTCTGTACTGCAAGTAACAGCCTCAAGAGGATGGGATCCTCCAGGGCGAAAGCCAACTATTACATCACAGAGGGATGCTGGAAAACGTCCCTCCCTCCCGATAGTTATCTGAAAAAGAACCCACTCTAAATAAGAGCTTTAGGTAATTCCTTGGCTTTACAACTGGAGCACAGGAAATATAGGGGTTGGAATACCAGAGTCCAAACTCAGTTTATAAAAGAACCTAAAGCAAATCTTTATGTATAAAGACTGGTAAAAGTTGCCTGGTGCTATATGATCTCAGATTGTGCTCTTGTGAGCTGTGGACAATAGCATGGGAAAAAATGTGAGAGCCCTATACTTTAAAACCTAGCTGAGGGCTCCTTCACTACACAGTTCTTTGAAGGCTAGCCCAACAAAAATATACTGCATACCATGGGTGTCATAAAAGTCTGTTGTAATGCACATATTATATACAATTCTTCAGCTCATAAGAATAGCCTTGTAGACGGACTTACTATAGACACTACTCCAGTACTTAGATTTACCAAGCCAGCACAAAACAGCTTCTATAATACCTTACTTGTTATCCAGAAGCCAACAACACAGTTCCCTTAAAGTAACCCCGCCTTAGGCCGTCAGATAGACACCCAAGTTAAATATGATGAAGATTACTGAAAATCTTAATCATATAAAAAGTTATACCAATGCCAAAGGATCAGACACATTACCTCCCAGGTTAATGAATATTCCAGATCTTATCCAAATACACACTTACAGCCAATTCTTATTAACTAAGCTAAAATTTATTAAAAAAAGAAAAGAAAACATTGGTTAAAAGCTCAGTATACATACAAACATGAGTACAATTCTTGAGATTCAGATTCATAGCAGAGATGGTGAGCTTTGTAGACGCAAAGAGTTCTTTCAGAAATAGTCAGGTTCTAGTCCAATGTTAATATTCAGGGCAGTCCAGTCAGCACTGGGATCTCAGTCTTAGTGGCTTAGGCTTCCCCTGCATTGAAGCATCAAGCAGATCTGAGATGACCCAAGCCCTTTTAATACAAATTTAGGTCTTCTTTGACCAGTTGGAGTCCCTCGGCAAACAACAGGCAATTATGAAGACCTATTTCCTAAGCACCACTGGTAATTAGTTACACAAATTAACATAGGGCAATTTATTCATTAGGCAGTTTATTACAAACTTCAAAGAGACAATGACATTCTATCACCCTAGATTTATCTAAATGTTAATATTCCCTTTTGATCTCTAAATAGCTATTGTGACAGACAGGAACTGTCTGTTTACATGGCTAGCATCTATAAGTAAACACACACAATTAGCATCATCTTTACTTTTTTAACAATACAGGTTTGTACTTCAATGTTCTAGCCTATTTATCATAGAATAGCCCCAATTATTATTTGCATACTTTCTAACATGTCTTTAAAGGTTGGCTTTGGGTTAATTAGCCTGCAAACTGTTTCTGGCCATGTGTTACACTTTGTATAAGGTTTGTTGCAATTATATAACAATGGTAGCAATAATGATTTGCATGCTTATATTTTAATTGGACAATGTCACAATTTGCCTTCTGGTTTTTGCACCTTTAAGGTACACTTCAGTCATGTTTGCAAGCTTTTCTCTGCGGCTGTAAGCGCTAGAAACTTTTTAGAAAATATTTCTGAGCTTTCCATAAATCACTTGACTTCAGATGCTGAGGCTTTACAAAAAACATCACACACTGCGATTCTCAGGATAAAATAGTGAGAGTTGGCAACACTGCTACTGCATAGAATTTCACTCAGTAATGCCTCTGATAGAGGGAGCTATTCTGTGGGCAAAAGGTGCCAAAAGCCAACATCACAGTTTATGGTTATTGACAGATTATCTGATAGGATCAGGATGGAGTACTCTTCTCCTGAGTCTGTGGGCATGGGCCCAGCGGCTATTGCAGCTCATGGGCTATGATAATTTACTAGAGGTTAAGATGTTTGTGAATAATTGTTCTTGCTCTTATCCTAGTTCTTCTAAGAAGGCTGGTCTTTTGTCACAGCTCTTCTGGGAGTTTAGCGCTCCTTTATTTTCATATTTTAAAAATGAGTCATAACTTTGATCTATTTAATTTTTTAATTTATTTTTTGCCTGTGATTAGGTAGATAGGCAGATGCAATGCTAAATCAAACAACTGAGCAGCTTTCAGAGGAAAGTGAATCAAAACCAAGTGAGACAGAATACAATATCAATAGATATATACCTGTCGTATACATTTTTTAAATTATAACAAAGAATCAAAGGATTTTATCTATTTCCTTTTATTTTCCATTTGAAAAATGAAAAGCCTAATCACCCTGATTCTCTGCTCGTGTAAATTGCCTTAATTCCATTGACTTTATTCAATTATTCTAGCTTTTAGCAAACAAATGTCTGCCTGTGTCTGTGTAGCGTGAGATGAATGACATTGAGGCCATTTTTTTTTTTTTAATACTATACAAGAAACATTCACACTCAAGCTGAAATCTTTGGTCAACTTTCAGCAGATAGCCAAATCAGTTCATCAGAGGTTTGTCAATGTGCTGAGAATGCCAGTGTGAGGTTCACTGGAGCTGCAGTTGTGGACTGATTTGGGGCATTGCTATTGCCAACTGTGACCACTGTTTTTATCATATTTAGGAAAGCAAGAAGAAGAAAAATAGTTGCCCTGGGAAAAGGATGTGCTCTCACTGAAAGAGTATTGCATACTGATAATTAAGGAGATGGCAGTTTTATTGCCTGCTCTCATGCTAACTTGCTGTGTGTGGCTGTGGACAACTAATTTAACCTCTCTGTGTCTCAGGCTTCATCTGCAAACAGCTGTCACATCAATTTAAGTGGCTTCTAAATCAATGTAGTTAAACAGCTGTAACTTCCTTGTGTGGACATTCTTAAATCAGCTGCAATCAAATCAATTTAGCTTAATCTGAGTTCAGACCTCAGAAAAATTAAGAATTCCATAGGCCAGCAGACTCCTTATTGATTTTAGGGGGGTTGATCAGGCCCATATAGAAGTGTTCTTAGATTTGTGTCTCCAAATTTTTACTGACATCTAATTTTATAATTAGGCTCCTAAATATCTGATGTGCATGCATCCATCTGCATGTGCAAATACTGTATTTGCATGTACAGAATTAGAGGCCACTTTTTGAAATGTTGCCTCTTGATGGTGAAATCCTTGGCTGAAAGAGGGCTAGAGATGCAAAGTATCTTTTCCTTACAGCATGCCAGGTTTTATATGCATGGCTCTATTTGACCTTTAATGAGATCCATACTGCAAAAGCCCCATGCAGTGCATTGGGAATATGTGCAACTGCAGTTGATTGTTTAATGCCACTTACTTCAAAACCTGTTGAGAAGAAAGCTTAAGGTTTGGTTACCCAATTGGGATAATGAATGTGCAAGATGTGGGGCGTGGGACTAATGGTGCTGGAAAATTAAAAGCACACTTGGAATTAATTATTTGCGGTATTGCTTTGAGAATATTCAATGCTGGGCTTGTGGAGTGCAGCTGCTGATGTCATCTGCCATGAGAGCACAGTTGGAGCACAGCTTGAAGGCAGCAGATCCTCTGGACAGAATCACACTCTTGGTATTTCAGTGACAGCCACGTGCAGTTTTTTTTGGGAATTGATCATGTTTAAAGCAGAGAGAACCACTGTAAAAGCCGTTCAGTCCTACAGGAGAGAAAGTTCCCTGCCCAATATTCAGAGGGAATGTGCACACTAGCATAAACTAGGCTCCTTTCCATGCAGTTTCAGGATCGCCCGAGGGGGGGGAGCAAGTGGGGCAATTTGCCCCTGGCCCCACAGGAGCCCTGCGAGCCCTGGCCCGGGAATGGTCCGGGTCTTTGGCGGTATTTCGGCAGCGGGGGGCCCTTCAGTGCTGCCGAAGACTTGGAGCAACTAAAAGGCCCCCGCTGCTGATATGCTGCTGAAGACCCAGACCGCCGCCGGGTGAGTACAAGCCACAGCTCCTCCGCTTTGCCCCAGGCCCCCTGAATCCTCTGGGTGTCCCTGTGCATTTTAGAGGCTTTTCTGTTTACTTTAACCTATTTGTGCCCACACATTGATGTTTGAGTGTAAAAGAGTCTGTTACTGTTATCTGCATTTTGGTAACACTTCGGGACCCCAGCTGAGATCAGGGCCTGTGGTGTCGGGCACTGTCCAAACACAGAGTAAGACCATCCGTGCCCTGCAGAGCTTACAGTAAACAAGACAAGACAGAGTGAGAGAAAAGAAATAGTAGATCCCTGGTTTATAGATGGCAAAACCAAGGCCCAGAATGGTGCAGTGATTTGCCCACAGTCACCCAGACACTCTGGGGGAGCAGACTGTAAGGGAACTAGATCTATTGAATCCTAGTGCAGCACATTCGCCCCAAGATAGCCTTCCTCTCTGTCGGTGAAAAATACATGCCAAAGAGCTGGAAGAAGGGGTAGATTCAAGCTAAGGCATATCTTACTCTTTCTTACTCATTCCTGTTGTAGCATGAGAATGGGAACTGGAGAAAGAGGGACACGTTTCAGATGGGACCTTGTTCGGTGTGAAATCTGTGGGCTCAAATGTCCAGCTGGGCCATGCTGGTACCAGGCAAAAACAGGCTTCTCAGTATGCAGCACAGGTCACCATGCTCAGTAAAGATCTTTCCTAGAACTCTGCCTGCTTGCTGCATCCCTGACTGCTAATGAAACATATCCCCTTCCATTAGTTGCTTTTTAGCTGCACCTCTATCTTCTGACCCCTTGTCCTGGGAATCATACAAGCAGAAGATTAGTTCTTTCTTACTCCAATGTAAATAAGTAAAAACTCCACAAAAGTCAATACAGGTCTCTTAATGACTGTGCAAGAGGATGTGATCTATCCAGAATCTGGGCCTATTTAGTCCTGTCTGAGCCTTTTTCTCTTTGGGATTTCAAAGAAAAATGCTCACTGGATCTCTGTTTGAACAAGTGAAGCTAGTACATTCCATATACTGCAGCTGCCTGCAGAGACCTATTGAGAGAAATTTTCTCCTCGCTGTCCCTGCCAGCAGGTATATGGGATCTTGGGGAGCAATTACCACACAGGTGGGGTGCCAATTAATTTCTTTATTAAAGGAAAAAGGAAGTGGTGGGAATTTAACAATAAAATACGAGATGGGATGGGGTGTATAGGGTGTTTACAATAGACAATGATGGGGGGGTTCTTCTTATTGAACAGTGTAGGGAGTTCTAACAGTGGGGTACAGTAAGTGGGGTTCAGCACAATGGGATACAGTACAGTAATAAGCAACTCAACTTTATATAGGAACAACTCTAGATACAGTGTGGAATGCAAAAAATGTACCAAAAAAGAAATGCAAAATAAAATGGTAGCTTCTATATAAAATGGTTAACAATCTTAGATAGAATATTAAGTGGTTAGTGGCCTTATACACAATGGCCAATTATATACAATGTATCACAAAATGGTATTAATGTTAAACACAAGTAAAAGTGAATCACAGTGCAATGATACAATATGGGTGATAAGTGAAATTATGCAATGTAGAAAATTACTGACTTAATTTGTGAGGCTGCTGTGATAGCAAGAGTGTACCTAAATGGCTGGGTCAAGGAACAGGGGGGGGGGGAGTGAATGATTAGAGTGAATGATTAGTGGCAACTGATGAGAGGAGAGTGTGGCTGCAAGCAGCGAGAGACTCTGAAGCCCTGCGGGGAAGGACAAACGGAGAGCAGTGGATGATCTTCAGTAGGGTAGGGGACAACAGGGCTAGAGAGAGAGGTTTTAAGCAACAAGCAGACATGGTGAAAAACAAAGGAAAAAAGCGGCAAAGGGTTTTTCACAGGGGGAAAGCAGCAAGGGGTTTGGGAAGTTGATGCAGGGGGGTGATGCAGGGACGCAGGGGGGGAAAGCAGCAAAGGAGTTGTAACAGGGGCAGCAAAGACAGGGAAGAGTGTTGGGAAGGGAAAGAAGCAGCAAAGGGTTGGGGGAGACAGGGAAGCACAGACAGAGGGGGGGGGGGGAAAGCAGCAGAAGTTATACAGAGGGAAAGTTCAGGGGGTTTGGGAACAGGGAGACAAGAGCGGGCAGCAGCAAGAGTTGTAACAGGGAGACAGGGAGCACACAGAGGGGGGGATTGGAGCGGGGGAAAAACAGACATCGGGGGAAAGTCATTTCAGGGAGAGAGGAGACAGCGGGAAGACGAATTCAAGCAGCAAAAACCTTATCTATCTTAACCAACAAACTAGGCAAAAACAACAAATATCACAAATGGCTTTTTTCTAAGCAAAACTATAACTAAGCAAAACTATAACGGAGCAACTATAAAGCAGCAAACTATAACAAGGCAGGTGAAACTTACAAGCTCTATAATCTTAACAAACTATGACTTATTAAACTAAAAAAACAAAACCTATGGTGCACCTTATGCTATGGGGAAGTTACAGAGGGCAGAGTGGTATGTGCCCAGGATCCAGGGGCTTCCAAGGAAGCCAAGGGATGGTGGCTGCAGCAGTGGATACAGCTGAAAGCAGAGAGCCCCGAGGCAAAGCCCACAGGAGCAGAGCTTAGCAGCGGCACAAACTTATTTTTAGCAGCAAAGTGCCGCGGAGTTTAGGAGAGGTTTTAAGACACAGACCAAGGTTTAGCTTGAGTCTGTGTGCTGGGGAGACAGAGCCAGCAGCTAAAATAATAAAATAAAAGTATAGAGAGTTTCACAGAGGGATTCTTACCAGCCCCAAAGGAAGCAGCAGAGGCAAAAGCAGCAAGAACATCAGAAGGCTAGGTACGGTCTCAATAATCAGGAGATCTCTCAGGCAGCAATTCGTTCTTCGTGGGGGTTTTTTTTTTCAAAAAACGGGGGTACGCTCAAAAATAAAACGAGAGCGGAGAAAGGACCCCCCCCAGAACCCCTGGCTGATCAGACCAGGCAGCAATGCAGGAACCTTTCTGATGTTAGTTTCAAAAAAATGTCTGTTTTTAAAGGCAAACTCAGGCAGTTTCCGCCAGTAACTTTTGATTGGCTCCCTCTGTCACAGGGGAGGAGGCACAGGGAAAAACTGTAGGTGAGCACAGAGACATGTCTGGGCAGAGTCCTGTGCAATAGGTGACTCAAAAGCACATGAGGCTATGACTCATGCCCAGGATCTTAAAAACACAATAGGTCTTGCAGCTCTGGACATTGCCTACCCTACACGAGCCCAGGTTTAACAAGGTGATAACAGGACTAACCCTTTGAACAGGGCAGTGGTCCCACTTAGCACAAGTGGCCATCCCTTTGAGAAGGGCAATGGCTCTTGGTAAACAACTTAAGGGGCCCTCCCTTTGAGAAGGGCAGTGGCCCTGGTAAACAACTTAACAGCCAGGGAGGGGCGGCCACAGGAGGAGAACAAAAACAAAATGGAGTATGAGGACAGCTGTAAGAAACAAAATGGAATAGGGGGATAGCTGTAACAGACACTCGCCCCACCCAACCCATTCAGGGGTAACAAAATAGCATTCCATCTCCTGGATAGTTCAGTAAATTCATTGTCACCTTGTCATTTAGGCTCTTCTATGCCACGAATTTTCTCTCTCCTTTGCTTTGGTGATGCATTAAACACAAATAATTTTACATGCATTGCTAAACCTGGAGTGAAGGTTGGGGGGGGGGAAGAAAAAAGCCTCTAGCATGCAGCACCCTTCTTCTAGACAAAGTAAAATAGGTCTGGTTTAGAGAGTTGTGTTATGCAGTATAGCACTGGCACGGTGGAGAAGCTCCTGTAGTTGGAATTGCTCAGCCAGCAGTGAGAGGAGAAGTACTGCTGATGTGTGTGGGGGCCAGGGCTGGATTAACACAGGGACTTTAGGGGCGGTAGCCCAGGGCCTCGGACTATGGGAGGGCCCTGCAACAGGCCCACTGCAGATGAGGCAAAGGGGAAAATTGCGGGGCCCGGGCAATTTAAAAGGACCTGGGGGCTGCCACCGGCAGCACAGTAGAGCTAAGGCAGCTTCCTGGCCGCCCTCGCTCCCGGAAGTGACCGGTACATCCCTGAGGCTCCTGGGAGGAAGATGTTTCTGAGCTCTGCCCCCTCCCCAAGCACTGACTCCGCAGCTCCCATTGGTTGGGAACTGCGGCCAATGGGAGTTATGGGGGCAGTGCCTGCAGCGGCACACCTCAGAGACCCCTTGGCCTTCCCTCCTAGAAGCCGCTGCCAGAGGGGTGGGCAGGTTGCTTTCAGGAGCTGCCTGAGGTAAGGGCCAATCCCCTGGCCCCCTCCTGAACCCCCCACCCTCTGCCCCAGCCTACAGCCCACACCCCCTCAGACAGGGTCCCCACAAAATGTAATAGCCCTGGACCCACAGGAAAGATAATCCAGCCCTGGTAGGGGCAGAATATATTTTTAGTATTTAGTGCCCTAGTGCCTGGGGAGCAGGAAACAGCTTGGCGGGTTATGCTCCAGTTCTGCAAAACCTAAACAAATTCCAGGCTGAATTCTGAGTTGCCTGCTATAGAGCTCAGGCTGGGATCTCTCAGAGTTACTTGCCCGCCTGACTGGGCTCTCCTTACCCACTGGAAAAAAACATTACAACTTGCACAGCAGTTTGTCTCAAGTGCAAATGATGATGAGTGCAGGTGTCTTGGTGCTAAGCACCAGGACACCAAAGTGGCCCAACTAATTACAGCTCAAAACCACAGGAAGTCAGATAGTGTGACACCCTCTGAATCAGAAGTGTGATAACCACTATCTCTGCAGCAACTCTTTCTAGATTACATCTCTGCCAAGTGAGAAAACTGACCACTCATCTGAGAAGTATTTCACATGCCTTGCAATGGAAAAATGTTCAGCCCAAAGTGGCCAGTGATTCTTTGAAAAATACATTATGGGCTTGTAACCATAAGTCGAACTGTTGCTGCAGCTCAGCTCCACAGATGACTTATGAGTCTGTCAGTGGCCTGATAGAACCATACAGCTAATTGTAAACACCATCCTGATTGCTTATTTTACTGCCCTTCACCAAGCTCTTGAAAGCAAAGAGATTAAACTGGGGGGCCCTGTTGGCAAGTCTATTGGAGTTTTGCTGATTTACACCAGTTGAGGATCTGGTCCCACAAATGTGAAATTTTTTTCCAGCTCCCCAACACTTCAAGCTCCTTCGCCAACCCAGATGTGGGATTCAGTCCTCTGTGGCTATGGCTACACTCAAAACTTCAAAGCTAAAGTGTGGTGGAAGCGCTCTCTCCCAGCGCTGCATGTAAGCCACCTCCTCATGGGGTTTAGCTTGCAGCACTGGAAGCCGCGATCCCAGTGCTGTGGCACTGTTTACACTGGCGCTTTACAGCGCTGTATCTTGCAGCACTCGGGGGGTGTTTTTTTCACACCCCTGAGCGAGAAAGTTGCAGCGCTGTAAAATGCCAGTGTAACCAAGCCGTAAGAGTGGGCAGGAAATCACATGTCTGGAACTGATCATAGAATATCAGGGTTGGAGGGGACCTCTGGAGGTCATCTAGACCAACCTGCAGACAGATTTTTGCCCTAAATGGCCCTGTCAAGGATTGAGTTCACAAACCTGGGTTTAGTAGGTCAATGCTCAAACCACTGAGCTATCCCTTCCCTGATAATGAGTGTGTGTAAGAAAGTTAAAGGAATGGTGGGTGGAAGTTTCCTGTTAAACACAAAGGGGGAAACCTGTGAGACAGAGGCAGTAAACGATGACTGTCATAATTCAGGCAGGCAGGCAGTTACATACCAGTGCCATGCTATTTCTTCTATATCACTCCGCTGGAAAAGCTGAAGCAGTTTCCTCAGGGGTCAGCATTATGTTTCTGCTTAGTCCTGCCCTATACCCATTAAGGGTCAGATTAAGAAAATCTGGGTCCCTCTATCTATCATATGTCAAATCAGCTCAGTTTATTAACTATGGTTGTTGCAAACCCATCATCTGAAGGTTGGTCTGTTTCTTGGCTCTTGCATCTTCACCAGAGATAAAGATTTTGCAGTTAAAACAATTCAACAATCTTGGAGATTATGTGCGAGTCAGATTATGTCTGAATCTAGTTCGCTGTCCTTTAGCTGTAGGGGTTTTGCAGTACTAGCAGATTTTAAAAAGTTATTTAAAACAATTAGTCACTAAGGCAAGCAGATATGATGACTGGGAATACGCACACACAGCAGATCTACTAACAAGAAAGACATTTTGATCAAGTGACTTCTGTGACAATATCCTTACTTTAAGGTGTCTACCATATGTTGGCTTACCACTAAAAGGAAAAAATTCACAAGCTTTTCAGCAAGAATTGTTGCGTCCAGCTGAGGGCTATAGCACTCCTACATGATCCGCTACTTCACATACTAATGTGAGGAAGCACTTGTGATGTATGACTACTGTGTACCTGGATTTAGCTAATGCTGTTCAGCAGGGATGGTCCCAAACCAGGCCCTGCTATCTAACGGAGCTTTGAGTTCAGCTCTGGACTTGAACCTAGATTCAGGCTTCATTATGCTTTTAATGGTCCAAGCTATAATTCTGGATTGAGACAGCCCCAAACTTTGGAAATATTTGGATCTGAACTTTGCAGTTCAAGCCCTTCTCACCTGTTCAATCTCTTGCTTTCGTGAGTGTAAAAAGTCACCAATTCCTTTTTTAAGCATGCTTTTAATTACACAATGGTCCATTATTAATTTCCTGGACTTAATGTGTCATCTAGATGATCCGCATAGCATGTTAGGCAACGTAACACAAGAGGACAATGTAACTGGCCCATGAAACCACATCCCAGTCAGGATTTGCCCCAGGAAATGCCAAAAGGCACATTGGAAATGGTATGTGTTCAAGTTGGGTGATACAGGCGAAGAAGCATTTTCAAATAAACCACCTTAAAAATGGGGGCATAAAATTAAAATGAATCATGAGTGGGGGAATGAGGTGGTGCACAAATCACATCCATACTTGTCTCTCCTGGTCCATCCCCACCAGAATGCTCCCGCCATGCACCTTCAGTCAGAGCCCATGCTCAGCCACTCAGCATGTGGCAGAGGAAAAGGGACACCGCATCAGAATGCTCTGTTCTCCTCTCCCCAGGACCAGCTTTGATGCATCCCAAAAAAAAAAACAAAAAAAACCAGAAGACCCCCAGAGTGCAGCTCATTTATTAATCCTGTACTGTGGGGAAAGATTTTATTCTGACTTCAGCTGAAAATCGGATTCTGCCTGAAATCTGAGAACAGGGAACACTCATCAATCTGACCTCAGCTAGCCCAACTCCAGAAGTTATCTTTATTCCTAGAAATGTATCCTTGTTTTGAAAAACTTACTAAATGATTTGCCTCCATGACATCTTATGGCAGTGAGTTCCACTGGTTAAATAATGAAGAATTTGTTTAAACCGGCATTGTATAGTTGCCTAACATTGCACTCTTTCCTCCACCCCCTTGCAACTTGTCCAATCAGAAAGGCCATGACAGGGAAGTGAATGATACCAGGAACTTTCAGGGCTGCTGTTAGGATTTTGGAGGCTTATGTTCTTTCCTTCCCCTTGACCGTCCCTTCGCCACTGCAGCGCTGACTTTTGAAAGGGAGTAGGGCTGGTGGCTGATCTTCTCCCATGGCAGTCTCTTGGAGACCATGCTGACACTGATCTGCACTCTCCTAGCTCCGCCCAGAGTGAGGTACAGCTTGTTTTGAGTGTGCCAATCAATGCACGCAGACAGCAGCAGACCCCACACTCCCAAGAGGTGTGTGGGAGTCGAGTGAAGGCTACTCTTGGCCTATGGCTTTTGAAAATCTCAAAACCTAGCGTTGGGTATCCTGTTTGATTTAACCTTGTGCTATTGAATACATCAGTAAGACTTAAAGATGAGCCAGAATTAAACCCCTAGAACACAAGACCACCAAACTTTTGAGAAAGTCCTATCTGGATCTGATCTTCACACCTGACTCTTCCCTCTGTATGGGGCTGCTCCAAACACCCCTGAACTTTGGGAAGGCTCATATCCAGCTTTGGCATTGGTGGCCCCAGCCCATCTCCCTTTACAATGTTTCCAAGGCTTTCTCTGTGGGTGTTTTGTGTCTGGGTTTTTTGCTGTCATTGGGAAAGTGGAGCTCTTTGACTTTGGATGCTTTGTTTCACAGCAGAGCCCTTTTTCTTAGGCATTTGTGAGCCATGGAGAGAGAGAGAAAAACCAACGTGTCCATTTTGCTGCTTTTGTTTGGGGGGACATTTTGTTGAGTTTTGGCAATAGTGTTTAATTAGGCATTAATGATCTGAATGATTTTATCAACGGAGGCAACATATTTCCTTCAGCAAGAAAGAGCAGCAGGTACGATTGGATGCATGGCAAAAATAATGGGTAGAAATGCTTTTCCATTCAAGACTAAACACTGGGCCTGCTGGAAGGAGAGAGTGAACCTCAGAGCCCTCAAATGTGGAGCTTTTGCTTTTACAATGCACACAACTGCATGTGGAACACCAGTGCCAGGATCCAGTCCTATCCTGTCTAGAGAGGGGAACCCTGGAGCAGCACAGGGCTGTGTTGGGGAGATGGGACAGAGGCATGTTTCTCTAAGCCAAAGCTTGCTGCAGACCCTTGGCATTGGATTTCAAACTGAGCGTGACCACTGCTGAAGCACGGAGTGAGTTTGCTGACCTTGACAAACAGCGGCAAGGGGAGGCCAGCTTCCTTTTTTGTACTGCCTACAACCAGGAGGTGACGACAAGGGACGGCACCACAGGGAATGAAACTGTATTTCTGAGCCATTGCATCATGCATCCTACCACATCAGTGTCAAGAGCTGGTCGAGTTCCACCAGTTACAGTATCTAACACCAAGAACTATTTTTTTTTCCCACCAATCCAGTGGCCAGAGACCGTAGAGGAACATTTCACAAGGGGTGACACAGTGGGCGGTGTGCCAGCCACAGACGAGGTCATCCCTTGAAAACGTTTTCACTCTTCAGACTAGCAAGGTGGCCGCTTCAAACACTTTCCCGCTGTAGCTAAGATCCCCCCAGAAGCAACATTGACACAAGACCAGATAATCAGCTTGACACCATCCCTTAAGGTCTCCAAAGCACAGAGCAGCCTTTTGTTTGGCTTTGGGACTTAGAGCACATTAAAGCTATTTATGTGGGAACTCTGCCGTGGCCTATAAGAACCACAGGTCATTGCATGGTCAGTCGGGAATGCAGCAAATGAAAGCTATTTTTGTTCTCTGGTGTTGGTAAATAGTTGATACCCATGGCCATTTATCGGTCCGAGCCTGTGCATTTGGAGCCTGAAATGATCCAAGATAGTTGCAGAAAATGTGCTTTACTATCCCTTGCGAAGAAGTAGCCGGAGTTAGATACTGTAATGTGAGGCAACTCTGCACCAGTAACATACAACCTTTCAGATTCTCTGTGGCGATCATGTTCCATGTGCTGGTACAATATTGATTTAATAGTCTTTGGGCGGTTATCTAGCACCGTTAACAACCCTCTCTTTACCTCAAATTGTACACAGAACTGGTCTGTGCAAAAAAAAATGTTCATGTTCAGTTACTCCATCCAGTGGCCCCTCCATTCCCTGTTCATTTTTTTTTTCTCCAGCGTGTTGTGCATTATGTCAAACTTAGGCCTGATCCCATAACAGACTCTAGGTGGGGGGACCCCCGGTCTGTGGGGCTCCATGTTAGTGTGGGAATCTGCCTACATCGAGTTATTTGCATGGTTATGACTTAAGGTTTTAAGCTCTTCTGGGCAGGCACTGTCTATTATGTCTTCAAAGCACCTAGCACAACGATAAAACAAATAATTATGAGTATATTGTGCCATAATGAGCCAAAGTAAGTGCAGACTTAATGACAACAACCTTTAGATGTCTGAAATGCCTAGGAACTGTCTAATGGGAATGAAGAACACATACCCACACATGCCCCTAATCTTTTACTGGCTGTAACAAGAAAGGCATATGACTTTAATTTTAACTGGCTGCCACCGGTCTGAAACAGGAAAGCAACATGCAATGTTAGAAAGTAGCCAGAGAACAACTCTGCCAAACAAAAGCAAAGCAATTTAAAATGCACCACAGAATAAAATAAAAAATTGCGTCTCTTGGAAAATGCCGCATTGAGCAGGTAAGACAACAAAAAGAACTATTAAGTTTTGTTGTTGTTTTTTAAAGAGCCACACACATTTTAATGTGGCATTGTGTCTATAATGTTCTGTTTTCCCTATTTGTGTGTTGATCTCTCTCTCTCTCCCTCTCTCTCTCTATCTCTCGCTCAATAATCCAGTGAGTCAGTTGAATGGGTGCTGTTTAAAGATACTTTTCATCATTTTAAAAGTCCTTTTTCATATTTGTTTGTTGTTTGGAATCACTCTGTGGGATCCTGAAACTGAAATCTCATTACCTGATCACCAGTGTTTACTTTCTTGAGTTGTACTTCCACATTTGTTTATTTTTTGTGGGGTTGATCCTGGGGGTTGAGCAGTTGCTGTTTTAGCTAAAAGGGCAGTGGGGACAGAATGAAGTTTGAATATGGTGTAGAGAAAGAAATGGCAGGACCTGATTGATGCCAGGCTGGAGGTACTGGGAGAATGACTCCAAGGTTATGAGCTTGGGTAAGAAAGTAGTGATTTCAAGTCAAGTGAAGAAGAGGAAAGAGGCTCCTTTTCCTTCTTTCTAAGCTGTTTTTTGCCTTGTTGGGCTTGCATCAGTGGCGGGATATCTCGGATGATAGTTCAGACCATCGTAGATACACATAAGGGGACAGGTGAGGGGTAGTAAGTTTTCAGCACAGAGATGACACATGCAATACTAGAATGTAGTGTCTCCTGAGATGTGTAGTGGAGAAAGAGGACCAGAGTCTGAGCCCTGAAGGACGCTTTGCAGACTTTTTTTTGTTTAAAGCAATCAGTGTTTTTCCATGACATCACCTGCCAACAGTCATGGAAGTAACATTGTTTTTAAATGATGTGCTGAAAGCACCTGTCCAGGCTTTCCCAATAAGCATTTCCAGGCTTTGGGTCATGGTTGTTACAGCTGTCAACCTCCTGTTACCTAAGATATGACATGTCGGGAGTAAATTTACCTTCTAGATTATTATTATTGCTTAAACCATTGCACTGGGAGAAAATAGACCTCCAGAGCTGGACCTCGCGGCTCAAACTGGGCCAGAATGACAACCCCTGAGAATCTTTGGAATGTGTTTCTTTTTTTTTAAAGTAAGCCTAGCCATCATACTGCAAAGACAACCTTGATACTGTGACCTGATTGTAACCAGGATAGCAGTCGTGTGCTTACAAAAAGTGTTGTCTGAAAGCCATTGCTTCCAGCAGCACAGCACCTTCTAAAGCCATGCTGGGGAATTGTCCGTACTGACACAGAAGGAAGAGTAACATCTCACTATCTCCACCAACCACTTCCTGAAGCACCATGACATTCTCCAGAGCTTTCATAACCGAGTACTGTCTAAGTCCGGTTCAGCTTAGTTTGTGAAACCTGATGTGATCAGAACCCAAGGTGATTTGATTACTGGCCAGATACGTCCTGATGTCCTGCATCTACAGAGAGAAAATTAATGTTTGGATCAGACATGGGAGGAAGGATAGCTCTGTGGTTAAGCTTAGAGTTGGGAGACCTGGGGCCACATCCCTGCACTGCCATGGACTCCTCGTGTGGCCTTGGGCAAGTCATTTAGACTCTGTCTCAGTTCCCCATCTGTGCAATGGGGATGGTAGAACTTCTCTACCTCCCCGGGGTGTTGTAAGCATAAATACAATAGAGTGAGAGCCGCTAGAATACAATGACAGGCCAGATAAGTCCCTAAGAGAGATACTAGGTATTGAAGCAGCAAATATATGATGGATTTGTAGTAGGTGAGATATCTTCTGAACTGTGATATGATTAAAGTTATCACAAACTTAGAAGTCTAAGAGTTTCTAATCTGCATATTTATTGCTGAACTTTGATTTAACACTTAACAAAGGTATGGAATTTTGGTATTGATTTTATATATAATGTACCTTTTTTTACTTTGAAAATCACTCACCAGAGTCACCCTGCATTAAAGGGTGAATTTCTCACTGGATTGAACTGGATTGTATACAAATACATCAGTGCCTTTGTCCCCTGGCAGCACTGAGCGGCTCTTGTTTCGCATTTACGCAAATTTAGCTTGCAAGAGAGCTCCTGGAAAAATCAACAGAAATGTCAAGGGTCGTGCTAGTTTATTCTCTCCCAGTGCAGTTCTATTTGATGAGACACAACACAGAGCAGGTGTAATGCCTTCCCAAATCCTACACTAATGAACAGGGAAGTGGATAAAAAGCAGGAATCTAACCGAGTAATAGTAGTTTCTTCTTGCCAGGTGATAGACTGTAACACTGTCTCTAGGCATCTCTATCACTCTCCTCACTGTGGTATCTGGGTGCTGACCACCACTATAAGCTCAGCCAGTAGATTTACTGTAAATCTTTCCCCACTTACAATGTTGGTTTTAGACACAGCCATCTGTCGCAGGAAGAAGCAATCAACTGGAGGTAAAATCTTGCCAATCTCCCTTTATAAAAGGGTGGAGCTAGCTTTGCCATGATCTTCCCATTGAGAAGGATGGCAGTTCAGTTGGGCGCAGAACTGACTTTACCTTGGGCCAAATTGTGAGTTCTCTACACAGACAAAACTCCCTCTGCAGCAAATGAGAGGTTTTCCTCAGTCAGGGCTTCAGAATTTTGGCCCCCTGTAAAAATTGAAAGAATTGGGTGAAAAAAAAATGTTTAGGGCCTCTGATTTGCTCACTGGCAGTAACGCTGCTGTGAAGCTGTGCCATCACATGTCCCCTGGCTGCAGCTAGCCCTGGAATCCCCCTTAAAATGGGTTCCCTGCCCCAGTGGTTATGGTGCTGGCTCTGGATTTGAGAGACTGGGTTCAGTTCTTGGCTGTGATTCCCTGCATGATGCTGGGACAAGTCTCTAAGGGTACGTCTACACAGCAAAGAAAAACTCAAGGCAGGCTGTGCCAACCAATTTGAGCTCAGGGGATTGTGCAGACTGCAGGGCTGTTTCATTGCTGTGTAGATTTCCAGGCTCAGGTTGGAGCCCAAGCTCTGGGACCTCTCCCATTGCCCATCCTGAGCCCAAAAACACAACAATGAACCAGCCCTGCAGCCTAGGGTGACCAGACAGCAACTGTGAAACATCAGGACAGGGGATGGGGGGTAACAGGCGCCTATACAAGAAAAAGACCCCAAAATTGGGACTGTCCCTATAAAATCAGGACATCTTTTCACCCTACTGCAGCCTGAGTCGACTGACATGGGCCAGCTGCAAATATATAGTTGCTTGCTGTGTAGACATACCGTAAGACTTTGTGTATCAGTTCCCTCCATCTGTAAAATGGAGATAATAGCACTTCCCTACCTCACAGGGGTGTGTGAGGATAAAGACATTAAAGATCGTGAGTTGCTCAGATATTATGGTAATGGAGGCATATAAGTGCAGATAGGTAGATTGTGCAGAGGGTCTTGACGGAAAAAGTAATACAGCCTGGCAATTACCATAGGACTGATGGCAGATAATGTGGTCTATCCATTTCCTGACTTCCTCCTGCCTAAGCTCCACATCAATGGTCTCTTGCAGAGTCCGAGGAGGCGGGGGTGGGAATGGTGCTCACTTTTCCTCCATGGGTGGAAGGAGATCTGAAGAGAGCTCTCTGCAGCCCAGGAGTTTACTTTCCCTTAGTAAGGATGTTGGATGGATATGCACAAGCAAAACTATCATTTTCACTGTAAAAGAAAATTATTCACAGACTTGTTCAGAATAACACCCTGCTGATTTTTCTTTTGTAATTCCCCAACCTTTTGTCCTTAGAGCTTTTTGTAACTGGAACAGATTTAAAATGTTCTTTTGTGCTGAGCATGACTCACAGCTTGGGCCAAAGCTGGGCTTTCGGTTTCCAAACCACACACAGTGTGTTTCCATCTTCCACGGCAAGTTTGTGGAGGCTTGCAAAGAGAGGAACAAGAGGGAGAGGCTTGTGAGAGGGACTGTTCTGTAGCCTAGTGGTTCATATATCTTTGCCTGACAGAAAAGGAGATCGCTGGCTTATCTCCAGAATGGAAATGCTTCCAAACACCAGTTCTTGGGTGATGGACTAAAAGTGGTTTTTTATTTTTATGCTAGATGGAGCGAAAATCAGAGTGCAGGTCAAAGGGTGACATCTCAGGCCAGTGGAAACTGACTCCAGATAAATAAGACTAAGAAAACACAGAACAGAGATCGTCCTAGGAATTTCAGTTAGTGAGAAATTTGGAAGTGATAGACAGAGAGACGGTTTTATTCTCATAGCCAAAAACCCCATTCATCATGTGGAATAAACACTAAACTGCAAAGTAAAATTTCATTTAGAAAATCCTCAAGAGTCCCAAACTGAACATAAATTCTAGCATAGTCATAACCAAAATAATAAATTGTTAATATTTTCCCTGGGGCTAAAGTGAAAGCTACAAAAGGAAAGTATTGAGGATACAAAGTTTTATGTTCCTTCGAGTGAGAGCTGGCCATTAATCAGTAGCTTAGTTGGTTGTCCCCTTTTATAAATAAGTAAAGGGACATATTTTGGATTAAGGCACTGAAGTTGTACTGCTGTGCAATAATTTCACCAACATATTAGTCACACAGATATTTTCTCCAGCTGAGTGCTTTTCATTCCACCTTTTTCCCCCTTTATACATATTTGCCTTTGACAGAAGAAGCAAAACCTCAGTCCCCTACATCTGTTTGTTTCCTGTGCTCCTCAGATGGTAATGTTCCCAGGTAGTGATTATACAGAACAGATGCCTATGCCAAACCAATGGGCCAAAGTCAGCCCTTATACAAGCAGCTGCCGCTCTCTTGACTTCAATAGAGTTGTAGCCACTTGTGCCAAGAATTAATTTAGCCAAGCATCTTCTTTTTGAAATCTGCTCTTCTTGACTTTAAGGCCTAAAGGGCACTTGATATCCAAATATCAATTTTAAATTTTGAAACATTAATGGATAGGTGCAGTGTTCCTGCTACATAAGAAGGAAAGGCTACTTTTAAACATACATGGTTCCCATTATCATAGTAGGTTAGTGCCTCACAATCTGTAATGTATTTATCCTCACAACACACCTGGGGAGGATAGAGAAGTGCTGTTTTCCCCATTTTACAGATGGGGAAAACGAGGCACAGAGCCTAAGGCCCAGAACTGCAAAGGTGTTTTGGCACCAGACTTCCCTTGAAGTCCATGGAAGTTAGTCCCAGATCCTCAAAGGTATTTAGGCTTCTAAGTAACTTGCCCAAGATCACAAAGCGAGTCTGTGATAGAGCAGGAAATTGAACCAAGATGGCAAACTCAGCTCTATTGAAGTTTGGATTCTGGCTTCCTTGCTTGGAGGGCCTGGGTTTGTAGGGGTTGGAGATCAGGGGAAAGAGATGAAATCACACAAAGCGGTGCAAAAAAAAAAAAAGCTTTCACATGAAATTTTGTATAATGAGACTCTTAAATTTTTGCAGTGCTTCAGTGAGGACATGTTCCAAAAGATGCTCTGCTCCAAAGGAGAAAAAATGTGATTCTTCTCCTATGAGAAAGCAGCTTCATAATTTCAGATGATAGAATTGTGACTTTAAATTCTTGGGGCTGGTCTGGCAAGGGAAGCCAGTCCACTGAAAACCTGCTCTCTAGAAGACAGCAGTCACGGAGCTGCTCAGTTGCTGTTTGCCAACGTATACATTTGTGGGGTTATTTATTCATTCTTTACTGATATTTTGCCCTGCTCACTCTGCTTTCTAAAGCCTCCTCATTTATTTACAGGCTGACTCGAAGTTATTGGTGCACCCCACTGACTTCAAAGTGAAAGTGGGGCCTGCAAGGAATGACAGATTTGGCCAATAATAGTAACGGGCAAACTAATTCCAGTCAAAGAAGAGGCCCCAAATCTGAGCACAGTTTTAGAACCAAACGTTTCTGAAATGTGTGGCTGAGTGTTTTTTCCAGATGGGTGCAAAATTGAATGTTTCAAGGAAGTAGGGGAAAGGCAGCTTCTGTCCAAAAGCAGCCTAGGTGCCAGCAACGCGAAAGAAGCCTGCATGTGTGAGATTTCCAATTCAGCTGTTCAGCCTTAGACTATTTGACCAGTTTGGTAAGCATCCCAACATTCAGTAGCTTTTTCAACCAAACCCAAATCTATTGAGAGTTGCCCATTACTGTTTGTTCCTGGCTGCATGTGAGACTGCTGTGCTGTTACACGAAGCCTGCTGCATGCACCTGTAGCGTGGCCATTTCATTTCCACTTTGAGCTGTGTAGCGGGGCGATGCTAAGTGGTGTGAAAAGCACTCCTAGAACGGTAATTAGTTACACTCGTTACCTTTTGACCCGCTTGAGAAATGTATCCCACTCCGCTAAAGATATCTGAGAGGAATGCAAGCCCTCTTGGCGTTTGTTTTTTCCTGCCACGAATCTTCAAATGTTGTGTTCTGATGCTTGAAGGCTACAATGGGACGTGATGGGAATTCAGCACGATTTTTTTTTTTAACCTTTAATGGGCTGGGTGAATTGTTCCTACTGTGGCAGCAGATGAAATGGATACTTTTAAACACCTGGTTTTCCTACTGCTTCCACTTTTACCTTGCAGTGGCACAGCTAGATGGGTTGCACTTTAGGGAATATTAAATGATGCTGTCTCTGTCGCTATGTGACTCACTCTACGTGGTTCTCTACCTCCCTGTAGGGGAGGCTGGGACACAGGTTTGATAAGCCTGCTTTAGCCTTGGTTAACAGCCTTTTAGCTCAGGCAGGAGAGGCTCTTTCTTTAGGATCCAGAGATCCTATGTTCAGTCCCCACTCCTGATGACTCAAAGGGAGATAGGGTGGGAGGTGGCATTACTGTTGCTACCAATGATGCTCTGTCGGTTAGTTCACCACAGTCAGGGCAGCGTGTTTGGGTGTTTCCTGAGGAGCACAGAAACTCAAGCCTGCCCACTGGATCTCAGACAGCACCGCTGCTGATCTCCATCAACCCAAGAGAAGCAAGAGAGCCATGACTGCTCAGAAACCCAGGTCTTCAGCAAGGCAGCAGGTCTCCCGCCACACTACACCAAATAATTTATTTGAAGCCATTTTTTTTTGAAAAGTCAATGAATAGTCACATTTCCAGAAGTGCTGAGCACTGTTCCCTCTAACTTTTCCCACCCATGTGTGGAATGAATTTTGTTATGTGCATCAATGTGGAGGTGACGTGTGACACATCACCTCCATATTGGTGCACATAACAAAATTCATGTGGCGGGGGTGGGGCCAAGGGGTTTGGAGTGTGGGGGGTGCTCAGGCTGGAGCAGAGGGTTGGAGTGTGGGAGGGTGAGGGCTCCGGCTGGGCTGTGGGCTCTGGGATGGGGCCGGGGATAATGGGCTTGTGGTGCAGACTGCCCAGGGCCTACAGTGGAGAGACAGGACTCCCCCCAGCTCTCTCTCCCTGCAGCAGCACATGGGCTGGAGGCAGGAGGCACCCCTCCCTGCTGCGGCAGCTCCAGGGCTGGGGCTCTGGGACAGGTGCCTCTCCCACAGCTGTGACAGGTCCGGGCCGGGGGTGGGGAGGAGGGGTGTCTCTCCTCACCGCAGCAGGTCTGGGGCTGGGCTGGGGCCAGCAGGGAGAGGCATCTTTCCCCACTGCAACCCGAAGCACCTGCGGAGCACTTAATAGGTTGCTGCATGACCATGCAACTTTGAGGGAACTTGGGTGCTGGGCACCCACAAACCCCCTCCACATGTGTGGACTGCCTGAGCCAGATACAGAAGAGAAAGAAGACATGGGCTGACATGTTCCAGGAAATGGGAAATGCAGGTGTTCAGTACCTCTGATAAATCAGGTCATAGACCTTTTTTCCAAGCAGAGAAGAAAAAAAACAGTAAATTCCAGGGGAGGTCCAGTAAATCACCTTTTTTCCCAGTACAAAAGTTCAAAATGAGAAATATATATCTAGGTTCATTGATTGTGCCATTCTGAGTGCCTGCCCTCTGCCCCCCTTTTACTCCCCCTCCCCCCAGCAATGTCTTGTGTGTGAGCTAATTCCTGGTGACACAGAAATGCAGGTTGATGATTCAATATCAGCTGAGGATGAGCAGGGTCAGACTGGGAACATCCATGGAAAAAGGAATGCAAGAGGACAGCACTGATGACAGTGTAATGATGTCACTCTCAAGTTAGGAAGACTTCTTGTAAGGAATTATGGGTGAGCTGATTTCGAATAGAAGAACAAAAATAAAATGTGCACTAGAAGCAGAAATATCAAAATACTATGAGAAAAGTTGTTCTCAGAATATATCCTGACCACTTTTGCTATCTGATATAGCAATTTTTTTGGTTGCCTAAGAGTGGTAGATTTTCTCTGAAAAGTGACAAATAGCACTTACTTCCTCTACTGATCTCCTTCTTGTTTGTGTCACATCTGCTTACATTAGTGACAAAAATAAGGTGTAAGCTGATTTCTCAGTCTCATTAGCCCTCAAGATCCAACAGAGGTATAAGAGAGGGAGCTGGGTTCTATTCTGTTCTCCACTCTGTGGTTGAGCTGAGTCCTTTTTATTACCAGGAAAAGTCATGTTACATTGTCACTAAAATCAACCAGATTCAGACTGAACTGGTTGTATCATGGAGTCAGGCAACATCTGGAGAAGATAAACACTACGACCTGGTCTATACTACACAGTTAGGTTGACACAAGGCAGCTTAGATTGACTTCGTTCTGCATGTGTCTGCACTTAAATTTGTCTCCATCTCTGGTGCTGAAGTTGGGATATGTGTGTCGTCTTTCGCTCCACCACAGCTCAGGAATCCCATTCCTGCAAATCCATCCACAATGTCCTGCACAGTGCTGAGAGCCCCAGTCCTGCATAGCAGGAGGCAATTAATGGCCCTGCACGCTTGCATCACAATGGTACCCAAATGGATTTCCTGACTCCAAATTGATTCCCAACTGACCAATAGCAATCTGGTGTAAGTTTCAACAGTGCAATCACCACTCGCTTCTCCACTGTCTGGACAACTCTCATTCTGGTGTCCCTGTGCTTGAGGGCTGGGGCTAGCTCAGCACACAGATCCAAGAATGTAGTCTTGTGTGTCTGAAAGTTTTGCAGCTACTGCTCATCATTTCAAACCTGCTACTTGATTCCACCCAATCAGTGCTTGTTTTGGGGGGCCCAGAAGCAGCACTCCATTTGCAGCTGCTCATGAATGCCATCAACAACCTTGAATTGGTTCTCTCTATGTCCCAGAGCCATCTGACCTATAAAGAAACGTCATGTTCCCCACTGATTTGGTTCTTTTTGCAGCTCTGCAAATACGCTAGGATAGTGCAGCCTGTGCTTGAAATGCTCCTAACAATAGCGCAGAGCTGAGCAGGCTCCATGCTTCTGTCAGAGATGGTGGATAGTAAGGAGAACCAAGCAGGTTTGTGGGATTTTGGAAAAAAAGCACAAAAATTATGAGCTGTACATAACATAGTGGGATGGAGACAGTTGCAAACTAGGAAGTTGACCCCTATGCTCCCAGTCCTCCCTGCATGACTCGTTTTGGCCCCATCATACATTGCTTAAACTTCCCAAAACGTAGTGCATTGGACTTGGATGAGTTGCAAAATGGGATACCTATCCATGATGCACTGAACTCTGAATTGATACAAGCACTCCTGGGGAGTACACATGCCCCTCACCCAGAATCCAAGTATGCACATACACAAGCAATGTACTAACTGAGGCAACTGTATGCCAACACAACTGGAGTTGACATAAGTTTGTAGTGTACACATGGCCTCTGTCTTTCTGCTTGATGAGTTTTGGCCAGTGTTGCTTACCGAGCTTCTGGATGTGTTAGGAGAACATTGTGCCACCATGTAATGGGGTATCCACCCCACACAGGACTGGAAGAGATTAAGATGGCTAGGTGGGCCAATTAACGCCACAGGCTGCACATGGAGGAAGAGCCAGGGAGCAGGAAATTGATTGGAAGCAGGCTTAGCTGGAGAAACCTATGTAAGCCAAAGAAAAGAAATAGTATTTTTCAATTCACCTCATACAAGTACTGTAGTGCTATCTCTTTATCGTGAAAGTGCAACTTATGAATGTAGATTTTTTTTTGCTACATAACTACACTCAAAAACAAAACAATGTAAAACTTCCGAGCCTACAAATCCACTCAGCCCTTTTTCTTGTTCAGCCAATCGCGAAGACAAACAAGTTTGTTTACATTTACGGGAGATAATGCTGCCCTCTTCTTATTACAATGGCACCTGAAAGTGAACAGGTGTTTGCATGGGACTTTCGTAGTCGGCATCACAAGATATTTATGTGCCAGATATGCTAAGCATTTGTATATCCCTTCCTGCTTTGGCCACCATTCCAGAGGACATGCTCCCATGCTGATGATGCTCATTTAAAAAAAAAAAGTATGTTAGTTCAATTTGTGACTGAACTGCTTGGGGGACAATTGTGTGTCTCCTGCTCTGTTTTACCTGTATTCTGCCGTATATTTCGTGTTATTGCAGTCTTGGATGATGATCCAGGATATGTTCATTTTAAGAACACATTCACTGCAGATTTGGCAAAATGCAAAGAGGGTACCAATGTGAGATTTCTAAGGATAGCTACAGCACTCGACCCAAGGTTTAAGAATCTGAAGTGCCTTCCAAAATCTGAGAGGGACGAGGTGTGGAGCATGCTTTCAGAAGTCTTAAAAGAGCAACACTTTGATGCGGAACCTGAACCACCAAAACAGAAAATCAGCGTTCTGCTGGTGGCATCTGATTCAGATGGTGAAGATGAACATGCGTCGGTCCACACTGCTTTGGACTGTTATTGAGCAGAACCCATCACCAGCATGGACACACATCCTCTGGAATGGTGGTTGAAACATGAAGGGACATATGAATCTTTAGTGCATCTGGCCCATAAATATCTTGCAACTCTGGCTACAACAGTGCCACACGAATGCCTTTTCTGACTTTCAGGTGACATTGTAAACAAGAAGTGGGCAGCATTATCTCCTGTAAGTTCAACTTTCATGATAAAGAGATTGTGCTACGGTACTTATAATGGGGGAATTGAAAAATACAATTTCTTTTTTTTTATAGTGCAAATATTTGTAATAAAAATAAATATAAAGTGAGCACTGTACATTTTGTATTCTTTGTTGTAATTGAAATTATGTTTAAAAATGTAGAAAAAATCAAAAAATATTTAAATAAATAGTATTCTAACATTGTTTAACAGCATGATTAATCATGCGATTAATTGCATTTAAATTTTTTAATTGCTTGACTGCCCTAAAATAAATAAATGGTAAAGCTCCCTCTCAGAAGCTGACAGCTCCTGCTCTCTTTGAAGTCAATGGAAGTTTTACCATTCACTTCAATGGGATCAAGACTGGACCCCAAATTATAAGGTTTATTGTCTTGCTCAGTGTCAGACACCCTTTGCCATGAGGTGAACTGACAGCCCATCGCACAAAGAACTGTCAAAACCTCCCTGTCAAAATATCCATTACAATAGCGAAAACAACCATGTTTCCACATGTTTGCCCACATAACTTTCCAGCTCCATCCTTTAGGAACTCTACAGGAAACAGCTGTAATGTCTACGTTCCGTATTGTAGGAGGTTTTGGAGTCTCGTTTTGGCCACGAATCAAACTGCTGTAAACTCAGACGGAGAATCTCCCCTGACTTGCTCAGCCCTCCTTTTCAAAAATGATAAACAGAAGGAGAAGGAAGAACTTATATTAAGGAACTGCTTTGCAGACGGGTAATCTTTCCCCAGAACTATGCCTCTAATTATGATCTCACAATGGGGTAAACCAGGAGTTACTGTACTGAAGTATTGAAGTCAATACAGTTACACCAAGTGTAAAACAAGTGCCAGTGCTCAGACATGGGCCCTAGGCACTAGATGTTCTCTCAAATGGAAGTGTTGAAAATCACTCATGAACTTAATCATACCAAAAAAAAAAAAAGTGTGTGTGGGGGGGGTGGGGGATGGGGGGATTCAGAATGCCCCCTCTGCTGGCTGGGATAAAGTAAAGAGCATTGTTTCCAGAAAACACTGAGCCCAGAGAAGATGGGTCATTTTACTGAAGGCGAGATCAAGAAGTTAGAGGTCTGCTCAGACCTAATTTTAAAGTCTGATATGAGCACAAGCTGACCTGAACCCTATCCGAGCCTGAGAGGGTTGAGTCGCTTTCAGACCCGACCCACATCTGACCCTTCCCACCCCCACCCCCCCAAAACCTGTTACAGTAATGCCTACTCATTCTTGGGGCTTGACCTGGTGTCTAAATGTGACCAGTTATATCTTATTTATGTGCGTGTGTACATTTATATATAGGAATGTATGACTTTTTGAATTGATCATAGATTTAAAATACTCCTGTCTGTAGAGAAAACTCTACCCAAGAGGTCAAATAGTGCAATTTTCTGAATATAACATTTAAAAAACATCTGCATGCAAATCTGATTGACATTTACACCAAGACTTGATTACGCCAATCTCTCCGTGCAAAGTGACCTTAAAATGAGAGTGATGCAAAGGGGCCTTAGTGTAAATAAGATGTGGGCTCTCGATATACAAAATTTGTCTGTATGAGGCTTGCTGAGCTCTCGCTCTACGAATCAGACCATTCTGAAATTTCTAGATAAAAGAAGAAGTTAAACAGAACAAGCCAAACAATGTTTCGAGGATTCTTAAAATGTCAGCACACTTAAAAATGCTGGACACAGCCTCCCACAAACTCAGGTTTTTAATTTACCACACAGCTGGCGAAAAAATTCTGTGTAGTGGCAGTTTAGGCTGTTCCAAATTTGAAAGATTTCAGCTGGTTTTTGACCAAGGGAACAGAGTAACCCAGGGATAGATTCTGGGCTGCATCTCGCACAGAACTCACAGCCTAGGGGAAAGAGCAGGCAATGCTGGTTTTAAGCCACCTTCGTGCCCTCCCAATCCTGGGCTGCTTTGGGACCACCAGCATTATTTAGACAGCCCTGGGTACCTATCCAAGTTATGGCAGCCTCCCCAAGCTGTCCTATAGGCCAGGCCACTGCACTGCCTGGAATTCACAGTGCTGCAGACACATCCCCCACCCCCATACCCCCCTATATCACGACTCAGAGCAAAGCCTCCTGATTGTCTTCTGTTGTGTCTGTGCTGGGGGAATCCTCTACCACAACTGGGGCTTTATTCCTCTGCCACCCTTTTTATACTGCCTACAGGGACTAGAGTGAGGATGGGGAGCTTTAACAAGAGCCATGCTTCAGCATTAGCTACAGAGAGACGACACGTCCCCCCCAGTAATGTGAAACATCACAGAACAAAATCATTAAACAGCGCTGAGAATGAACAGTTCCCTTTACAGTCACCGTGGTAGCAATGGTGCAATATGAGCTCCTTTGTCATGCGAATTCAAGTGCACGTTGGCTGAAGAATTAGCTTCCTTTTCCTGCTTCCTATCTCAGAAGGGCTAGATTCTGCCACCCTTTCTCACGCCAAGAAGCATCTTCCTCCACAAGGCATCCCACTGAAACCAAAGGAGGAAGATACTGCTTAGCATGAGTCAGGCTGACAGAAACAGTACCATTACGAAGTATTTATTCCAACCCTTGGTGTGCAAAGTGCTGACGAACGTGCACAACCCTAAAAGAGAGAACTCAACCCACAACGTTCAGAGGTTAGAAACTCAGCCAGGAGGTGAAAAATTTAAACAACCGAAAAGCAGATTGAACAATTGAGGAGTGTGTTTCGTATACCTACACATGATGCTATTAGCCATATGTGTCCCCAAAAACTTAGTGGACTGAGTTCACCCCAATGTAAATGGGAACGATTCCAGTAAATCAGTTGTGCCCGTTATATTGGGACTACATTTATCTCACTGAGCATGTGTATGTGATTTGGTTTTTTTGTTCGTTTGTAGTTTTTCCCCAAAAACAAAATTCTGGGTTAATTAAGGTACCATTTAGCTACTTTTTATTCATTCCCCATCAGCAAAGTGTACAGAAAGGAAGGAGAACCTTGTGGTTTAGGCACTAGTCTGAGATCCCAGAGGTTTAGTTTCAATTTCTAGCCCTGCCACAGATTTCATGTGTGACCTTGCGCAAGTCACTTAATGTCTCTGTACTTCAGCTGCTAATGGGGAAAATGGTGTTTCCTTTCTCTGACTCTTTACATGTCTTGCCTATTTAGATTGCCAGCTTGGAGGACCAAGACTTTCTCATACCATTTGTATAGTAACTAGCAAAATGGGACCCCGATCTCAGCCAGGGGCCTTTGAGCTAGGGTGACCATACTTCCCATTTTGGCCCAGACAGTCACCCTTTTCAGCTCTGTCCCGGACATGCCTACTTCCTCACCAAAAACTGGACAAGGCAGAGCAGAGAGCAGCAGCTCCTGGCCAGGGATCAGCTAAAGGTAGCGCTGCCCACCGGCAGCAGAAGAGAAATTTGCTGCTGGTGGGCAGCATTGGCTTCAGAGCTGAGCCCCTGGGCAGTGCGTACCTTGGTGGGTCCGTCCCAGCTGCGGGTGGCATTGGGCTCAGATGCTCACCCTCAGCTCTGAGCAACACTGAGTTTGGGGATCACCCCCAGTTCTGCTGCAGAGATGTATAATTAATTCCTAATGTTCCATACAACTCAGGCCCAAGCTCCTTAGAAACTGCTAGGGTTTGTTTATATTTATGCATTTATTTGTTTTTAAAAGAATAATGAGTTTTCCTCCTGCACTGATGACATTCCCGTCTGGCAACCTCAGTCCTGGCTGCTTTGATCCTGTGCTCACCTTTCAAAGCCTTGAAGAGGTCATCTTTTATGTTAAAAAAAAAAATCCAGCCAATATTTAATACGAAGGAGATCTTTATCAGGGCTGGCATAATTGCTTTGCTCTCTTTCATTGCACATGCAGCCTCTGAAGCTTTGAAGCACAGGCACAGATGAAAAGCAAAGGAGGTCAGCAACTATGTTTATTTTGAAAGAGGGACACTTGGAATAATGAGGAGGAATGTGTGTTTGTGTATGTGTGTTTCTGATTCAGTCAGTCCCCTTAACCTTTGACTGCCAGTGGGCCTTGATTATTTCCCTAAACTGTCTCCTTGATCTAGGATATTACATTGGCCAGATCTCAATTTGAGATCCAAAAAGTTTGGTGAACAGTTTAACTTTTCTGGACAGGACCTTTTTCCTCTTCTGAGGAGAAGGGACACAGTGTAATTGTTAGAGTTCATGAAATCACCAGCAGCTCTCCAAGGTCTTTGTAAAGGAAAGCACAATGTGCTGTATTTTAAAACGATCATCCCAAAGGAGCTTTCCAGGTAGAAAAAAAAACCTCCTAGGCTAATAAACAATACAGAAACCAGCTGTGTTGCTCCCTCATTCCTGGGACATATGGATAACTGTAAAATGGAGATATCCCAAAATACTTGAGAGCAGTCCTTGGACTAAATGGATTTTTTTTTTTTGTTAGTTTATTTTCCAGACAATCTTCTTTCTCTGAGGAGGCAATGAAACCCAAGGGATTGTACTGCAGACAACAAGTAATTTTTGTTAGTACAAGTTAGATTTTTTTTATACATAATTCAATTTTTCACTTGCCTTTCAATAATCACTTATTAATAGTCCAAGAATATTCTATAATATTTCAAAGTTTCTCTCATATCTAATCTATTCAGTCTGCACAATCCAATGACATCTGTGTGCCCCGCACAATTTTTTTGAACTGCTGCAAACAAAATATTGCTGATTAAATCAGGGAAGGAGTGATAACTAGATTTATTTATTTGTAATGTTCCGGTCTCTCCCCTCGCCTCCTTCCCTCCCCACCCCCCCAGGACCTTTCCCAAAAGTTCTCTTTCACATTCAAATTTAGTGGGGGAAAAAAACAGAAATGTTCAAAGTTAGACTGTTTTAAGAGTTGTCTCAGAACTGAAGGGGGATTTTATGGATTACAGCTGTGCTTATTTTATCGTTTCCTGGCTTTTTACAGTTATGCAGCGTACAGTCTCGAAGACTTCAGACTGCAGAGAAGAGGGTGGAGCTTGCGTAGAATGTTTCCAAGCTGTGATCTGATAGTTTCCAATCGCAGCACAGGGGTTATATTGGTATTGGAAAATGGGCTCAGTTGATCACATAGGCTTGTATTTCAAGTTCATGCTTTTCTCCTCGCACAGTATGTATCTATCTTCTGTATAAATGAAAACTGAGTATGACATTTTCACTACCAATTAGCAAAAAGAATCAGACCTCACGGCTATGATGTCATTAAAGGGCTTTAATCCATAGCTGTGACATTATAGCTGTGAAATTACAAGTTTTTCCAAAGTGTGAGGGGAAACCAGGACTATGTTTACTTAAGTAATAGCATGTAACATGGTATGTCAGTAGTAGAAATTTATATCAGGTGCCAGTGCATCTCATGTGCGTTGGAGGCACAGAGTCAGATGGCCCCAGGCATTCAACCACCCAACAAGAGCAGATATCCAACATATCATCATTCTTCATTCACATTTATATTACTGTACTGCTCAGAGTCTCCAGTCAAGATCAGGACTTACCGTGCTAGGGCCTGTAAAAACACACAGTACAGATAGTGCCTGCCCTGAAGAGCTTACAATCAATGCTGTTGCTTTCATAAGGTTTTATTCTTATGCTTTTACATGGAGTAACTAAAAACAGTGTCCAGGGGTGACAGGGGTTAAATCTATTTTGAAGCTGTAAAGATCACTTTAAAACACTGAAATAAAGTGGAAACGGTAGGGTGAGGTTCTGTGCAGTACCTTTTCATAGACCAGGGTGGTGGTGTGGGTGTGCTAATGTGGCTTTATTCCGGCTGATCCTGACCTGCTCCAGGACCTGTGTAATTTGGACACCCCTGAGGACTGAGTTACATTATAAAAGCATCCCAAGACCATCCTAATAGTCACTACACAGCATGCTGAAGCAGCCCTGCCTCTTACACACTTCCACAGCCTTGTCTCTGGTACGCAGCTCACACTGCGGTTTGGTAGGAGCATTATGGCTGTCCTGGCAGTAGCTGTACCAAGGGAATCCTCCCCTGGCCTCAACCAGCACACGGGATGAACAGGGTAGGTAAAATTATGATGATTGTCAGTCTCTAGTATTCACAGTGGCACTGCTACCACCAACTGGAAGAGAACAGGATGAAAGGAGAGAAGAGCAGATGAGGGCAGCATGTCCTGGTGATGAGGACTCTTCCTTGCTTCCAAATATTTGATCCTTACTTTCACTATGAGAGAACCAGGCTTGTCTTGGGCCCAGATTCTGCTCTCGGTTACACTCAAGAACATCCAGAGAAACTCAGGCATAACAAAATCCCTGAGGCTGGGAATCAAACAACTCTGCCCAAGGGGAAGCGGGATAGGAAAAACAGAATGCTATTTTCCATCACTTTTTAGAGTCTTTAATTTTATTGTGTTGGCAATTTGTTTTGCAGAATAAGCAGCCCAAGGATTATTGCAGTGCTGTGGGCCAATGTCACGTAAAGGAGGAGAATGCAATCCAAAATTATCTGAGTGACAAAAAGAGTATCTGGAAACCATCCGTGTGGAACCAAAGTGACTTTATGGCTCTAGGCTTCTTTGTAATGTGCTGAAATACCAGGGTTATGGTCAGAGAATTTACTGTACAGCTGAAACTCCTTTAAATGCTAGTGCAAGTTGTGTGGTGTACTGTACTCCATGCACCAGGATGACAATATAGATCAGGGATCAGCAACCTTTGGCACATGGCTCACCAGGGAAAGCCCCTGGCAGGTCGGGCTGGTTTGTTTACCTGCCGCGTCCGCAGGTTCGGCCGATTGTGGCTCCCACTGGCCGCGGTTTGCTGCTCCAGGCCAATGGGGTGGCAGGAAGCGGTGGTCAGCACATCCCTCGGCCCACACTGCTTTCCCTAGTCCCCATTGGCCTGGAGTGGTGAACAATGGCCAGTGGGAGCCACAATCAGCCGAACCTGCGGATGCGGCAGGTAAACAAACCGGCCTGGCCCACCAGAATGCTTATCCTGGAGGGCCGCATGCCAAAGGTTGCCAATCCATGATATAGACTATTTCATCTAAAGTTACTAAAAGGATATTTGTTCCTTCTTAACACTGAGAACTTGATCTTGACTCCCAATATATGAGCATTCATCACAACAAGTATCATGTGCTAAGAGCATGGTCTGCCCCTTTAAGGGCCAGGGGGATTTGGTGCCAGCTAGCCCTTTTCTAAGGCAGAGCCCTTTTAAGTACTGGTGTTTGGGACTGGTGGAAGGGATTATCAGACCTATTTGTGAAGGGCTCGAGCATTTCCTATACAGGCTGTTGAGTTACAGGAAGCAGTTACAAGATTCTATGAGTCTATGAAACAGTTACAGGAAGCAATGTCTGTTGCAGGGTGACTTTTAGGGAAATGGCTGGTAGAGCAGGAAGTTCTAGGGCAGTGGTTCTCAAATGTTTGTACTAGTGACCACTTTCACACAGCAAGCCTCTGAGTGCGATCCCTCCCCCACTTATAAACTAAAACCACTTTTTTATATATTTAACACCATTATAAATGCTGAGTGCAAAGCAAGGTTTGGAGTGGAGGCTGACAGCTCACAACCCCCCATGTAACAACCTTGCAACCCCCTGAAGTGTCCTGACCCCCAGTTTGAGAACCCCTGTTCTAGGGAATAGATAAACCCAGTCTTTTCCATTGACTTGGGATCTTCTCCAGGGGCCTATGTACTGAACTGTAGAACAATGAAACAGACTGCCTAGGGAGGTTGTGGAGGCTCCTTCACTGGAGGTTTTTAAAAGGAGGCTGGACAGTCATCTTGGACGGTTTAGACACAACAAATCCTACGATTTGTCAGGGGGTTAGAGTAGATGACCCTTGAGGTCCCTTCTAACTCTGTGGTTCTATGATTCTATGTTTTACTGTGAAGAAACAAAGTTGAGGGCAAGTATCAGAGGGGTAGCCGTGTTAGTCTGTATCTACAAAAACAAGTAGGAGTCCGGTGGCACTTTAAAGACTAACAGATTTATTTGCACATAAGCTTTCATGAGTAAAAAACCCACTTCATGAGATGCATAGAGTGAAAATTACAGATACAGGCATAAATATATGTTGGCACATGAAGAGAAGGGAGTTACTTTACAAGTGGAGAACCAGTGTTGAAGGCCAATTCAGTTAGGGTGGATGTGGTCCATTCCTGGCCAATCCTCAAACTGATGCAAATACTCACCAGCAACTACACACCATACCACAGAAATACTAACCCAGGAACCAATCCCTGTAACAAATTCTGTTGCTTTCTCTGTCCCCATATCTACTCTAGTGACACCATCATAGGACCCAACCACACCATCAGAAGCTCATTCAGCTGCACACCTACCAATGTGATATATGCCATCATGTGCCAGCAATGCCCCTCTGCCATGTACATTGGCCAAACTGGACATTCTCTACATAAAAGGATAATTGGACACAAATCAGACATCAGGAATGGTAACATATAGAAGCCAGTAGAAGAACACTTCAATCTCCCTGGACATTCAATAACAGATTTAAAAGTAGCCATTCTTCTACAAAAAAAAAACTTCAAAAACAGACTTCAAAGAGAAACTGAAGAGCTACAATTCATTTGCAAACTTAACACCATCAATTTGGGCTTGAATAGGGACTGGGAATGGCTGGCTCTCTACAAAAGCAATTTTCCCTCTCGGTATTGACACCGCCTCATCAGTTATTGGGAGTGGACCACATCCATCCTGACTGAATTAGCCTTGTTTTTGCCCACAAAAGTTTATGCCCAAATAAATCTGTTAGTCTTTAAGGTGCCACCAGACTCCTTAAAGATGAGGGCCTGAATCAGACTTTGGTTGCATTCAGTCCCTTCTGGGCTGGGGAGACAAGCCTGCAGCCTGCACACCTCTAGTGCTTGTGTTCATAGGGGAAGCAATGCATCGTTGGAGTTAAAAAAAAATATACAGTGCACCTGTATTTTGGAAGGACAGGACTGGCCCTGGAAGATTGCTCTTGTTAATATTGTAGTTATTACAGTCCCCACAAGATGTAATCTCTAATTTATTTTAGTAAACACAGCTTTGTGTTAATGACAATATAGATGGAGAACTGGTCACAGTTAAAGCTAAAAGAAAGAGACATTACAACAGCTTTGCTGAATGACCAGTTGAGATTATATTCCTAGTAGGTCATTACAATTATGGAGATAAATTTTTAAAGAATTTCCTCAATGCAATTACTCTTTTACATAGACACCATATTTCTAATGCTATGTTCTGTAAAATATACCTGCTATATATTTAGGTATTTCTCTGCTAAAACAAATCTGATTCTCAAGTATTTTCTCTTGAGCTACTTAGTTCCCAGAGCTCCTTCCTTTACCTGCCACTAGCTCTCTCACCTCAGAGTCACTCAACCTTCTCTCCTACAAGCATGCTCATAGGAGACAGAGGATAATTCTTGGAAACAGGTGTCTTGTGCCCTCATAATCAGTCTTCCTTAGAGGGAAAGACCCATATTTCTTTCTTATGTTTTCCTGAAATCTGGTGAACATAGGTTTCAAAAGTACAACTGATTGTACTGGCTTCTGCTAACAGTGGGTGAGCTGAGCATGATTGAGGGCTGCTTTGTCTTGGGTCTCCTGCTGGCTAAAAAATATCTGAAGTGTTTCATCCAAGCAAAGTTGTTTTTTGTGATGTATACATGCAAAATTGTATTATTATGTGCCCTCATACTCCAGGGATGTGCTTGTGTTGCTGACTGCTTGAGGATAGCACGCAAGTTCTTTCTTGAATTTTAGAATTCACACCTTTTTCCCACTGTCTCCCACAGGTTGGCTATGACATATCACAAACCCATTGTTGGCCTAAGCAGGTGCCAATCCATTAATGTAAATGGAGACGTACTCATTTATGCCAAGTCTAAATTTTACCCATAGATTGCTTATGGATTTTATTCTTAAAATACACACAATTCGGTGGTCAAATAATGTTCCAAGACATGTCCTGCAACAGAATCAAATATTTCCTCACACTTTACGCATACTATTTCTGTTACGTGTTTGCAAGTCACATAGAGCCAGTGCCTTCAGCTGGTTTAGGGCAGGATTTTGTGCAAATGAGAGGTGTATTTGTAGTGTAATTCTGCCTGCGAATCTTGCCCCATCATTGCCAACTGAAAGGAAGCAGGCATCATGGTGTTTCCTGCCAAAAGGAAGCAGGCACAATACCACCTGCATCTGCATTCATATAATCAAGAAACTGTAAAATCCTGGTCCTATAAAATTCTTCCCATCTTTCAGACATTCAGGTGGGATTCACAAAGGTACTGAGGTGCCTAACTCCTCTCCTTGGTATTCTTCAATGGAATACACCTGGTAGAACAGGAAATTCCAAACAGGATGGAACAAAGTTTTAAAAAATTTGGATCATATGGCTTAGTTGTGGGGCAGCAAGAATGGGCCATTGAGAAGTAAGACTATCACTGTATAGATAGAGACTTCCCACATCTGACTCACACTCCGCATTATGCCATTTAACCAGTTCCCCAGCTACGGGATGAAAATCCCATTGGCTTCAATGGGAGTTACTCTTTGTGAGTGAAGAACGGGGTTCTAATATGTCTATGACGAGTGCAGATAGAGAAACAAACCCACAGACTTCCGTCCAGCTCAAGCATTTTAATAACAGACTTTTCGTTAGCCTCTACCCTTTTCGGTGGTAAAGCCTTCCATACCTCTAATTAATGTGCAGAGAATATTCAGACCTACAGAAGAACACTCTCGTGTGTCTTGCTGGAGGGGGATAAAGGGGACGGCTTCTTAATTTGGGCTCTGTTTATGTCAGCAAGGTGTTGACTGAAACCTGTCTCGTGCTCTTCAGTGAGCAGAAGATACAATGTGTACAATAAGAGGGGGGAGGGGGAAATAAAACGTTCTTAGGTGATCTATCTTGTTATTAACCACCGCTAATTGTATGTGCCAAAATCAAAGTCTCTCAGTACCCATACAGCTTTATTGTAGTAGCCATATATCCGGCTGCATTTTTCTATTGTATCTATTTGGCTAATTATCCTTACTGCTAAGGACTTAGCTGTGATTCCATCCTGAAAATCTAGGAGCTGTTCTAAGTAAAAAAAAATGTAAAATTTGCTAGTTTTGATTCAATTCTCCAGTCAGAGTCATACCTTTCTTGTTCTACTAATCCCAATCAGTTTCCTGAAGTCAGTAGGAAATACATTCAACTCACCCTGCCAATGTTTCTAATTATTTAATCATCTTTTCTCTGAATGTGTGAGAATCTCTATATTCTGCGCCACCTACCACCATTGTGCTAAGGTCAATGCCCTCTCTCTGAACAGGAGCATACATTTTCCCTCTAATCACTGTTTGTCATCTCTTCTGAGCAGATGATATATTTCCACACCAGGCCGGCCTAGAATCAGGCCAATGCTAATTGGTCATAGATTTTTAAGGCTAGAAGGGATTGTTATATCATCTAGTCGGACCTTCTGCATAAGACAGGCCATAGAATTTCACCCCGTTATCCTTGTACTGAGTTCAATACTTCTGTCTCATTAAAGTAATCTTCCAGAAAAGTACCCAGCCTTAATTTGCAATCATCAGGAGATTGATGGGAGTATGTCATAGACCAGGGGCTTGAACTCAGGTTTCCCAAGACCCAGATAAATGCCTTAACCACAGGAAAATCCATATTCTTTCTCTGCTGAAACTATAGGAACAAGCCTCCTAGATCCTTACATATTATCCCTATTGTAAGAAATGTTCTCTACTTTGTCTTTATTCTTACATGACGACATGGTTAGGATAAAGCAGAAAGCCAAATTCTGATCTTGTCTCTACAAGTTTTATGGGGCAACTCAGTTGATAAAAATCAAATTACTTCTGATTTCCATCAGCAAGATCAGAATCAGGCCAACCATATCTGAAAGAATTAAAGCAGGGAGTGTGAAAATGGCCTAAGCAATTTGGACAGCCAATTCCCATTTAAAAAAAATAATGGGAAATGGGAATCCAGACACCTAGGCAGCTTTGAAAATAACCATCCAAGTGTACAAGGAGGGAATTTGTGGCATTGATCAAAATGCAGATGCGGGGAAAGAAAGGATAGGCTTAAAACACAAATTGGGTTGATCAGTTAAAATACTAGGACCAGATTCTCAGCTTGTGTAAATTGGCATAACTCAAAGGCAAGGGGTTACTCCAATTTACACCAGCTAAGGATCTGGCCCCCTATATTACATAGCCCCAGACAACACAAGCAAAGTAAATATCTCTCTGCTATTGAAACAAATAGATCTGTAGCTGTTCCCTGTCACGCTGTAATCTTGCTCTTAGGCAGTACCTTAGGTGCGCACACAAACAAATGCAGAAAACAGTAACGTGTGCAGGTTTGCAGATACAGCCATTCATAACTGAAAGGTAATGGTTAATTGCAGGCAACCAGGGACTTTAATTATTAATTAAAGGGGCTGAGATGACTGCTTACACTTTCTTCGTTATTTGTAGCAAGTGGAAATGTCTAACTGGGCAGCTTAAAGGGAAGCATGAATTTATTTGAACAGCACCACTGTATTCATTTCATACTGGTAGCCAATCTGAATGCAGCATTTCTAAGAGTAAGGGGCTTGCTAAGAGTGCTGTCACAGTTTAGAAAAGTAGCAAATAAAATATACTTTTTAAAAAGCTCTAAAAATAAAGCTGTGTTTAGTTTTCAACATTAAGGGATTTACACCCTGCTTTATCAAACATGGATATTCAGAGATCAGTCCCAAATGTGGCTGTGTTAAGGAGGACAATGACATTTACCTCATTGGGTATTTTTCAGGCTCTTTAGAGGCACAGGTCTGAAAGATTTAAAATCACTCCCTTTTGTAATTTCCTCCCTTTCCGGCTTCTATAACAGCCTTAGACATCACACACTGAACACTGCACATAGGCAGAAGATGGCTTCTAAATAATTAAACAAAGGTTATTTTGCTTCTGCTTCATAACTGGGATATTTGCCCCCAGGAAGGTGGGCAAAGCACTGAATCTTCCCCGAGAACTTTCCCTCTCCAAGGCTGCCGCCTTAGCCCTCCTGCCTTGTGTTCCCCACTCTGGTTTCCAGGCTGAAATCTTTTAGCCGCTGCTCACCCTAATGGCCCTACCATCCCAGCCAGTAGTAACAGCTTCTCTCAGAGAAGGTAACCTTCTACAATGGGAGTCCACTAAACGTGCAGGTTAGACCGCTGGTATGCTGAAATTACTGCTGATCATGCTGACTGATACTGTTTCATTGTACTCCCCTGTCTGTCTGTACGTCTGCATCTATTGTCTCCCCTACTGAGATTGTATGTTCTTTGGACCGTCTTTTTGATCTGCACCGAGCACAATGAGGCCCTTGGTCCCTGACTAGATGCTCCAATAATACAAATACCAAGTAGAGTCCATCAGACTGAGACTCCTTTTGAGCAAACCACAGCAGGCCCTCTCGAGAAGAGAGCTGCTGGCTCAGCTTTTACAGCAGATTTCACTGCAGCTGTGCCCATACCCTGCTCCCAATAGGGGCCAGAGGGAATGGCAGGAAGTTCTCCAGAGAAGGATAGTTAGCGGCTTTGCTCCCTCCGATGAGCCTGCTGTCTCTCCTCAGAGCAACGCCCTGCTCTCAGAGACTTTGCCAGCTCTGTGAAATGGGACTCTTTCTGTCAAGCTTAACACATCTCACTGAGGTCTGGGAGGAAATAAATGATGGGAAGGCCCAGATGTCCTCAGTTCTGGGAAGCAGAGATGGGCAATAGGGCTCCCTGCTATGTTTCCCCGGCCCCAGTGAGCAGCCCGGCTCCCTATTCCCAGGCTCCCACTTCCATCTTTCCTAATCTCCTGTCTCCCAGGCATGAACAAAATGGACTGAGGATTGGAGTAGAACTGGGGACCAGAACTTCCCTATTGGGGGTGAGGGATTTGAACCCCAGTCAGGCTGGGCATGGGCATGCATGGAAAGCTAGCGTGCCAGCTGTCCACATTTCCTGCCAGTTCCTACACATCCAGGACCCCTCTCCCCAGTTTGCCCAGCAGGAGTCCCACTCCAATAGGTCTGCTTAGGCCCAGGGATCTTGGGAGGACCACAGCAAGATTAAGATATCTCACGGATAACGACAGAAGTGCAGAGTTAGTCTATTATATATTGTTTGTGAATTAAAAAAATGTATGAGGTCATAGTGACAGCTCTGCATTTGAGCATGGTTGGGAAGAAGGGGGCCTGTGCCATTGTGGATAGTTATCTGTCCAAGCTGAAAGTGAGTATGTGTGGAATTGTGCAAGTGGTGAGCAGGTTTGGGCAAATGATACCTAAGGCAAGGTTTAGCTGGACACTGATTAATTATGACTAGTGAGTCCCTTAATAAGAAATACATTTAAGCAAACTGTACTCTGCGTAAATGAGATGTTCTGTAAAGTAATCTTGTAAGTCATTTGAGAGATGAGATTTCCCCAAATATACTCCTCTATGAACAACCAGGGTCATATCCATCCCTGTGTTTAACTGAGTTACACCACAAGTGAATTTAGTCCATGCTTTAAAAGAAACCATTGTTCTTTGGTTCTGCATCCATTCGAAAACTGCATGACATATATATGCACTGGCCTGATTTCCAGAGGTGCTGAGCACCTGCTGGTCTCACTGCGACCAATGGAAAACAAGGCCTAGAACTGAATAATTATAGGAATGTTACCCAAAGTTTTTAATGCTGCAATCAAATCATTATACACAGAAAGATACACAATCAATTTCAAAACAATGAAAACATCAGTTCATTAATGGAACAGCTCCTGCCATCTGGCATTCATATGTTCCTTGTTGGGGCTGTTATTTTGCAGACATACATCTCCCAATCTTGCCTCCAAGCAAAGGCTTTCATTAACTAAATGTATCCAAACCCTTTGTAGTTGGCTAATGTTACAGTCCTCCTTTTCCACTATTTTATATGGTTAAAGTTGCAGACTCTTGAGCCTTGCAGATCCTGTGAGGTGTTCTTGTACACTCCACTCCCATTGAATTTAGTGATAATGCAGGATGCTCAACACCTCTCAGGATCAAGCTGTAGGAGAAGGAAAACAAAAAGAGCTGAAAATGTATTTGTATTGTACAAGGGGGGCCTTGCTGTGCAACACAGCAAAATTCACTTCAGTGAAAATAATATTTAATAATTGAAAGTAAATACTATTGCATATATGCTAGCATTTTGTTAGCAGCCATGGTTAAACATGTCACTTACACCTATTTCAGTTACCCAACTGGCAATGAGCTCACAACTCTTTATAAAGCTGGAATTTAAACAAAGTCATCACAAAAGCATGTGTGAGGCATTATGTACACGAGAGAAGGATCTTTCAGACTTCTCCATATAAAACCTTTTTTCTGAAAAGGGGTGTGTGTGTCAGTTGTTTAGAGCTCTCTCACTGTGGTGAAACAACACACAGTTTTCAGTCCAAATACCATTTATAAAATATAGACAATGGGGCCAGATTCACCATAGAAGGCTTAGGAGGGGTTAGTTACCCTTTCATGAGCCAGCAAGCAATCCTCATGGGAGAACAGCTTTGCGTTATTGTTGGAGCTCCAAATCAGACCCACTAAGGTGGTTGCGGAGGAGTGTAGATAAAGCGGGACCTCTCCAGCCAATGCTGTTCTTCTGCAAGGGCAATGCTAGCTTCCCTTCTTCCCCGGGGAGGGTGCAATCCTTCTCTGCAGCTGGAGTCTGCAAGGAAGAAAGGTTGACAGCAGGGTCTGTGCTTGATTGTCTGAGAATCTATTCAGAACAACATCCTGGCTTCACTACCAAAACATGCACATGCCTGCTCACTTGCTGACTCTTTCTCTGTGTCTCTCACTCACACAGGTTTTTTTAATAATAATAGAGGAATGAATTAAATAAAAAAAAATCGCTGAAATGCTAACAAAGAATCAATATCCTAATGGCCTTTTCAGCTCTGAAACTATTTGTGTAAACAACCAGCTTCCCACATCACATCTGCATCCAGTACGGATGTCAGTATTACTAACTTCAAGAGATCAAAAATCCTGAATCAGACCGCCCCAAAATCATGAGATTGGCCCAAAAAATCATAACACTTTTTAAAAAAAAAAGTCTTGTATTTTTTAGGTCTGTCTCTTGGTTTTTGAACTACCCTTGCCTGGCCCATCCCCAGGGTGTGAGCATGTGACAGTGTTGTCCCCTCTCCCACATGTACTGGATAAGGTATTTTTGGCCCCTGCTGCAAGAGCTCTCACTCTCACATCTGCCTGTCACCTGTCCAGCAATTAATCCTGTCCCTTAGTCCCCCATCAGTTCTGTCCCTGCCCAACCCTTCTTAATTCAGCCCCTCCCTCGTTCAGTGCCCCACCCACTACTGTAATCACCCCATCAGTTCAGCCCCCTTATCCCATTGACCTCCACCACCCTCAGTTCATCCTCCCAGCACTCGCCTTAGCTGCTCAGAACTCACTCTCAGTACAGCCCTCACATCCCATCATCCTCCTCACTCTGGCCCACCTGCAGCCCCCAGCCTCACCTCTGCGCCTCTTAGGGCCATTTTGGGCCCTTTAAAGCTGCTAACCTGCCAAATGAAACTTGTGCATTCAGGCCAACCCTCTGCATTTCTGCAGCCGAGACTGAATGTCCTACGTTCAGCTGGGCTGCAGGAGAGACCTGCAACTGCAGCTCTTGATGCCAGATGCTGCTGCGGTGCTTGCTGAGCAGGCAGCCAAATGGCCCCAGTCTTGTTGCTCCGCCCGCTGGATCTGAGCTGGAAAAGAGTAATTAGGAGGAGCAGGCAAGGAGGTGGTAGCTGCAGGCAGATGGGATGGGGAGAAAAGAAGTCCTGGTCCCAGGCTTCACTTCCCCAGTGGATCCCAGTTGCCCCCAGCCCTCATTCCCTTTTCTTTTCTTTTTTTTCTTATCCCAGATGTCCTCCCAGCAACCCACACAAACCCATCTCCCTCCACCCACCCAGACCTATACCCCTAGCTTTCTCCAGCCACTAAGCTTATCTCCAGCTTTCCCTCACTGGACACCTTCAGATTCAGCTTTCCCCTGGTGTGTCCGGACACCCAGCCCCTCTGACAACTGCCCAGACACCCCTACAAACACAGCTTCCCCTACTGTACACAGCACCCATCTGCTCACCGCACCCACTCACCAGCTGCACCATCACTGTCCATCCACTCGTCTTCCACAGTCGTCATGTTTTGTGCTGCTCTGTGTTCGACCTTCACCACTGTTTGAGGCAGAAACTGAAGACAACTAAAGAGAAATTGGAGGGAGTCCAGTGGAGAGCAATGAAAATAATCAGGGGATTGGGGCACATTTACGAGGAGAGGCTGATGGAACTGGGGTTATCTAGTCTGCAGAAGAGAAGAGTGAGGGGGGATTTCAATTACCTGAATGGGGATTCCAAAGAGGATGGATCTCGGCTGTTCTCAGTGGTGTCAGATGACAGAACAAGAAGCAATGGTCTCAAGTTGCAGTGCGGGAGATCTAGGTTGGATATTAGGAAACACTATTTCACTAGGAGGGTGGTGGAGCACTGGAATGGTGATGGAATCTCCATCCTTAGGGGTTTGTAAGGCTCTGCTTGACAAAGTCTTGGCTGAGATGATTTAGTTGGTGTTGGTCCTGCTTTGAGCAGGGGATTGGACTAGATGACCTCTGAGGTCTCTTCCAACCCTAATATTCTATGATTCTATGACCTTCAGCTGAAGTCTCTGGCCCTATGCAAATTGTATGTGGAGATGCAACATATGTAATGAACTCATTTGCATGTCTGAATATAATTTGAGTAAAATATTGTGCATAGATCTGCACAGACATTGGTGCCTATGATACCAACGTAGCTTTGTGGCAGTAGCAATGAACACAAAACACCATTTAAAAAAAACAGGCATTTTAGTGATTTAGAATAATGTTACTCTGATGCTAGCCTCTCACAGCCTAACTGTGATCAGTTTCTGGTACTTCCTCTGCCTTTGTGGGCAGAAGGTATAATGTTCATAATTCAGAAATGATGACAAAGACACACAAATTTGCTTCTAGTATGGTCTCACTATCCTCCACGGTACAGGCTGAGTGTGTCCGTAAGAGTCCCGGACTGGGTTACAAGGGCAATACAATACTGAGACCCCCAAGGTGGGTGAGATAATATCTGTTATTGGACCCACTGCTGTTGGTGAAAGAGAGAAGATTTTGGAAGACAGAGCTCTTCTACAGGTCTGCTATATAACACTCACTAGGTCAACACTACAATACAATACTGTTAACTATTTAGGGTATGAATACTGTATAGAAGGGAACCAAATTTGGTAGATCTGACCAGGGAGAAGGTGAGGTTCCATGCCAGAGAGGGACCCCACACAGAAAACTGTTTCTTGCCATGAAATCTTTACAGATTTTTGGAGGATCTGCTGAACTGTGAGGCTGTGGTGCACAGTTTCTTTAAAACTGTTGCAGGAAGCCATGCAGGGTCAGCTGGGGAAGGTACACACAGGGGCGACTCCAGGAACCAGCGCAGCAAGCTTATGACTGGGGTGGCAAGCCGCGGTAGGCGGGCTGCCAGTCACTGTGAGGGCAGCAGTCAGGCAGCCTTCGGCAGCATTTCTGCCGGAGGTCCACCAGTCCTGCAGTTTTGGCAGCAAGTACGACGAAACTGCAGGACCAGTAGATCACCCGCAGAACTGCCGATGAATCCGCGTGACCCGCGTACCTCCCTCAGAAATGCCGCTGAAGGCTGCCTGACTGCCATGCTTGGGGAGGCAAAAACCATAGAGCTGGCCCAGAGTGCAGACAAGCCAACCTCCTGGAAAAAATGCAGAAATTGGGCTCGTTTGGGGCTTAATTGTCTTGTGGGTTACCTGTTCGCTAGTTTTGGCTTGTAGTTTGTTGCTTCTTTTTATTTTGATCAGTTCCCGGCAAGCAGGAGCAGGGAGGGGAGAGAGTCAGGGGTGCACAGGGGGCCCACCACAGTCCCAGACTGCACGCTGGGGGGAATCTAGTCACATAGCATGTTGGGGTTCTTGGGGATTGCCTTCTTTTGGCCTTGTTTTGAAATGAGATTAGCTTGATTTTTTGATTATTGTGAAAGTCAGGGTGCTTATTTACCATGTGAAAGTTGGCAACTGTGGAAAGGTAGTAGGCAAATACTCTGCATTGAAACCCTCGCTTTCCTTCAATGGAACGTCCCATCCGCATGAAGGTTCTTCTAGGAGTAAGTGTTCAGAGTATATCGGCTACCATTGTTATTTACTCAAATCTGTCTTAACATGCAGGCCTTACAGAACTTACAATTGGTAACTACCATTCTGGTCTTAAATATATATAGCGGATAAAATATCAAACCCTGAAAAGCATTTACAGTATTCTGCATGAGTCATAACTATGCTACATAACAGATGCTGGGACAATGCTGAACTGCAATGGTTTGAGAAATTACAATATTTTAAGAGCTGTTTAATTTTAAGGCCATTTCATTTGTTCAGCTAAACAATGTCCACTTAAAATATTTTTCCAGTGCAGTTAATTGCAGTGATGCTCACCTCAGATTTTTCTTAAGGTTTGGGATTTTCTTATTGTTTTATTAAAGAAAAAATATTTGTGGTCTGACCTGAGGCATCAAAAACCCAATTAAGGCTGACTTTTTCCTTAATATGACCTGTTGCACCTGAAGGTAGCACATCTCACATCTTATGTGAAATCATCCACTGTTAAAAGAACTCTTTAATATTACACATCAACAAGTGAGTGGCAGAGACCAGACTTTCCATCTTAATTATGAATTTCCTGGATTTGTTTGTTCAGTTTAAATCAAAAACATTAGAATAATTTTTCAAGCTCATGATGAAGGGGAATTAGCTGTCAAGCTTCTACAGGATTTTCATGACTAATTTTCCAGAAGAGCTGAAAGTGTATCAGTTCTAAGAATTAAATATAAACATGCTTGTATGTGTGTACAGGTAAAAGGCACTTATGATTTAAATCTACTTACAAAAATAGGACCATAGAATTTAGATAACATTATTGAAATATGTATTTTTCCAGGCTTTTTGATGTGAGAAACTGCTTCCATATTTAATCATATTCAGTACATCTGTATATGATTTTGTAAATATGCTCCAGACGTCTGGTCGTCTCTTGATATTAAATGTCTGCCTGTTCCCAAGACTCAGTGAAGATCTCATTTCTTTCATGGTTACAGCTAGTGTGAACAATTGTTATCTGATTATATGAGATATGGATAAATAACAAGTCACTGTTACAATACTGAGTAAATATGTCTGAAATTTATAATAGATTTAATGGTAATTGAAAGATCACTGCTGGTTTAGCCACACCCAAGCAAAGGATTTGAACTTCTACCCTTTCAATTAGGGAAGCCATTTGTCCAGTTTTAAGCTGGACGGTCCTCTTTTTCTATGGTTTTGTCCCCTGCATGGTACTGAGACAAAACCAGATGTGCTTTTGTCCAGAATTGTGGGCAGGGAACACCATTCTGAAGAGCATGCAGAGCTGCCTCCACTGACGTGACCTCATGTGCTCTTCAAAATGGCATCCTCTGTGAGTGTGAGGTCACACCGGCGGGGTGGCCCAGGCTGTTCCCAGAAGTACTGGAATGTCTGATATTCTGGGGATGTGGCAGTGGCCACTTTACTTTCAATACGTGTCATTGTCTTTATATAGCTCCATCCCCTGCATGGAGAAGTCTTGTTATACTTGCCCGGATGTACTGCGAGGTCCGCAGTCTCCCACGAGACTGTCACTTAAGGTATGTCTTAACTGGGAGGAGAAAAAAAGGGTTAATCTTCACTTGGGGTAGCTAACCCCAGTTAGCTGACTGGGGTTAAAAAAGCAATGAAGACACAGTAAGTTGACTTTTAACTCGGGCTACCAGCTCAAATTCAACCTCAGCTCCTCTATAGGTGTTAATTCCAGCTGCTAACTTGAGTTAAAAGAAGAGCTGCTGTGTCTTCACAGCTGTTTTAACTTTAGTTAACTAATCCAAATTAAGAATACATGCCCCCCCCCTTTTTTTTGCAGTGAAAACAAACTCTTAGAGCCAGCTGCCAGAGAGAACTGAAGAACAAATCAGACTAGCACATCCCTCCCACCCCATGTGATCATCTTCATGATGATTAAGAAGTAGCAGCTCCAGGCTTGCTTGCAAACATAGGCCTCAATCCTCCCAAGCAACCATACCCCTGAAAAGAGTCCCATCCCATTCCAACTGCAGAATCAAGGCTCCAGATCTCTCACGTGACAGAAACTAGCTGTGCTGTCTCATCCTTTGTGTTATCCCATGACACAAGATCATTGTTACTATTAAGGAGTTTTAAAATATGCAGAAATAGTTTTTGGAGTTTCAGAGCAGGACCCCTAAGGTCACACACACAAAGAGCACGTGTATATGTGATATTACCCCATGTAGGTTTCAATCTGAATTGCTGAGCAGCTGCATCCCCTCAATTCCCCAATCTGGGTTGCCTTTTACACTGCTTCGCAGTGAGTACAGTCACTCCTGGCCAGTTCACACACAGCCTCTAGCATGCAAAATCATTTCCAGCTGAATTACATGAATGCTCTGGTCAGTCACTCATGAATTACATACAGGATGACACCAGAAAACTTTCAGTCCCAGACTAGTCCCCAGAAATGTGCATCTTGTATTGCCCAGCTCCCTCCCTCTGGGCAATACGAGATCATAGAAAGTCTGTCATTTCATCAATGGAAGACGATATGCACAGAGTCTGTTATCTCAAGTGGAGGTTCCCAAACACTTCAGTCCAATCACACATTGGGGTTTAGACAAAACAACAAGTTTAACAACTTCAGAAAGATAGTTTTTAAGTGATTGCAAGTAATGAGGCATAAAAATCAGAATTAGTTTGCCTTTTACCTTTTATTTCCTTTGTAACCAACACCTACCTTAACAAGCTAAGTAAATTTAAAACAGAAAGGGTTTTCTCACCATAAGCTTACAGCAGTCTGGCTGGATTGCTTCAGCCAGGATCCCCCTCAGTTTAGTGATGTCTTTCAAATATTGTTGATGTTGTGAGGAGAGATGAGGGAATAGAGGCAATTTGGGAGACTCTGTTTCCCATTCTTATACTCTTCCTCCCTCTTTGAGGATTACCTTCAGTTGGGGTTCAGGTGACAACCAGTCGGTTTACATGGAAAACCCCAGCTGTTCCATTGTCAATATGTAAAGTTCTTGCTCACCTTTTCTTCTTGCCAAAGAATGGCCACTTTGCTGGGTGATAGTCCATGAGATTCCATTTGATTATGCTGATACCTGTCTGGGGTATTTTGTCTCTGAAGAACTGGTTTGGGCCTGCTTCTCTAACTTTGGAACATATCACAGCAATGTTATAGAATAGAATCTTATAACTTTACATGCAGGGTTGCTACATGTATTTTACCAGGACAATCATGTTCAGCAGATTATGATTTTTCAAATGATATCTCATAAGACATTTTGTATAAAATTTATCATAGTCTTGTAAAAAGGATGGACATAGGGGTACAGTCTGTCACAATGTGTCATTGAATTCAGATTTTATGCACAGGTATTACCATGGTTGTGTGTGCAAATTAGGTATTTCTGCATGGAAACAGCCAGTTAAACATGTAACTGGTGTTTTCACCATGGAGATACCCAATGTGCATGCTCAGTAGCAGTATTTCAGTATGTGAATTAGATGTGCAATTTTGTTTAAAAATTTGAATTGTTATTTTTGGTACACCAACAATGCTGAGTTCTTCCTAATGCCTAACAACAGAGAGTTTACCAGATATTATATTCAGAGATCTGCTCATGTTAATATTGATGATCTTTGTAACAGTAATACCCCTGTTACATGACAGTCTCAGTATCTGCAGACTCCAGAGGATACTATTATATTGATGGTGTACAAATATGGATGTAATTTAAGGAGAGTTAGTGGTATTGTCTTCTGCTTCCTTTGGAAACACAATAAGAAATATTTTCTACGTGACAAGGCTTTGATATACTTTATAGTGTATGTCTGAGAGGTATTGCAGATTTTGTCTGTATTCCTTCTTTCAAGTATAAGGAATATCTCTTAAAGCTATAGAATCTTTCAAAACAAAACTCCATCACTGCAGCTACTAGATTATAAACGCTGGGGCAGGGGCTGTCTTTCCATTATATGTGTGTACAGCTCCTAGCACAGTAGAGCCGGGGTCCATAACTGGGGCCCCTATGTGCCACTGCAATACAAATAAATAAGTTATTTGACAGTAAAAGCTTATGGTAAAATAGCCTGCACAGTGGAAACGTTTAACCTCTTTTATGTAGCATACAGAGCTGAAATAATAGTGTGTTTCTGTCAAGTCATAAAAAGGCTCTAATGTCAAATTATCCATTGTGCAAATAAACAGAGCTGTGCAAAACCTGATCCATTTTTGGTTGCCTGGGTTATAGCCTGGATTTTTATACAGTTTTAGCAATTCCATATTCTGCTTTGCATTTCAGATGCATGCAGACCTACACACTCTGAAATACAAACTGGAAACACAACATTGCTGAATATTTCTTCTTCACCTTCCACTCTCAGTTACTAAAACAATTCCATCATGGCTCAGTCCTCAACAAACACATACTCCGGGCCATGCTTTGAAAGAGAGTGGAGGGATCACACCCTGCAACTGCCTTTCACACATGAACATTTACAAGGGTTGCTGAGGTCCACCTGAAAACTTGAATGCTGAGTTTCCTGACTTTTGCAAATTGATAATCTTATTGGTGCATTGAAGATACATCTTCCTCATATGCTGTCTCTTCAAATTAATCACAAATAATATGGTCCTCTGTAGCTTTAAGAGGACAGTAGACTCTCCATTAGCTTTCAACTATAGTAGTAGTCCTGACACACCCTTTCATGTATGCAGCCACACTCTGTGTAGACCCATCATCAATGCCTGGTCCTCAATTGCCACAACACCCACTCTATAAAGTTACAAGTGCTGAAAATGAGGTGAGGTGTAAGTTTTTAAATTCTTAGCGGTATGTATAATGTAGATAATACATGAATGCTAATATTGAGGAAAAAAATCAGCCAGTGTCGTCTTAAAATAACTTCAGTACTCCCCTTCCCAGTTTAAAAACAAAGAGTGTAATTCTTCTCTGATTAACTCCAGTTGTATGAACTATTGAAACTTTGTAATGTAGTTACTGTTTCTTTACACTGATATAACTGCCAGGAGACTCAGGCCTGGAGTTTGTAATGAAATGCTGACAGAACTTCTAACGATGGGGTGTTGCTCTAATACATTTTTGCATACAATAGGCAAGCAGGATTCATTATTTCATAGCATGTACCTCTCAAGGGTACATGGAAAAAGCTGATATCTAGAAGACAATATGCAGTGGGCTCCATTGCAACTGGTCTTTGAGAACTGTCCCGACTGCACAGAATAAGAGATCCTTGCAAGATATATACAAATAATGCACAAAGGTTTAATCTGGTGATATCATAAATCCAGATTGGACCACATTTGATTTAAAAAACTTTACTTTTTTATTATTATTATTTTTTGTTGTTGTTGGGTAAAGAACTGGAATCCACTAGCAAGGAAGGGGATTTAGGGATTCATGAAGCCCAGAGATGTCAGGATGGAGAAAGAGAAGCTTATTTTAAGACTAAATAGGTAGCATGTTTGTGAAAAGCAAGGGAGAGTTTCAGACAGGAGGAGACTGTTGAGTTACATGAGGTAAGACAGAGGAATGAATGGAAAGGGAGGGAAGCAGATGAGGCTTTCATGTTGTGAAGAGGAAAGGCAAGGAGATAGATGGCAAAAAAGTCTGTGGAGAAAAACGGAAGTCTTTATTAATAATCAGTGGATAGGAGGATGTCATAGGGGATTGGATTTATAAAGCAAGTGCTCCCCACCCTCAATGTAATGATAACGAAACCAGCAGTTTTTGCATGGATTTCAGGAAACTGTTCCCCTCACCAATCCCGTGTGATATAGATGCAGCCTAAGTTATAGTGCAGGGGTAGGCAACCTATGGCATGCGTACTGAAGGCAGCATGCAAGCTGATTTTCAGTGACACTCACACTGCCCGGGTCCTGGCCACCGCTCTGGGAGGGGGGCTCTGCATTTTAACTTAATTTTAAATGAAGTTTCTTAAACATTTTAAAAACCTTATTTACTTTACATACAACAATAGTTTAGTTATATATTATAGACTTATAGAAAGAGACCTTCTAAAAAGCGTTAAATATATAGACATCGAAGACCCTTAAAATTTAGAGTGAATAAATGAAGACCTTGTAGCAGCACTTCTGAAAGATGCCAACCCCTCCTATAGTTTTGCTATCCAGAACGGCCTGAAGTGACTGTGGTGGAGAGAAATGAAATGAATTGAAACCCTGAGTCCTGGTGAAACTATGATGCACAATGTACCGACGGAGTGGTGTGTGTGCGGGGGTGGTGGGAGTATGAATGGGGATCGCGACAGTTCCGAGACTGGGTTAATAAATACGGTGCTAAAAAGTAAAAGGGAGAACGGCGAGTGAATGAGAGGAAGAGGCGCCAGACACAGGGCACAGCAGAATTTGCTGGACTGGCACAATTACAGGGAGACAAAACAGGGAGGGAAGTGGAGGCGGGGGAAGAAAACCACCGGGGCTTAGGTGGGGCAGTGGGGCATGAGCATGGGTGAGGGCGAAGCTGGAACAGTGTGTGGGGCATGGGGCAGGGGGCAAACAGAGGGGTGGTGGGTGCAGGGGGGAATAAGCATGGGACAGCATTGTGTGGGGCAGCAGGGAACGAGGGCATGAGCATGGGCGCAGCAGGAAGGGTGTGTGAAGCAGTGGGATGAGGAGGCACGTGGTGGGATGGATGTGGGGCAGGTGGGAGAGGGGCATGAGCATAGGTGCAGCTGATAAGGGTGTGGGAGCAGTGTAGGGGGGGGCATAACCATGGCAGGGAGCAAGATAGAGGGGATGGGGAGGAGATGGGGTGTGCAGGGCAAGCTGAGGCGCCCGCGCGAGCGCGGGAAAGCGGGCTTGATCAACGGAGCAGGCAGGCGGACGATCCCCGCAGCGGCCGGGAGTGCGGGGGGGCGAACGCGTCTCGCGCGCCCCTCCCCCCGGCAACAGGCGCGCCCACGGCGCAGCCCGACCCGGCCGCCCCGCTGCCTGCGCGGCGCCCTGCGCTCTCGGAGCCGCTGCCCCTGGCTCGCAGCGGGGTGGGGGAGGAGGCGGAGGAGCCCAGCCTGGGCGCGCCCCCCGCGCGGCTCTCCCGCCGCAGAGGGAGCGGGCTGTGCGCGGCTGCAGGCGGAGGGGGCGAGCTCGGCCAGTCCAGGTAACGGGGGGACAGGCGGGGAGACTGTCCGGCTTTGCGTCTGTCCGTCCGTAATGCCCCTTTCTGCGCCCTGGCCAGCCGCTGCTTTAACCTCCGTCCCCCGCTCCTCTGGCGAGAGCTTAGCATCGGGTCCTAGCAAACCCCCCCCCCCCCAGGCTGGGCATAGCCCCCCAGCCGCTGATCCTGTGCAAGTCAGCGATGGCTTTTTGGGGTGGTGGGGAATGAAACGCTGCTGCTGCTCGGACGGTGGTTTGGGGCATGAAGAACTTGCAAGCGTTTCACTGCCGCTGTTTTAAGCTGCGGATACGTCTGGGGCTTTTGAGCGGCTGGGCTCCTCTTGGATTTGTCTCGGCTCTTAGTCCAAGTGCAACGTAGGAAATGAGGCTCGCTCCACGCAGCACGCGGGCTGTGAAAACTTGCCTGATCGCCCGTGTGTTTCCACGCGGGTGGCACTTCGCGTTGTATATTAAGCTTTGTTCTAGTTAGTAAAGTGGCTTTTTGTCTTCAGTATCTTAGCCAGTGTCGAGCATCACTGAACGGGTCATAATGGTTTAGCTTTATTATTTTTTTCGCTGCGTTATTCCCCTCTCATGATCCCAACCACAGCTTGGCTTTTAGCTCCGACCAGCCAAAAGGAATCAAAGGAAGGGGAGGGACCTAGGTTTGAGTTGGAGGCTGGAGTTTTCGAGACTTGTCGCTCTGGAATACCGTGTTCAAAGTTTATTTTGTGTCTTTTCTTTAATGCCACATGGTCTTTGATGTCCAAGAGTGAAGCTATCTTAGACCTACTACTTCCATCTTGGCTGAGGTGGTTGATACAGGTGAGGAGCTCCAGCTCTTAATGGTTAACCCTTTCACTGCCTGGATCTCTCCTGTACCCCCGCAGGTCTCTTACTCATGCTGCTGAGAACTTGACATACCAGATTCTACCAGCCTGGTTATTAATTCATACACTCTTGAAACAAATGTGTGTATTTTCTATTTTGGGATCTGAATCTTTGATTTATTGGTGCATGTATGTATGAATATTGACAGCATCTAACTATCACCTATTACTCTGTGTGTGTGTTATATAGTGTGTTGTCCTGTAAATAGCTTACCACTAATCATGTTTAATAGGCAATCTTGCTAGACAAGTCCTGTTTCTTCTGGACTAACATAACTATTCAAACAGTTAAAAATCTGCCTAGAATAAGTAGTGGTCATTTCTTTCATTAATGGACATTAACAGTGCTGCCAGCATTGATTTACTTAGGGCTAGTACAGCTTTTCCATGCAATGTCTCTGGATTTCTCTATACCAGACACATACTGAAAAGTCCTACTTCAGTGGTTGCCACCTCTTTTTTCTATCAGTCACTTAAAAGAAAAGCTTGCTTAATAGAGACCAAAACCCTATTGCCAACATTATCAACTACAGTCTGAGTATTCTAGTGGAACTTGTAAAAGGAAAGGACAAGAGGAGGGACTATAATTCAGTGAATGAAGAGCAGATGGGAATGCAGGCGTATGAACAAGTTAAGAGAAGAGTGAGCTGCAGGAAAGTTTGAAGACAAAAGAGTTGAAGTTAAACTAAAGGAGAAGAAAGAGGAGCAGGAAAGAGCGAGTAGAACCAGAGTGAAACAGGAGATGGAGAGACCTATTCTGTTCCTCTCCCTCCCATTATTTCCCCCCTTTCTACTTTTCTCCCACCTTTTGTGGTGACTTGGAAACTTCTCTGCCTGGAAATTCAATAAAAGATTCTTTTGATAGATTTTCTATCAATATTTCTCCTCTCCAAACTCCCATTGATATGAGCTGTCTTCATCATCCAGCCTTTAATCATGGGAGCCTTTCTCCTTGTTTTCTTACATCCCCTGACTTCTACAAAGATCCATGGCTTCTGTTGATTGAGAAGTAGAAACTCTTTTTTTTAATATTTTTCCCTCACTGCTATAATCTTTTAAAAGTTTGAGAAAATATGGCTTCTGAGCTTCAGTAGATGACATACCTTCTGTAACTTTTTGTTTAAATTTTGGCTGGCTGTGACTTGACTTCGGTTAGACGAAACTGCTGGAGAAGAAAGTGAGTGGATCTTTAGAAAGAAAGAGACGCTCTCATGCCAAGTCAGGTTTGTTACGTTGTCCCATCTGGTTTAAAATGAGTTACTAAGGTCTGAGAATCATGTTTCAATTTGGCAGTCAAAATTGCATGCCATGCAGCCTTCTACTAGCATGAGTATACTGTGTCATTAAAATGAAATATTCCAGTGGTTTCAGCAACAGATTAGATATTGACATTAATTAGAGTCTCTATACAGAACTGGTTACCGTGATTTTATTTATAAACGCTCAATTATATAACCCTTTTGATAGGTCCATGCATAAGATTTGTATTTACAGTTGAACCTCAGAGTTATGAACTGACAAGTCAACCGCACACCTCATTTGAAACCAGAAGTACACAATCAGGCAGCTGCAGAGGACCCCTCTTTCCCCCTGCCCCCTCCCCCAAAAAGGCAACTCCAGTACATTACTGTGTTAAATGTAAACTACTAAAAAACAAAGAGAGAGCAGCATTTTTCTTCTGCATAGTAAATTTTCAAAGCTGCATTAAATCAGTGTTCTGCTGTAAACTTTTGAAAGAACAGCCATAATGTTTTGTTCAGAGTTAGGAACAGCCTCCATTCCCCAGGTATTCATAACTCTGAGGTTCTACTGTAATACAAACCTGTAAATTATATTAATGACTCAAAAGGGATCTGGTGATCTTGGGTGGTATGTATGTGGTTTTTGTTTTGTTTAGGATTTAACCAAAATAATTAAGAAAACACATTTAAGTGTACTTCAGAGAGCTCTCTTTTTGAATTCTGCCATTCGATGTTGTTCACTTGTATTAAGTTTTTCATTGTTGGGGTAGTGGAAAGTGGGTGCTTAACTCTTAGTTACTGACTCCCTGGAATAATTATCAGCTGTGCAGAGAGAGTTACAGAAGAAAAACTTCAGGAGAAAAGTGATTAGTGACATTTCCTTTCCCCTCTACTTCAAAACACATGGCTTAAAAATGAAAAACAGCTTTTGAGCCAAAACATTTGTGAGCTACAAAATGGTTAGTAACTCAACCAGTGATCTGTGCAAGTAGGTAACAATTAACTCATATTAAGAGGTGTGAAGAGATCAAGGTGTCAAGATGAAAGGTTTGTCACTGGGAAGTTTTGCAGTGCATTATAAATACAAAACAATAATTGATTTCATGCTAAGAAATGCAAAGAGAAAATTGGACAACTGTTAAAGCATTCTCAGCACAGGAATGAAGCTTGTTGGAAAATTATAATGCAGAGCTGAAGGAGGAATTGTTTGGAACCTAAACGTAGATAGGGCAGACAGTAACACAGTTGTGATGAACAGCTCAGAGTACCCTAATGAGGAGTGTGTTGCTTCAGGAGGGCCTGATCATAGGGCTTGTCTACACTTATATTTTGTAGCACTCTAATTTGGTGGCTCAGGGGGGTGAAAAATCACACACCCCCCTGAAGCGCAGCAAGTCTGAGCGTTTTAAAGCGCTAGTGTCGACACGCTCCGAGCACTGGGAGCCAATCCCCTCATGGAGGTGGATTACCAGAAGCGTCGGGAGAGCTCTCTCCCAGTGCTTGCACACGACCACACTCACAGTTCAAAGCGCTTTGAAGTTTCCAGTGTAGCCATGCCCTTACTGTAACAGGGGTTTTGTGAAATCTTTCATTGAACTTAACGTGGCCAAAGTTAAATAGAAGTCTCTCGTTTAAACCAATAGAATAATATTTCTTTAAGCAGCTTCCCTCCTTGGGATTGTTTCACCATTTTGTCTCTTTCAGTTCCCAGATGTTTTGTTCATTAACTTCCAGATGTGAGATATTTCCATCAGAAATCTTAAGTGCTGGGGGTTGGGCAATGTTACGTGGTGTCACCATGCTAACTTTTTATAAAACATATTACAGTGCCCAAGCAGTAAAGTGCAGAAGTCATATATGGTGACCGATTATATGTGAATATAGCTTGCTTTCCCCCCCCCCCCCAATACCTTGTGTAGTTTTGCATCTTAAGAAAGCATGTGTCCACTTTGCATATATACTTGATTCTGGTGGATCAGGAACACCTAGAAAAAGCCCAAGGAATGAAATGGTTACACAGTGGGACTGGTATTTTTGAAAAATGGCAATAAGAATATAATTTGGGTCTGTCAACTTTAGCTGTCCTCTTTAGGGAATGAAAGCTGTATGTATTTTTAAGGGACACTGTCAATTCAAAACTTCAGACTTAAGTGCCATTTTTAACTGCAGTTGTGACAAATAATACCAAAATAAGAAATATGTAACTGAAAAAGTCTAGTCTTCTCAGTGTGTTTACTTTGTGGATTAACATCTTGTCCATAGTCAGTTTCATTGTCTCCCCCCCACATCCCCTCCACACACAGTTTTCTCTCTTGTTTGTGAGGATCTTTTAAACAGCAACAAAAGAGAGAAAGAGACTTTTAAAAATAGGAAAATGAGGTTGTAGATATTAGCAGAAACTCTTCTTTTAATTGACTAGATTTTGAATTGAAAGGGCTACTTTGATATCAGGTGATTATAATTTCCCTTTTGAAGGGAAGAGGTTTGGGACTGACCCATTTTTAGCTGTTGGAATTAAATGATATGAAAATAAATCCATATTATTTCCCAATAAATTTGCTTATGAGCTATTTTAAGTAATAGTCAAAATACAACTTTCACCATGTGTGTTTTGCAACAATGTGTCTGCATATGCTTTTAGGCAATGTTATATAAACATTACATTCTATAATACTGTGGTGTAAGAACTGTACTGAAAATTTTCAAGTAACTGGGGAAGTACAATTTTTTTTAAAAGAAATTTTAAAGGGCTTGATCCAAAGGCCATGCATGTCAGTGATAACACCCACATTGACTTCAATGGACTTTGGATTAAGTCCAAAGTTAGGATTTAGATGAGGAAGACAAGATTGCTTCCAGAAAGGAAAGTAGTACTCCATAGGAAAAAACAAAAATAAAAAACAGCTGTTTGGGTTTTGTTTTTCTAGGTTAATCTTTATGGTATAACTGCTTTAAAAGAAGTGGAAATATTGCCAGTACATTCTCAGTGTTTCAGTACTTGACCTATAACAAAATGGTAACATATGAAACAGGTTCAGTATTTTGTTTTTGTTTTTTAAGTGAAGAAACAGAGAAAAGTATATGAAAAATGTCTGCTCTAATATCTCCAGCCTGCTTCTTCCTCCCTTTCTGTTCCCACCCACCCTCTTCCCAGTAGCCCTAAGCTGATTAAAAGTATCCCTGAATTCCAGATTCTTGGGTGTTGTTGGGTGGAAGAATACGCTCTAGAATTTGAATATGTTCTAATATGAAAATGCAAATACTATTTTACACATTTGTAACCGGACCATGTGTCATAAATGGATAGGTAGGTAAGGGTTAAGTTTCTTTTACCTGAAAAGGGTAACCGAACACCTGACCAGAGGACCAATCAGAGAACTGGATTGTTTAAAGTCAGGGGCGGGAATTTGTATACTCGGGGTCTTTGTTGTTTTCTTAGCTATGAGGAAACAAGTTCTTCTTCTAATCTCTCCTAATACTTTTCTAAACATTGTAAGTACCCCATGGAACGCAAAGTAATTCAGCTTATGATGGTCTTATGGGGTGTATATTTACACTTATGTATTCTGTTGTGCTTGGTTATTGGGCTAATCTTAAATCAGACTGTTTCTTTATATTTTCTTATAAGCACGAGCCTGATAATTGAGTTCTTAATGCAAGATGATTGTTTTAATTTTCTTTCTTCTTTTCTATAAAGTTTTCCTTGTTTAAACCTTGTGATAAGTTCGTTTCCTAGTGGGCAAAGGGAAAAGCCAGGCTGTGGGCTATTTCTATTGGGGTCCAGGGAAGAGCAGACTTACGGGAAAGAGACGAAGAATTCTCTCTGTGTCTCTGTGGTTACAGTTTTTTCCTCGTTCCTGAGCAAGGGGGGTGGCAGAGCCCAGCTGTGGGGTATTTTGCATCTCAATTGTCTGAGGAAGGCAGAAAAGTGGTTTCTTCTTCACCCAGTTAGCCAGCGAGGCAGCCTGAGAAGGAGGGGGAAGGGTTATTGTCCCTGCTTTTAGCATCCAAGGGATTGGGAATCTGGGTTCCATCAGCCAAGGGGGTTGGGACACCAAGAGGAGGCAAGGGGGGATCAGGCCCCATAGATTATTCCTGATCTGGTGGCAGCGAGAATATCAAGCTGGTATGAGCTTGGGGTTTCAGGTAAGCCCCAAATTGGACGCAAAAGTCCAGGGTTTGGGACAGGACCAGACTGGGGGACACTACAGTCCAGGTCTGGGAATGGACGGCTAGATTTACCACATGGTGTGCAGCGGATGGGAGTATAACCATAAGCAGAGCTACATTAATTTTTTCCCTGCTAGGCATTAGCAGGCAAAGAAATTGGGTTTAAAGGGCGACAGAAAAAAACAAAAAAATTTTTTTTTTCTTTACCCTGCTGTTCAGCAGGCGCATTTTTAGTAAGGCTCATTAAAGAGACCATTTAAGAGTCATTTGGTTGATACAATAGCCTCTCTTCAGAGGGCCTTGCAGCAATCACAGTCCAGGGAGGAAAAGATGGTTTTAACAGACAGCAAATTTTTTTTTTCTTTGCTCCTGCTGCTCTTGGCATCTTACTTTAAGGAAGACAGGGGTTTTACAGGCTAGAGAGCTTGAAATTTTTTTCCTGAACTAGCAGCTTGCAATATTTTTTTTTTTTCAGTCATTTAAAGAGGCCCATTACAGATCTTTTTAGTTAAACATTGAAACTTAAGTACCCGCACAGCAAACTCACGAGGTAAATACAGTAGCTTGTTTGGTTCATTGACCATCCAAACAGAGCTAGGACAATCTCAGCAGGCAGAAAGCCAGCAATTCTGACGCCCAGAGAACCGCCAGAGGGCACGTCCAACACAAGAAACAAACCATAGTTCAAAAAGATGAGCAGAAAGGAAAGAGCCCGGCTACAGCCCAAGACCGAAATAAAACATAGGAGACAGCGAACTAATTAAGGCCGAACAAGATGCCAGGAGGCAGCTCACCGCAATAAACCCTACACGAGGGCAACCCAAAAACCCCACCTCACAACCAAGAAACCGCAGACACCCCTATCCTTCCACCTCACCAGTCTCAGTGATTTCCCTTCATCCGTAACCCGTTATGCTGGAAATGCTATCACGTATGAAACGGGAATTATCAAGGCCAACTGCCCAAAGGCCAACTGCCCGAATAACCCCACCCGGGTGCAAGTCATTGCACCCAGCGGACCTAAGACCCCCAGGCCGATACCTCTCTCAAATCCCCTGGAGCAAAGGGAAAGCTGAGAGTGGGCGGAAAGAAGGTTACCGCGTGGAGAGACACGGGAGCACAAGTGCAGCTATCCACCAATCCTTCGTCGATCCCAACTCATCAACCAGGGGCCAAAGTGACCATTTAACCCTCATTCACAAGCTGTGGACTTGCCATACAGCTGGAACTGCCTGTCCAAGTTTTTTTTTACAAAGCGGTCAGGAATTGGACTTTTGCAGATGAATTCCTATGCTGGTTGGCAAGTTAAGCAGTCCAGAGAGAAGGAATGGTTACACGCAGCAAACCAGAACAGCTTCCAGACCCATTCCTATTCTTGAGCCCGTCCACAAGAGAACCTGTCTGTGTTACCAGGACCAGACTGAGGTAGTGGACCGCGGATTCCCGTGTCACGGCTGAACCAGCCACAAACCTCCAGTCCCAGACCCGGAACTGAACAGCAACCAGCACAACAAGCGCAACCACACCTTCAACCCCATGCCAGAAGGACCAACGAGCCTAACTGGCAGAAGCAACAAGCCAACCATACCAAAAGGGCTCAGGCAGAGCCTGAAATACCACCAGGTGCACCCAGCGACGGACTCAAACCCATCAATTTCATCACTTCCAGAGGGACCAAGCCAAGCCAGCCCTGAGGAAGAACTGGAGTCCCAGCTTCAAGGGAACAGTTCCGGACTGAGCAGGAAGCAGTGATAACCTTCAGACAGCTTGGGCGGCGGCACGGAGCAACCCACCGCCTCTCAGCTCTTCTGCACCAACTCCCGTTTGGTTATAACCAGGACTTTTATACAGGGAAATTCTTTCTGGTGGACGCAGGAACAAGGGCCACTGCACAAGCGGTCTGTGGTTCCAACTAATACAGGGGGAGCTCTTGAGCTTAGCCCATGATCATCCCAGTAGTCAGCGGGGTGAACAGAACCCAAAGACAGGTTGGGAAGTCTTTCTACTGGGAGGGAGGGCAAGGAAGTTGCCCGGTTGTCCAGTCTTGTGAGCTGTGCAAAGAGTCGGAAAGCCTCAAGATCTGGCCAAGGCCCCTCTCCAGCCACTCCCCAATTAATTGAGGTCCCATTTCAGCGAGTAGCTTGTGGATATCTGGGTCCTTTTCCCGAGAAAGACACCCAGGGGAAAGCAGTACGTACTGAACTTCGTGGACTTTGCGACCCGATGGCCAGAAGCAGTGGCCTCTAGGTAACACCAGACTAAAGCAGTGTGCCAGGCCCTAACCGACATTTTCACCAGGGTCGGTTGGCCCTCCGAAATCGTTACGATTCAGGATCTAATTTCCTGGCAGGCACCATGAGGACCTGTGGAAAAAATCATGGGGTGAATCACTTGGTTGCCACCCCATACCACCATCAACAATGGCCTCGTAGAAAGTTTAATGGAACCTTGGGGCCATGATCCGTAATTCGTAAATGAATACTCCAATGACTGGACCTAGTATTGCAGCAGTTGCTCTTTGCTTACAGGGCTGTACCGCATCCCAGTTTAGGTTCTCACCTCTTGAACTTGTGTATGGCCATGAAGTTAAGGGGCCTTACAGTTGGTGAAGCACCAATGGGAGGTGATTTTTACACCTCGCCAGGGACTAACATTCTGGATTTTGTGAGCAACTTACAAAACACCCTCCGCCATTCTCTAGCCCTCGCTAGAGAAAACCTACAGGATATTAGGGAGAGCAAAAGGCCTGGTACGATAAACATACCAAGAACCGTCTTCAAGACAGGAGACCGGGTTATGGTCTTAAAGGCGCAACAGGTCCATAAGATGGAAACATCCTGAAGGGGCCATTCACAGTCCAAGAGCGCCTGGAGCTGTTAACTATCTCATAGCATTTCCCGATTCCTCACTAAAACCAAAGTGTACCATGTTAATTCTCTCAGCCCTTTTATTCCAGAGACTTACAGGTTTGTCAGTTTACAGTCCAGGGAGCAGAGGACGCAGAGTGGCCTGATGGGGTTACTATAACGGCAGAAAGGACGGCGGCGTGGAAGAGGTGACCCTCTCAACCACCCTGGAACGTCTGCAGCGGCAACAAATCCAGGAGCTGTGCACCAACTTCGCCCATTGTTCTCAGCCACTCCAGACTGACTGAACGGGCCATACCACTCCATCGACACAGGTAATGCTCACCCATTAGAACACCACCTACCGGTGTCCCCTCACGCACAGGCTGCTAAACAGCGGGAAATCCAGAATATGCTACAAATGGGTATAATCCGCTCATCTACCAGTGCATGGGCATCTCCAGTAGTTCTGGTACCCAAACCAGATGGGGAAATAGCTTTTGTGTGCACTACCGTAAGCTAAAATGCAGTGACTCGTCCAGACACACTATCCAATGCCACGCACCGATGAGCTATTGGAAAGTTGGGACGTGCCCAGTTTATCTCTACCATAGACTTAACAAGGGGTACTGGCAAGTACCACTAGATGAACTGCCAAGGAAAGGTCAGCATTCGTCACCCCTGCAGGGGTATATGAATTAATGTACTTCCTTTCGGGCTGCGCAATGCACCCGCCACCTTTCAGAGACTGGTAGATGGTCTACTAGCAGGACTGGGAGAATATGCAGTGGCCTACCTCGATGATGTGGCCATTTTTTCTGACTCCTGGCCCGCATACCTAGAACACCTGGAAAGGTCTTTGACCGTACAGGCAGCAGGACTAACTGTTAAGGCCAAAAAGTGTCAAATAGGCCAAAACAGAGTGACTTACCTGGACATCAGGTGGATCGAGGAACCATAAACCCCTACAGGCAAGGTGGAGGCTATCCAAAAGTGGCCTGCCCAAAGTCAAGAAACAGGTCCAATCTTTCTTAGGCTTGGCCGGGTATTACAGGCGATTTGTACCACACTACAGCACAATCGCTGCACCACTGACCGACCTGACCAAAAAGCCCCAGCCAACTACAGTTAAATGGACTGATCAGTGTCAGGAAGCCTTACCCAACTGAAGGCGACGCTCACGTCTGACCCTGTGCTAAGGCCCCAGACTTTGACAACCATTCCTAGTAACCACCGATGCATCTGAGCGTGGTATAGGAGCAGTTCTTATGCAGAAGGACCGGATCAGAACTTCCATCCTGTCGTGTTCCTCAGCAAGAAACTATCTGAGAGGGAAAGTCACTGGTCAGTCAGTGAAAAGAAGCTATGCCATTGTGTACGCCCTGGAAAAGCTACGCCCATACGTTTGGGACGGCGGTCCAGCTACAACTGACCATGCTGCGCTAAAGTGGCTTCATACAGCCAAAGGCAACAACAAGAAACTACTTCGGTGGATCTAGCTCTCAAGATTTTGATTCGAAATCCGACACATTCAGGAGCTTCTAACAAAGTAGCTGATGCACTCTCCCGTGAGAGTTTCCCAGAATACACTGGTTAAAACTTTTCCTGACAATGTTAAAGTCTTGTACTTTGCATGCTTTTATTTCTATGTGCATGTGTTTGTATCCTCTGTTTAGTTAAAGTTTTAGGTAGAAATCACCTCCAGTGAAGTTTCTACTGTCGGTGATTGGGGGCGGTCATAAATGGATAGGTAGGTAAGAGTTAAGTTTCTTTTACCTGAAAAGGGTAACCGAACACCTGACCAGAGGACCAATCAGAGACTGGATGTTTAAAGTCAGGGGCGGGAATTTGTATACTCGGGTCTTTGTTGTTTCTTCTAGCTATGAGGAAACAAGTCTCTTCTAATTCTCTCTAATACTCTTCTAAAAATCTGTAAGTACCAGGAACCGCAAAGTATTCAGCTATGATGGTCTTTGGGGTGATTTACCTGATGTTAATTTGTTGTGCTGGTTTAATTGGGCATCTTTAAATCAGACTGTTTCTTTATTTTTCTTATAAGCAAGAGCCTGTATTGAGTTCTTAATGCAAGATGATTGTTTATTTTTCTTCTTTTCTATAAAGTTTTCTTGTTAAACCTTGTGAAAGTTCTTTTCTAGGGAGGCAAAGGAAAAGCAGGCTGTGGCTATTTCCTATTTGGGTCCAGGGAAAGAGCAGACTACGGGAGAGACGAAGAATTCCTCTGTTCTCTGGTGGTTACAGTTTTTCCTCGTTCCTGGAGCAAGGGGGGTGCAGAGCCCAGCTGTGGTATTTGCATCTCCATTGTCCTGAGGGAAGCAGAAAAGCTGGTTTCTTCCTTCACCCAGGTTAGCCGCGAGGCAGCCTGAGAAGGGGGGAGGGGTTATTGTCCCTGCTTTAGCATCCAAGGGATTGGGAATTGGGTGTCCACCAAGGGAGGGTTGGGACACCAGAGGGAGGCAAGGGGGATCAGGCCCCATAGATAATTCCTGATCTGGTGGCAGCGAGAATATCCAAGCTGGTAGTGAGCTTGGGGGAGTTTCAGGTAAGCCCCCAAACTTTGGACGCAAAAGTCCAGGTTTGGGACAGGACCAGACTGGTGGACACTAAAGTCCAGGTCTGGGACTGGACGGCTAGATTACCACACCATGAAAAGTATAGTTTGTATGACAACAGTTTGTCTATATATGCTCCTTTCTCAATTGGCTTCTCCGTTTTCAGACTGCCCATGGCTCTGCTTTTCTGTATGGTGGAACAATATTCTTTCTAAAATCAATATGACCTATTCATAGCTTTTGCAGAGATAGTTTGCTCTGCACGAACCAACTTGTTAATCATGCTGTATGTCCTGCATCCTCTTCTTAGAAAGTCTGCCTTCGTTTTGACTCCACAATGCAGACAATTAGAGTAGTGGGTATAAAACTATGAGTAGTTTAGTTCAAGTGGTGTTTACTCTAGAGGAAAGAGGAATTTCATCTTAAAAAGAAAACAAATGTTCTTCTTCTACTTCTGACAGGAAAAAAAAATTACCCTTAGACTTGTGTGTCTGTTCAGGTTAAAAGATCCTGGTTGGCTGGCATGTTTTACCTCTTTCTGACAGTGTGTGCAGACATCTGGTGCGGATATGATATCCATGTTGCCTCTGACTCTGTTTAGGTCAATTTGGGGATGAATGGCCTGGACAGAATCCTGCACTGGCAAATGTGGTGACACTTATTTTTAAAATTATTATCAGGGAAGTTAGATGATTAAAATTACCCCATTTCTAATGGGGAAATACAGGGCAAGGTATGGCTAAGCATTGTCCCTTGCAGTTTCATAGCCTGCAGTTCTCACACAAGCGGCTATATAGGTGATCTGTTCAGTGGATATTTTGAGCAGAGAACAAGAAAATAGTTTGCAGTTACATCGAAAAATGAGACTAAATGATATTAGCGGGAACACTGTCTGGGCTCTCTGTAGCAATGAGAATTGAGTGGTACACTAAAGTTTTGTACCAGTGTTAAGATTTGTAAACATCTTAGAGCCCATCAGGCATTTGGGAATTTGTTTTTAAGCTTGATGTACAAACTGGAGACGATCCTACCCATTATTAAAAATGTGTTGGTAAAAAGTTTGCAAGTCCAGTATCTTCTTTCTGCTTCCATTTCTGACTAACAGGCAACGTTCTCTGAAATGGTGCTTTGTTTATTTTTTTTTTTTAAGCTTACTGAAAAGGGTGCTGATGAGCTTGGTAATCATGTGGAGTGAAATACAGCTAAGAGGAGGCCTATGCACCACTTAAGTCCTACTTACTCCTTATTTAAGGGACTGAAATGCTGTATGAACCCCTCTGCATAGGGCGAGTTTCAGACATGGTTTAATAAATAAGTTAATTTCTTTGTGTGCTAGAAAAATCTTTTACTATATTACTCAGAGGAGCAAGCAAAAAAAAGGTGGGATTGAAATAAAAATCAAGGCCATTCTGCATAACACATTGGAGATTTAAGAGAATGGTAAAATTTGGCAAAGGGAACCCATGCTATTTTCCATTTTTAAGTGTTTTTCTGTCTTTCTTTTAGGGAGGACATGTAAAATAATGTGTTGGCAACCTGTCCTAAGGTAGCAGTAAGCAAAGACTTGGCCATCTGAAGATGGCTGGCTCTTGTTTGGTTAAAAAAAAAAAAAAAAGACCTTGGTTATATTTTTTTATTATGGAGATGTTGGTTATAAGCTCATAGTTAAGTGAGTTTTGCACTTAGAGATTCAGTCCTCACTTTATATGTCAACTAGGGCTGTCAATTAATCGCAGTTAACTCAAGTGATTAACACAAAAAAATTAATCACAATTAATTGGAGTTTTAATTGCACTCTTAAACAATAGAATATCAATTGAAATTTATTAAATATTTTGGATGTCTTCCTACATTTTCAAATATATTGATTTCAATTACAACACAGAATATAAGGTGTACAGTGCTCGCTTTATATTACTTTTGATTACAAATATTTGCATTGTAAAAATGGAAACAAAAGAAATAGTATTTTTCAATTCACTTCATACAAGTACTGTAGTGCTATCTCTTTATCATGAAAGTGCAATTTACAAATGTAGATTTTTTTTGTTACATAACTGCACTCAGTAACTAAACAATGTAAAACTTTAGCGCCTACAAGTCCACTCAGTCCTACTTCTTGTTCAGCCAATCACTAAGACAAACAAGTTTTCTTACCTTTATGGCAGATAATGCTGCCCACTTCTTATTTACAATGTCACCTGAAAGTGAGACTTTTGTAGCTGGCATTGAAAGGTATGAACAAGAAGTAGGACTGAGTAGGCTTGTAAGCTCTAACATTTTACATTGTTTTATTTTTGATGTAATTCTACATTTGTAAGTTCAATTAATCATGATTAATTTTATTAATTGTGCCATTAACCGTGATTAATGTTCTTAATCGCTTGACAGCCCTAACATAGACCTATGTATTATAACTTCTTATTAGATATTAGTGGCTATTTAATATTACTGAGCTTAACACAAATATCAATGGTAGAAATAAGTAACCTGTACCTGAAGTCCCTGGTTGATACTGCATAGCTCACTTTGACTACTCCTTTTATTTGGGGGTGTGCACGTGGGATGAGAGGGTACCAGTATGCTCATCGTCCTGTTGCAGAAAGATATGGGCATAACATGTCTTGCTTCTTTGTTTGACGGTGTCCTGTCTGTTATCATGGGGTATCTGTAGGGCCCTACCAAATTTACAGCAATGAAAAACGTATCACAGACTGTGAAATCTTGTCTTTTGTGTACTTTTATCCTATCCTACACCGATTTCACAGGCAGACCGGAGGTTCTCAAATTGGGGAGTTGCAGGGGGGTTGCAAGATTATTTTAGGGGGTATTATGATACTGCGACCCTTACTTCTGCACTGCCTTCAGAGCTGGGTGGTCGGAGAATGGCGGCTGTTGGCAGGGTGCCCAGCTCTGAAGGCAGTGCTCTACCAGCAGCAGTGCAGAACAAAGGGTGGCAATGCCATACCATGCCGCCCTTACTTCTGTGCTGCTGCTGGCGGCGACTCGTCCTCCAGAGATGGGATCCCAGCCAGCAGCTGCTGCTCTCCAGCTGCCCAACTCTGAAAGCACATTGCCATCTGCAGCAGTGAAGAACTAAGGGTACAGTATCACAACCCTTCCCCCCCCCCCCATCCCCACAAAACCTTTTTGGGTCAGAACTCCTACAATTGCAACACCATGAAATCTCAGATTTAAATAGCTGAAATCATGTAATTTGCTATTTTTAAAATCCTAGGACTGTGAATTTGGTAGGACCCTAGGTATCAGTAAAGGTTCCACATGAATTTCAGTTGATATATCATGTGGTGCTGGCAAAGTAATCTTGAATTGCCTTGCTGAAGTTTGACTTTGAGCTGAGGTTTAGTGGTGATACTGTTGTTACATTGTTTGAAGTATATCCATTTTTTCCTTTCCCTCCAGAAGGAGTATTGTATTAGACTACAAATATTAATGATTTAAATCAGTGGTGCAGAAGAATGCAAAGGCCTGCAAATTTCAGGTCTAGCTACATAGCTGGGAATTCTAGAAGGGCTGAGGGATTGATCTTGGCAGTTGAATCTCCGTATATATAACTTTTACTGCTACATTCATCCAGCAGTGCCGGCACATCAACAAATTGTCTCATGAATACACTTTGTGATAATGAAAAGCAAAACATATTTCAGTTTGCATTAGCTAAGTTTTCTTGGGACATAACTTTTTAAAATTGTGATTCTATTTTACCAATTATATCAGCGTCCATTATTCAGGTCAGGAGCGGTCAACATGATATTTTTATTTGTTTCTTCCTAGACGAGTGGGACTCCTCTTTTCACAGTCTGGATAGTAGAACAGAGAGGTAAATTATGTGAGCTGGGGTTTTCTTGGGTAATTTGTGGTTCTGATACAACACAGGCATTGGGACAGGTAGGAGTTGAGTGATTCATTAGAGAGATTAGGTGTGGTTTTTACAATGTGTAAGTAGTTGTGAGATGAGCTGTGTTAAATGGAAGGAGTGTTGCTTTGATGTGGTAAGGAAGCTGTAATGCAGGATGTAAATGGACAATTTGGTTACATTGTCTGGGGTCATGTTTATTACTTTAAACTTAATAGCATTTTGCAGTGTTTACCTGATAGTTCTACACTTCATGTTAATTACTAGAGTATAAAAGATTTCGCATGACTGGTTATGGGGATAAGCAACAGGTCAGAATAGCATCAGAATCAAAATAACATACGACTGATTTGAGAATTGCCTCTGCTCTTGTGTGAGTAGCTGTTCCAAAAAGCTATCACTCAAGTTACCAGTTCAGCACAACTTTCAACTATAATTAACGTGGACTAGATTTCTAATGTATCTCCTCCCCCGCCCATATTTCATTGACACTCAACGGAAGATGAACCTTGTCCTTCAAACTAGTCTTTTTCATTGTCAATTAATCCACGGTCATTTAAACAAAACAAAATAAAACTTAACTTGGACGTGCAAATACCACTGATTCAGTCAGATCAGATGAACATTTTTGTTTGTTGTACTGCTAGTCAGATGTAAACGTGAAAAAAAAAAGAATCACTAGGAAAACAAGAGGGGATTAAAAAAAGAAAAAAAACCAATGACACAAACCATACTGGAAGAAGGCAACACAAACTGTTCAACCCGTGAGATTGTAATTTGGCTTCACGGACTATTCCCTGAAAGATGTAGTATAACTAATATGTACATTGATCTTTTGGATAACTTAAAGGTTTGTTTGCAGGTTTTGACGGACACCAGATTGTACAGCTTTGCCAGTGTAGCTAAAACTCCAATTAAGATTTTTTTACAAAATGCATGGATAGTTTTCTGTAATGAAATGCCAAGTATCTTTCCTACAGTCTGATTGAAGGGAGTCATTTTTGTCCGTGGTTGCCTGGTAACTTAAAATAAAAACTTGTAGTTTTGTAAAAAAAGCCAGTAAAGACAGAAAAGTGCAGCATCGAGTTGTGCTGCTTCCAGAATCTGCAACAGTTTCTGGCACTTTTAGAAAGCTGCTTATACTTCCAAAATAAACTGTTAAAGACATATCACAACTGCTGATATCTACTGATGGACTCTGGATTTGAAGGAACATGGAGTGGGTGGGGAGGGGATGGAAATTTTCATCATAGTCACCATGGATAGCTCATTGAAGATAGGTCTGCAGCATAAATTAAACCCCCAGTCTTGCAAGCTCTTAGGGTACATCTATACTACCCGCTGGATCGGCAGGTAGTAATCAATCTATTGGGGATTGATTTACCGTGTCTCATCTAGACACAATAAATTAATCCCCGAATCGATGCCCGTACTCCACCTCAGCGGGAGTAGTAAGCGGAGTTGATGGAGGACCCGTGGCGGTCAACTTGTTGCCGTGAGGATGGCCAGGTAAGTCGAACTAAGATACTTGCATCCTAAATAATGGAACAATTGCACAAAGTCTTCAGTTGCGTATCTTAGATCAATTCCTGCCTCCCCCGCAGTGTAGACCAGCCCTTAGGCTATGTCTACACTACACAGCTTTTAGCAACACAGTCATGCTGCTAAAAGGTGCACGGTGTAACTGCTGTTTGTCAGCGGGAGAGCGCTGTTCACACTCGCACTGGTCCTCCAGAAAACTTTTGTCTTTCAGGAGAGTGAAAGACAAAAGTTTTGTCGTCCAGTTGCCAGTGTAGCCATAGCCTCAAACAAGTGTGCAACTTTGCTCATGCAGGTAACACCCCACCAATCCCCCTGATTGACTTCAGTGTGAATACTTGTGAGACTAAAGTAACTAAGATGCTTAAGTGTTTGCAAGACTATGGCCATGGAAAAATTGATTAGTTACTACTTTTTACCCTGACCCATAATCTGAAAACAAGAAGTCATGCAATGCAACTTAAAGAGTAGTACGTTTAGAATAAATGAAATAATACTGTTCACAGCCTTGTCAACTTGTAGAATTCACTGGAAAAAATGTCAAACTTTTAGCTACAGTTTTTGGGTCTAAGTGCACTAGAGAATTATTACCATTAGCAATATTTATTTCTATGCAGTGTTAAGACAACAGAAGGCAAACAAATCCCCTACTCCAAGGTGTAAAATGTTCACACAAGGAAAGTGGGAAGAGATCAGGAAGTTCTTTCCCTTACCCAACATTTCTCAGCATGAAAAGCAGCAAAACCTGGCATGTATAATAGTGTATATGAAGTTTGCAAACTCTTAATCTAACCTTTCAAAGAAAAATAGGAGGTGAAAAAAAATCATGCTTCTTTCATAGGTTAGAGGCTCTCTTTCTTAATTGAACAATTCACTGACATTCTTTTGAAGCCAATTTGCATGTAAACATTCAGATTATATCCTTTTCATTAGATATCTACATCTGCATGATAACAGAATATCACAAATCTCTAAACAATCGGGGGGGAGGGACAGAGAGCTAAAGCAAATACACCTTTCTCCTTCCACATCCACAAAACAGCTGCTCAATCTGCGGGCAGAATAAACTACCACAAAATACAATAATCTGGAATTGCTGAAGTCAAGGAAGTCCAGAATTAAAACTAGCCACATCCCAAATTACAAATTTAACATCTGAATATAGATTTGCATGGATCCTGACCATGGTGTGCAAATGGGAGTTTAATTAGTGTTATCTTAAATAGACATCTGCTATAGCTGTACATTGAAGACTGTCAAGACCTTTGTTTAATGGGTTTCAGGCTGACACTACTGCAGACACATCAGCCTGTCAAAACAAACTGGAAATACAAAAATAATTTCTGGTGTAATATTACTTTAACATTTTCATTGGTCCGGTTAATTGCTTATTTAATGAACTCTACACTACTGTATTTTGTGTAGTTAGGCTGGCTAAAGTTTTTGGCAACAATTGACAATAAAGAAGAATTATCTTAATAGCCTGGTTTAAATTCTCTATTCTCATGTCCCTCCCTCCACCCAAGGCTGCAAACAAACTTATCTGATGAACAGAAGCGACAGAGAAAGAAGATCATACTTTTGATCTTTGGCACAATAGAAGGCCAGCAAACCAAGTGGCCCAGAACAACCAAAATCCCAAGGCTGACAAATTAAAATTTTCATTACTTTCTGTTCATCTCACATGCTGCCGATGGGCTCTAATAAGTCCTTGGTATAGTACCAGACTGAAAATCAAGACTGATGTTAGTTGCTGACATTAGTTTCTTCTTTTTAAAGATCAAAAGCAGACTAAAGGGGATTGTTTCCCACCCCTCCTCCCAGCCCACCCCTCCTCCACACACTTTGCTCTCTTCAATTTCTTCAGTGCCACAACTCAGCCAGTTGTGTCCTATTCTTCATTTTTGAGGTTTATATATAGTGGATTAGGTGTGGGCTCTCTCAGAAGTGTTAAAGAAGCTGCAATTGCCAAGAACATTTACTAGAAAGCTGAAACAGGAGGCAGGTTTTCATTTTTATTCTCAGGAAGGTCATGCTGGTCATTCAGTACATTCAGGATTTTTAAATGTGGATCAGTTCCAAAGCTTGTTCTGGAAAGGTTACATGTATTTCTTTAATTTTGTTTCCAAACATCACTTAATGAATTGAGAACTAAGTTACCACATGCTGAAGACTTTGTGCAATTGTGCCATTATTTAGGATGCAACAACAACAAAAAGATAAGGTTTTTCGTGTGTTTTTTTTTTTTTAAGTATACACCCAACTGAGCAATCTTAGTTCTCCGATAAACCAACTTTAAAATTCCCTAGTAATCCACAGACTGGACAGAAGTGGCAAGCATTCTGATCAGAAAGTTTAGAAGATGCTGTCCCTGGAATTCAAAAACGATAAGTCTGACAGAAAATTGGAGGGACCCAGTCATCTTTTAAAATCAACACTACTTGTAGCACTAGAACTCTCTAGTTGACAGCACCACCCATGTAGCTGATTTGGCTGTTGCCTAGTATAGTCAATAAGTTCTCTCTTGTTTGCATGGGTCCTTCACACAGCAAGAGAGGAGGGGAAAACATTTTAAAGGGAAAGAAAGTGTAAAATGATTTTTTAAAAAAATCAGCAGGGAGATTCAGGGGCAACTACTGAACTGTTTTTAACTCTCTCAAAATATTTGAAATAACAGTTACCTCAAGCTCTCCCCATGGGATTTAGTGAACATTTGCATGGATAGAAAGATACACATGCACACACTTCAGAATGATGTCATGATAGTTCTCAACCAAAGCGTAAATGTAAAGCGCCATAGGGAAACCAGTAAAACACATTTTTTTCATTTTGAAGATACAGTCAGTGCAAAGGAGTCCTAGGGATCCAGAGAACAAAAGGAAAATTAAACTCGCCTCAGGCAGTTGGTTTTGGAACCATTGCACCCACTCTCATCCCTCTATGACTTTAATAGGGTGCTGCACAGGAGACTGGGGTCTAAATTAATAAATACCTCTTATTCCTGAAACAAAAGCTTTTTGTTTGTTTGCTTTGAAGTATTCAGAAAGGAACATACACGCATGCCATTGCATTCAGGCTTATTGGACAATAGCCATAGTCGCCCAATACTTGTTGCATGAAATGCCCTAAACAAAGTTAGTGTTGCATCCCACTTGGCTGTAGTTCCCAAACAACTTGATTCTGGTGATGTTTACAACCAACCGAGTAACATGTTCTACCAAGGGGGAAAAGACTAGCCCTGTAACTAAGTTAAGCCCTCTCCTACTCCCTCACAAGTGCACAATTATCTATACCTGCAAACTACCCTACCACCAAAAGTTTGGGATGCAGGTTTCCAAATCAGTCTACTAGTATGGGTCTGATTGAATTCAAGTCCCGCAACTCACCTCCTTCCTTTTAATTGCTGGAAGGGAAGCAGGAACTTTCTGTCCATCCATTCCCCTTCACTGACTGCTTCTTCAGAGCTATTCACCAGCACCTTTACTAAAACTGACTCTCAATTCTGCTAATCACGTTCAGACCCTTCTTTGCTTGTTTTTCTTGTGAACATCTCGTTGACCAATTTTTGTTCACATGAAAATTTGGGGAGAGATTTTGAGGCATGCAAATACGTGTACAAATAGGTATATTCATAGCAGAAGTCCTCATTCCAACACTTTATTTTAAAACCATTTATTTACTGTTAGAGATATAAATAACATATACACAATTACTGTTTGTGCATGTGATAAAAGAAAATTGGTTGTAAAGTTTCCTAGATAGGCAACTGATAGGTCTGGTTTATACTGCTTCTCTCATGCCTTCACTTAAGAAGGAGCCCAGCTACTTTTAAATTTGGAGTGGATGTACATAACCAAATATAATCTATCTTATACAAAATAGAACAGGTAAAATACTTAATTGTCCTAAAGAAATCACAAGCCTCTTCATTTCTACAATATCTCTTCCCCTAAACTGTACCTCCCAGGGGGGATTCAATGGCCCTGCTATTTGCAGTGGCTGGATCACCCAGGCATGGGACAAAAACCAGACTGTCATTAAAATGACCAAACAGCAATTTGAGATACTTCTATGAACAGTTTGCAAAAACCAGTAAGCTCAAAATAGGGCTCTGAAAGACTATTCACCATTTACAAGTATTTCTATTGCAATAGTATCCAGAGGACTGAATCCAAGGCTCATGGTTGGTAGTGCTAAGCACTCCAAACAGGAAGAGGCAGCCTGTGCACCAAGAAGCTCACAAATGTAACACAATGAACAAACTAATTTTAAGAAAAAAATTATATCCAGTTTATGGACTGTTCACAAGAGAAAAGAGAATGCTCAGATAATCATAGAATCACAGAATATCAGAGTTGGAAGGGACCTCAGTCCGACCCCCTTCTCAATGTAGGACCAATTCCCAACTAAATCATCCCAGCCAGGGCTTTGTCAAGCCTGACCTTAAAAACCTCTAAGAAGATTCCACCACCTCCCTACATAACCCATTCTAGTGCTTCACCACCCTCCTAGTGAAAAAGTTTTCCTAATATCCAAACTTAACCTCCTCCACTGCAACTTGAGACCATTACGCCTTGTTCTGTCATCTGGTACCACTGAGAACAGTCTAGATCCATCCTCTTTGGAACTCTTTCAGGTAGCTGAAAGCAGCTATCAAATCCCTCCTCTTTCTTCTCTTCTGCAGACTAAACAATCCCAGTTCCCTCAGCCTCTCCTCATAAGTCATGTGCTCCAGCCCCCCAATCATTTTTGTTGGCCTCCGCTGGACTCTTTCTAATTTTTCCGCATCCTTCTCGTAGTGTGGAGCCCAAAACTGTATCAAAAGCTTTGCTAAAGTCAAGGAATAACACATCCACTGCTTTCCCCTCCTCCATAGACCCAGTCATCTCATCATAGAAGACAATTAGGTTAGTCAGGCGTGACTTGCCCTTGGTGAATCCATGCTGACTGTTCCTGATCACTTTCCTCTCCTCTAAGTGCTTCAGAATTGATTCCTTGAGGACCTGCTCCATGATTTTTCCAGGGACTGAGGTGAGGCTGGCTTCTCCGGATTCTCCTCCTTCCCATTTTTAAAGATGGGCATTGTGTTAGCCTTTTCTCAGTCATCCGGGACCTCCCCCGATCGCCATGAGCTTTCAAAGGCAAGTAAACTTCCAAACTGATATTTACACAAGCTCAGCTCAAAGATTTTCTAAGCAGCAGAATGCAACTAAGGTGCCTGCTATCTGTTTCACAGCATCCCTCAGAATCCTCAACAGCAACATTGAAACTGATCAAATGTTTGTTAGAGAGACAAGGTGGGTAGGGTAGTATCTTTTGTTGAATCAACTTCTGGTGTTGCTCAAAAGTTTCTCTCTTTCAACAACAGAAGTTTTACTACCTCATCCATCTGGTTTCTCTAACATCTTGGGACCAACATGACTACAACACCGCAAACACACTTTTTTTAGCCTCCAAACATGAACTGGTGCAGCATTGTGTTTTCTGTGGCAGCATACAGATCCAGCATTTCTGAAGCTGCTTGGGAAGAGCTCCAAGCATTAGCAAATATACTAGAGCAGTGTGCAGACTTTGAAGACCACTTTATACATCTATACCAGTGTAATAGTAATTTTTTTAAATGAAAGCTGAAGATATTCTGGCCATTCAAAGAAAGTCTCCTGTTCTCCACTGCTAAATCAGCAAGGGAATTTTGATCTCATTCTTCCAATCCTGAACTTTACATATGATGGATAAACTAAACTCCCCAAATGAAGAAAGGGCCATCCGTCATGTGAAGTTAAGACATCTGACATTTTTCTTTATCTGAATGCAAGGTTTGTCTGAACAGTAATTGTACAGCCCTGAGCACAATAGGGTCCTTGGTCCGAAACGGGGGCTCCTAAGGACTACCATAATACTACAGTTACCAACAAGATCTAGCCTCTTTTTAGATCCCATTGCCAAACATACTGTAACCTGGACACTCTTCATATGTATCCAGAAACTCTGTAAATTACAGCACATCAATACGTTTTTAAGAAGCTCAGAATCAAACTCTTCAGTGTCACTGAACAAGCTTCTCCGAAATTTGCATTCACTTTGTGTAAACAATCAAAAACTGGCTAAAGCACAGGAAAAAAGAATAGGGATAAATGGCCAATTCTCATCATAGCAAAAGGGTAACAGCCAGGTGCCTCAAGGTTCTGTGATAGGTCCCATATTTTTAATATATTAATGATCTGGAAAAAGGGTTGAGCAGTGAGGTGGCACAATTTGAGATGACCGTTATTTAGACTAGTAAAGTCCAGAGAAGGCTGTGAAGAATTTAGGAGGAATTTAACCAAGCTAGATGAATGGCTGACATAATGGTATAGAAAGGTCAGTGTTGATAGATGCATAATGGAGGAAAAATGTGAACTCTGGAAACTCAGCTTGGGATAGGAACCTGGTCGTCATTGTGGACAGCTGAATGTTGGCTCTTTTAACTGAAGAATCCAGATCTGAATAGGCAAAGAGACTGGACTATTTTGGACACTTTTATTTCCAAAGGCCAGGGCTCAGGCACACTGGGACAGTGTGGGGAGACCGCTGTTGCCTATTTTGTACCTGTTTGGCGGTTAGTGGATTTCAGTCTTCAGTCTGGCACTGCAATGAAGTGCATTTTTCTAAACTGTCTTCTGAGTTCATGTCATTTATCAAATCAAGTACTCTGGGTTTGTCCTTTCAAAATGTATCTTCAAGCTACATAAAGCTTGGTAAAATGTGCTGTTCAGGTCTGAATTTCTGTTACTGAGGAAATAGGCTTCTTAGAGATAACAATCTGGTTGAATACCCTAAGGGAAGGGAAGTAATTGTTTTGTACACAGACAGCACAGTCAAGAAAATTCTTTTCTTTAATCAGATATGCTGTTGTTTATCTTACTGCATGCATGATGGGATGTTTATATGATTCGGAAGAGACTTTTAAGATAATTTCATGCTAGCACTAACATTTGTAGCCTTTTTCTAAGGTGATCTTTGTACTTTCCATGTACCTTAAAGGAACACTGTCAAGGCTTGTACAGTGGAAATCTGTTCTGATTTGTTTTCTTAATACTAGTTGCTATCTAATTCTTTTCTTGGGGGAGGGTAAATCCCTTACCCAAATGCTTCTGTGAAATATTTTTTTAAAGCAGAGCCAACCTTATTTATGAATAATCAGCAATAACAAACCATTCTATGCTTACATGTTGCAGGAAGAATTACATTGGTTTCAAGCATTCAAAGAGTCCTAATAAACAGTAAATATCTAATTCAGAAATCTAGGATGGTATTGAAAAGTGATCTGTGTTAGCCTAATTCCACTCCCATTGAAGTCAGTGGGAGTTCTAGCATTGACATCAGTAGGAGCAGTATAAAACCAGTGCTGAACGCTCATGAAAATCCAATCCCTAGTGTTGCCTTCTTCTGCAATTCAGGACACTGGCAAAAGTATCTTTACACTTAACGGGTGTAGGATCATGCTCCTCATTTGACCATGGGAAGCTCCAGAGAGACGTGACATAAAGGTGCTGGAGAGTGCAACAGCATATATAATTAATTCACTGTTGACAAATGCGAAGTAGTGCACGTGATGGAAAGGATTACTTTGAGCTACTCATAATCAACATTGTTTTAAATAAACCATTCTGGAAAAAGGCCTAGGTGTCATCATGCACAGCTCTTTGAAAGCCTCTTCATGTACAGAAGCAGTCAAAACAAACATTAAGTTATATAAAGGAGGGATTAGAAAGGCATGCTCAAAATACAATGCCATTGTATAAATCAGCTGAATGCCCACATCTGAAGTAATACTGTATTCAGTTGTGGTCACTCTATCTAAAAAGATACAAATGAAATAGAGGGGTCCAAAGACAGGTGAACAGTAGGGTTGCCAACCCTCCAGGAACTAAAGTTTAATATTTACTTAAAGATTATGTCACGTGAGGAAATCTCCAGGAATACATCCAACCAAAATTGGTAACTCTAATGAACGGAATGATTAGACACATAGAAAAGCGTTCTGTATAAGAGAGAGTAAAATGTTGAGGGCTGTTGGAGTTCATTAAAATACTTGAATTATAGTTCAGATGATATTTCATAGTGTTTTCTTCTCATAATACAATGACCTCTTCCCTGTTTCTTCAGAGTGCTCTCCTTACATGAGATTGTTCTGAGAACCTGATTCCTAGTCCTGCACACCCTTATTTATATGAGTTGTCCCACTGGCTTTAATGAGCCTATTCCTAGCAGTGGCCCCCTGGTTTGTACTATGGTGCTTTGTTGAAGTTAGCAGGTAAATGGCAGATGATTATTTAAAGAACCAATTGAACAACAGCAATAAAGAAGGAACAGTCAATTGTGCCTGTCTTCAGACAAAGCAGTATCCTTGCAGAGTCTGTGAAACTATTTGAATTGTATGTGGAGGCTGCACAAAATACAAGTCTCTGCAGTTTGTAGTAAACTTGTTGCTGAATGTATTCAGTCAGAAAAAAGATGCAGTTTTATAGTATTCACAGTATTGCCAGGACAATGTTCTTTCCTTGGTTATCCATAAAGGTCCTATTCAAGAGGTTTGTCTGTTGTCATTTTTGAGCAAAAGCTGAGCTGTGAATGCAACTGATGTAAATCAGCCCTCAGTCTGAGATCATCTATTGATTGTCATGTTGTGGAAGAATATTACGGCATGTGAGGGTAAATTTTGTTTAAAAAATAACTAGTGAGAGCTGCTTTTGTAGCAAGAAAGAACAAGTGATGGAATGCAGAAGGGGGAAGAAAGTGAATGGTACAAAATTAAATATAGGGGTTAATTTGTGCAGAAATGGTAAATTGGTTGGCACAGAAGATGGTCTCTTCACAGAGCAGTTATACCCTGGGTAATCTGCTTTGTCAAGTACTCTCGTGTCTTTTATATTAAGAAGGTGAATATCTGTACAATGCTTGTGAAAGTGAAAGGTTGAAAATTCTTTATATCCGCAGGAAGTTGGACGCTTCACCAGAGCCCTTTTTAATAATTGTCTCTGAGCCCTCAGAGTGAATGGTATGGGGGCAGCAGGGTTGGTGGAACGGAAGGAGCTGATCTGATTTTCCTTTTTTAATAACATGCTTTTGACCTTTTACCTTAATTGGCTAGAGTTTGAACACACAGAACTTTTATTGAAGGAAGGCCCTCAGTTTAGACTTCAAGGAAACTTTTGAGGGCAAATGTCTAGTGCTTTAGTAAGTAAACCAAGTAAAACTGAAGTCACTCTTGAAGGGGGATGTCCCTTACCTCCCTTTCATTCCATCCCATTGTTTCTTTCTGATCTGAGCTCAAAGCCTGTCTTTTAATAAATAAGCACAATGGAATTCAGATTGGGAAAACCAGTAGGAGACCTGAGATGCAATCTGTTTTGGTTCTCAGAAATTCTCCGCTTTCACTAGTGCCCACTCAGGAGTTATGTAAGCAAAACTCTATCTGAGGGCTTGGCTACACTGGAGAGTTGCAGCGCTGGTGGTGGCTTTACAGCGCTGCAACTCATTCACCGTCCACACTTGCAAGGCACATACAGCGCTGTATCTCCCTGGCTACAGCGCTGGCTGTACTCCACCTCGGCCTGGGGAATAACGACTGCAGCGCTGGTGATGCAGCGCTGCTCCACCAGTGTGGCACCAAAAGCGCTGTTATTGGCCTCCAGAGGTATCCCAGAAAGCCTGTTCAGCCACTCTGCTCATCAGTTCAAACTCTACTGCCCTGGCCTCAGGTGATCCGCCCTTTCAATGCCCCGGGAATTTTAAAAATCCCCTTTCTGTTTGCTCAGCCAAGTGTGGAGTGCAATCAGTGAATCTTTCCAGGTGACCATGCCTCCACGCGGCAAACGAGCCCCAGCATGGAGCAATGGCAAGTTGCTGGACCTCATCAGTGTTTGGGGGAAGGAAGCTATGCAGTCCCAGCTGCGCTCCAGCCGTAGGAATTACGATACCTATGGGCAGTTATCAAGAGCCATGCTAGAAAGGGGCCATGACTGGGACGCGCTGCAGTGCAGGGTTAAAGTGAAGGAGCTGCGGAGTGCCTGTTGCAAAGTCCACGAGGGAAACCGCCGCTCCAGCGCTGCCCCCACGACCTGCCGTTTTTACAAAGAGCTGGGCGTGATACTTGGGTGTGACTCCACTGCCAATCCGAGGACCACGATGGACACTTCAGAGCAGGGGGGGAGAGGATGAGGAGGAGGAGGAGGGAGGGGAGGAGGAAACTGACAGTGAGGGTACAGGGGTGGGGGGAGACACCTTGGAGTCCCTGGAGGCATGCAGCCAGGAGCTCTTCTCAAGCCAGGAGGAAGGTAGCCAATTGCAGCAGCCAGTACTTGGTGGAGGACAAAGAGAGGAGCAGGTTCCCGGTAAGCGGCTTTTATTTTCAGGATGGAAATTTTTCAGGAGAGGAGAGAGGGTTAGGGCTGCATGCATGCATGCATGCCTAGATGTGGAATAGCGCGTTGATGTGATCTATCATGTCGTGGTAATTGGCCTCGGTAATCTCTTCAGAAGTTTCAGCCAGAGCGTGGGCAACGCGCTTGCAGAAGTTTATTGGGAGAGCCACTGTGGTCCTTGTCTCTGTCAGGCTAATGCGTCCGCACCACCGTGCCGCGAGGGGTAGGGGCACCATTGCAAGAGACAGGCAAGCTGCATATGGGCCAGGGTGGAATCCACATTGCTGTAGAAGACTCTCCCGCTCTTCCCAGGTGACCCGCAGCAGCGAGATATCTTCCAGGATCAACTCCTGTGGAAAATGTTGGGAGAGTGTTCAGTGTAGGTGCCCCCTGCAGCTGTTTGCTTTCCCCAATGCACAGAAACCCCAAGGAGAGTACAGCCCTGAAGCAATCAGTCCCCCCTTACTCACCATTTCAGGGCTCCTGTGGGTTATGTGCGCTCTCTTTGGTATGGGAAAATTATGCTATTGTGAAGACTGCGAACTCCTTCACTGTGTAGGAATAACTGTCTGATATAAACAATGCTGCCTCTGTTAAGTGTTGCCTTTTTTGCCTTTCCACAAGCAACTTTGAGATCTCGGCTGCCCATGATATCAACAGATCAAAGACTCCAAAACCTCCAGAAGAAGTCGCGAAAAAGCAAAGAAGACATGTTGCAAACAGTTATGGATCACTCTGTCACAGAGAATCAAAAAGTGCAGGACTGGAGGGAAAGGGAAAGCAGGATCCTCCAGAAAAATGCAGCGGCCAGGAAGAAAAGCACAAAGCAGCTGATAAGCATTCTGGCGCGACAAGCGGACTCTATCCAGGCGCTCGTAGCCATGCAGGCAGAGCACTACCGCGCCGGACACCCCCGCCCAGCCCCATCCCAAAGCTCTTTCCCTTCTGCCCCAATGTCAGCTCAAAATCCCCTTCCCCAGCGTCCAGGTTCTTACCACCACCAGCTGCCTCCAACACCTGCACCAACCAGCCCTGAGAACTACGACCCTTACCCTCTGCACTCAACCCCCATTCACCATGCCAGTGTAGGCATCCTGAAGTGCAGCAGTCATTGCACAGCACTCCAGACAGGACATATTCAAACCTGTGACTGTACAGTTCCCCCCCACACCCCCCTGCCCTTTAGGTTCCCAAAATGTTGTGTGTCTGTCAATAAAGTTTTTTCTTTTCAATAAATGAATTCTTGGCTTTGAAAACAGTCTTTATTATTGCAGAAAAAAGATACCTTAGCCCAGGAAAGAAACAGGCACTGCAAATCAGCTTAGGAAAAACAGATTCCTCTAACATTGTAACCACTGCACTTCACTACCCGTGCAAGGCACCAAACATTACTGTTGGTTTTCAGCCTCAAATTCCTCCCTCAAGGCATCCCTAATCCTTGAAGCCCTGTGCTGGCCTCTCTAGTAGCCCTGCTCTCTGGCTGTGCAAACTTAGCCTCCAGGCGTTGAACCTCAGAGGTCCATGCCTGACTGAATGTTTCACCCTTCCCTTCACAAATATTATGGAGGGTACAGCACGCGGATATAACTGCAGGGAATGCTGCTTTCCCCCAAGTCTAGCTTCCCATACAGAGATTGCCAGTGCCCTTTTAAACGGCCAAAAGCACACTCCACAGTCATTCAGCACCGGCTCAGCCTGTAGTTGAACCGTCCTTGCTCCTGTCAAGCTTCCCTGTATACGGTTTCATGAGCCAAGGCATTAACGGTAAGTGGGGTCCCCAAGGATCACAATGGGCATTTCAACGTCCCCTACTGTGATCTTCAGTCTGGGAAAAAAGTCCCTGCCTGCAGCTTCCTGAACAGGCCAGTGTTCCGAAAGATGCGTGCATCATGCATCTTTCCAGGCCAGCCTGTGTTAATGTCAATGAAATGCCCACAGTGATCCACAAGCACCTGGAGAACCATAGAGAAATACCCCTTCCGATTAACATACTCGGATGCTAGGTGGGGTGGTGCCAGAATAGGAATATATGTCCCATCTATTGCCCCTCCACAGTTAGGGAAACCCATTTGTGCAAAGCCATCCACAATGTCCTGCACGTTCCCCAGAGTCACGGTTCTTCTTAGCAGGATGTGATTAATGGCCCTGCAAACTTGCATCAACACGATTCCAACGGTCGACTTTCCCACTCCAAACTGGTTCCGACCGATCGGTAGCTGTCTGGAGTTGCCAGATTCCAGATTGCAATAGCCACCCACTTCTCCACCTGGCAGGGCAGCTCTCAATGTCGTGTCTTTGCGCCGCAGGGTGGGGGCGAGCTCAGCACACAGTCCCATGAAAGTGGCTTTTCTCATCCAAAAGTTCTGCAGCCACTGCTCGTCATCCCAGACTTCCATGACGATGTGAATCCCACCACTCAGTGCTTGTTTCCCGAGCCCAAAAGTGGTGTTCCACAGTGCTGAGCACATTTCTGTGAATGCCAGAAGCAATTTAGTGTCATACGCGTCAGGCGACTCGCTATCATCGTCGGACTCCTCATCACTTTGGATCTTAAGGAATAGCTCAACTGCCAAACGTGATGTGCTGGTGAGACTCGTCAGCATACTCCTCAGCAGTTCGGGCTCCATTTCCCACAGAAATCGCGCTGCACAGAAACCGTGTGAGAGAGTCAAGATGGTGCCAATGTGGACGGAAAAACAGAGATTGCTGGGATGTGAAGCGATGCATCACGGGGCGTTGGGACAGGAAGCAGAATGAACTGCACCCTCCGCCCCCTTCCCCCCCTTCCCACAACCCATGGTGCCAAAATGGGATGAGGTGCTCTGTGGGATAGCTGCCCATAATGCACCACTCCCAACACTGCTACAAATGCTGCAAATGTGGCCACACTGCAGCGTTGGTAGCTATCAGTGTGGCCACACTCCAGCACTTTCCCTACACAGCTGTATGAAGACAGCTGTAACTCCCAGCGCTGCACACCTGCAAGTGTAGCCAAACCCTTAGTAGAGACTGATTTTGTTGGAGAAAATGCCATTTACAAGAGAAATTATCTTTTAAATAAAATGAGCTGAAAAGAGATGCCCAATTATTTAATACCAAATCAAAAGGGGCAATTGACTATGTTCTAAGAAATAACGGGCTCTTCCCACTATAAGGAGAGGAAGAGAGGCCTTTTCACAAAATATGGAACTGGATATTGGTTTGGATTTCAAATTCTGCTGCAAAATTCAGATTATGCAATCTTGATTAGGATCTGCCTTTAATTTGTCTCTGTAAAGTTAGCTCCTCTGACAGCTCTCAAGACTAGAATAGAGGGTACAGCAAACTTCCTCCCATTCCTTGCCAGTATGCCTTAATGACATGGAGGAAACTCCTGTAGAAGTGAGATAGTCATTCGGTTTCTGTGCCTTTTCAGTCAGTCTTTGACCCCTCTGCTGAGACGTGATAAAGGTTGCCAGTTCCTTAGAACCAGTTATGGTGTTGGTGCTTTTTTGTGATGTGGACATTTGTCCTCTGGAAAATGGACAGAGACCACTACCAAAGGTGTTTTTTTTAACTGAATACGTTTATATGAGCTTTCACTGTGTAGGTTGACTCCTTCCCCTCCTTCTTTTCTTTAAGACACTCTAAAGCCATTTATATTTTTAGGCATATGATATGAACCCAGTTTAAACAGTGTATTTTGCCTCAGATGATTTTCTCTCAGTGTTTGAGATGTGCTGCTAACAAAGAAAGAAAAAGGAGTGTGTGAGAGAGGTGGACGTGCTAGTGTGTTGTGAATACTCTGGAGATCATAGAGTTGTGTGTTAGTGTTCTTCAGTATACAACATACAGCTGAGTTCTTTTCCATTATATGTTGCTTTAGGTGAGATGAAGGAGTTGTCTTTCAGTTTTCTGGGACTGCCTGCTCAGACTTTTGACAACTTTTATTAAAACTTCAGGAATTCATTTTCACATTCACCTGTAAAAGCTCAGTGGGGAATAGAATGCACACCTCTGTAGCCAGCTCTTGTTTTTCACCCCTCTCTGTTTACTCCAATAAAAAATTCTTCCAATCAGTAGAATTGAGGGGCAGTTAGGGCTCTGGGATTATGGATACATATTTTATGTGGGAGAACATAGATATTTTTCATTCTGAGAAGTTATGTTAATATTGCATATCTTGTGAGGGTGGTGTTACTTGTGTCATTTGCTGTGGCCAAAACCATGCTGAACAGTTAATAGCTGCCTCTTCCTTTTAGGGAAAGGTGCAGAGCAATGTTGAAACCTAAGAACAACTCCTGTTTCTTCTGTCTTGTGGATGTGTGAAGTAGATTCTTACCTTCTTGGCTATTGAGGGAATTTCTTTTGCGTTACGCACTGTAATTGCAGATTTGCTGCTGTTTAAACTGGTTTAATTACAATAATATAAATCTATTCAAATAGTGACTAATAGAGAAATAGTGATGGTTGCCAAAATCCCTTTACCATGTTCACTATAATGAAGTCTGGTAAAGGAGTCAAACTAACAATATTTCCCCTCAGGCCAAAGTTAATTGAATAACACAATTCATAGAATAAAATTCATTCATGCTTGACTGTACAGAAATACAGTCTACATTAATAAGCGCTCACGGGATTATTAACTGGACTTGGTAGCACTGCACTGTTCTAGGCACATTCTAAATAAAAAAAGAGGTACAGTCCCTGCTCACAGAAGCTCACAAGCTGAAGAGGAGAGGAGAAAGGGGTGCACAGTATAAGCAAAGTGATCCAGTTGGTGACTGACCACATCTTGGTAAGGCAGTGTTGTTAACTTAGCCTACTAAACTGTTTATTTCCAATTATCCCTCAAACTTGCCATTGTGAGTCAGCAAGTTTTGTTTAGGGATCATCGCAGAAGTGGGTTTTCAGAAGAGACTTGAATAGACAGTTGAAAGAAATGGGCCTCTTTAATTAATTACTTCTCTGTTCACTGATCCTGAATTGATACATCACTGTAACGCCGTCTTAAACTGGCAAAGGTTCAGTGCAATATGCTTTTTGCAGCTTTCAAATATATCTACATTGATCTGAAAACCTTTTTCCTCTAAATAGCACATTGCAGATTTCCCTATTTAAAAATACATTGTAGGGATACTTGGTCTTTTTAAAAAAAATGTTTATTTAAATTCTTATTCTGAGGTGGTGCTTCATATCATGTCCTGGTAAGCCCTCTCAAATTCAGCTGTGAATTTTTTCCTCTTTTGATGAGGGTTGTGGGAGAATAGAATTTTGTGGGAGTTGTCTAAACCAAATTTCCAGAATATCAGGTAAAATTACAGAACTTCTGTCATCCATAGAGCAGGCCACAGATATTAATATATAGGAAGTACTAATTTGATTTTTGTTAGACACATAGTTGATCAGTGAATGATAAACACAGCTATTTGCTGAAATGAGAATGTAGATAACGAAGCAGAGTCAGGATGAGCTGTACCCTGACATCTGGTGGTGAATTATGGGAAGTGTGGAAAGAATGTCTGGAATGCGAAATCTCAAATATTTGCATAGGCACGCCTGCCCCATCCCAGACTGCCGAGCTGTGGGACTGCTTTGTGACAGAAATGACTCAACCTCAGTTGGGTGGTACTTG